>NC_137950.1:845000-1245000 GCF_963969265.1 Rhamphochromis sp. 'chilingali' | reverse complement strand
CAGAGGTCCACCCTACCAGCCAACCTCAGATCTCCACGCAGGCACACATGAATGCACATACATTTGCACACATCCAGAGATAAACTCACCCCAAACAATCCACATTCCAAGAAATCCAGACGTGCCTCTGATTGCACACACATGTGATTATGCGCAGAGGTCCACCCTACCAGCCAACCTCAGATCTCCACGCAGGCACACATGAATGCACATACATTTGCACACATCCAGAGATAAACTCACCCCAAACAATCCACATTCCAAGAAATCCAGACGTGGCTCTGATTGCACACACATGTGATTATGCGCAGAGGTCCACCCTACCAGCCAACCTCAGATCTCCACGCAGGCACACATGAATGCACATACATTTGCACACATCCAGAGATAAACTCACCCCAAACAATCCACATTCCAAGAAATCCAGACGTGGCTCTGATTGCAAACACATGTGATTATGCGCAGAGGTCCACCCTACCAGCCAACCTCAGATCTCCACGCAGGCACACATGAATGCACATACATTTGCACACATCCAGAGATAAACTCACCCCAAACAATCCACATTCCAAGAAATCCAGACGTGGCTCTGATTGCACACACATGTGATTATGCGCAGAGGTCCACCCTACCAGCCAACCTCAGATCTCCACGCAGGCACACATGAATGCACATACATTTGCACACATCCAGAGATAAACTCACCCCAAACAATCCACATTCCAAGAAATCCAGACGTGGCTCTGATTGCACACACATGTGATTATGCGCAGAGGTCCACCCTACCAGCCAACCTCAGATCTCCACGCAGGCACACATGAATGCACATACATTTGCACACATCCAGAGATAAACTCACCCCAAACAATCCACATTCCAAGAAATCCAGACGTGGCTCTGATTGCACACACATGTGATTATGCGCAGAGGTCCACCCTACCAGCCAACCTCAGATCTCCACGCAGGCACACATGAATGCACATACATTTGCACACATCCAGAGATAAACTCACCCCAAACAATCCACATTCCAAGAAATCCAGACGTGCCTCTGATTGCACACACATGTGATTATGCGCAGAGGTCCACCCTACCAGCCAACCTCAGATCTCCACGCAGGCACACATGAATGCACATACATTTGCACACATCCAGAGATAAACTCACCCCAAACAATCCACATTCCAAGAAATCCAGACGTGGCTCTGATTGCACACACATGTGATTATGCGCAGAGGTCCACCCTACCAGCCAACCTCAGATCTCCACGCAGGCACACATGAATGCACATACATTTGCACACATCCAGAGATAAACTCACCCCAAACAATCCACATTCCAAGAAATCCAGACGTGGCTCTGATTGCACACACATGTGATTATGCGCAGAGGTCCACCCTACCAGCCAACCTCAGATCTCCACGCAGGCACACATGAATGCACATACATTTGCACACATCCAGAGATAAACTCACCCCAAACAATCCACATTCCAAGAAATCCAGACGTGGCTCTGATTGCACACACATGTGATTATGCGCAGAGGTCCACCCTACCAGCCAACCTCAGATCTCCACGCAGGCACACATGAATGCACATACATTTGCACACATCCAGAGATAAACTCACCCCAAACAATCAACATTCCAAGAAATCCAGACGTGAATCTGATTGCACACACATGTGATTATGCGCAGAGGTCCACCCTACCAGCCAACCTCAGATCTCCACGCAGGCACACATGAATGCACATACATTTGCACACATCCAGAGATAAACTCACCCCAAACAATCCACATTCCAAGAAATCCAGACGTGGCTCTGATTGCACACACATGTGATTATGCGCAGAGGTCCACCCTACCAGCCAACCTCAGATCTCCACGCAGGCACACATGAATGCACATACATTTGCACACATCCAGAGATAAACTCACCCCAAACAATCCACATTCCAAGAAATCCAGACGTGGCTCTGATTGCACACACATGTGATTATGCGCAGAGGTCCACCCTACCAGCCAACCTCAGATCTCCACGCAGGCACACATGAATGCACATACATTTGCACACATCCAGAGATAAACTCACCCCAAACAATCCACATTCCAAGAAATCCAGACGTGGCTCTGATTGCACACACATGTGATTATGCGCAGAGGTCCACCCTACCAGCCAACCTCAGATCTCCACGCAGGCACACATGAATGCACATACATTTGCACACATCCAGAGATAAACTCACCCCAAACAATCCACATTCCAAGAAATCCAGACGTGGCTCTGATTGCACACACATGTGATTATGCGCAGAGGTCCACCCTACCAGCCAACCTCAGATCTCCACGCAGGCACACATGAATGCACATACATTTGCACACATCCAGAGATAAACTCACCCCAAACAATCCACATTCCAAGAAATCCAGACGTGGCTCTGATTGCACACACATGTGATTATGCGCAGAGGTCCACCCTACCAGCCAACCTCAGATCTCCACGCAGGCCACATGAATGCACATACATTTGCACACATCCAGAGATAAACTCACCCCAAACAATCCACATTCCAAGAAATCCAGACGTGGCTCTGATTGCACACACATGTGATTATGCGCAGAGGTCCACCCTACCAGCCAACCTCAGATCTCCACGCAGGCACACATGAATGCACATACATTTGCACACATCCAGAGATAAACTCACCCCAAACAATCCACATTCCAAGAAATCCAGACGTGGCTCTGATTGCACACACATGTGATTATGCGCAGAGGTCCACCCTACCAGCCAACCTCAGATCTCCACGCAGGCACACATGAATGCACATACATTTGCACACATCCAGAGATAAACTCACCCCAAAACAATCCACATTCCAAGAAATCCAGACGTGGCTCTGATTGCACACACATGTGATTATGCGCAGAGGTCCACCCTACCAGCCAACCTCAGATCTCCACGCAGGCACACATGAATGCACATACATTTGCACACATCCAGAGATAAACTCACCCCAAACAATCCACATTCCAAGAAATCCAGACGTGGCTCTGATTGCACACACATGTGATTATGCGCAGAGGTCCACCCTACCAGCCAACCTCAGATCTCCACGCAGGCACACATGAATGCACATACATTTGCACACATCCAGAGATAAACTCACCCCAAACAATCCACATTCCAAGAAATCCAGACGTGGCTCTGATTGCACACACATGTGATTATGCGCAGAGGTCCACCCTACCAGCCAACCTCAGATCTCCACGCAGGCACACATGAATGCACATACATTTGCACACATCCAGAGATAAACTCACCCCAAACAATCCACATTCCAAGAAATCCAGACGTGGCTCTGATTGCACACACATGTGATTATGCGCAGAGGTCCACCCTACCACCCAACCCCAGACCTCCACGCAGGCACACATGAATGCACATACATTTGCACACATCCAGAGATAAACTCACCCCAAACAATCCACATTCCAAGAAATCCAGACGTGGCTCTGGCTGCACACACAGGTGATTATGCGCAGAGGTCCACCCTACCAGCCAACCTCAGATCTCCACGCAGGCACACATGAATGCACATACATTTGCACACATCCAGAGATAAACTCACCCCAAAAAAATCCACATTCCAAGAAATCCAGACGTGGCTCTGATTGCACACACAGGTGATTATGCGCAGAGGTCCACCCTACCAGCCAACCTCAGATCTCCACGCAGGCACACATGAATGCACATACATTTGCACACATCCAGAGATAAACTCACCCCAAACAATCCACATTCCAAGAAATCCAGACGTGGCTCTGATTGCACACACATGTGATTATGCGCAGAGGTCCACCCTACCAGCCAACCTCAGATCTCCACGCAGGCACACATGAATGCACATACATTTGCACACATCCAGAGATAAACTCACCCCAAACAATCCACATTCCAAGAAATCCAGACGTGGCTCTGATTGCACACACATGTGATTATGCGCAGAGGTCCACCCTACCAGCCAACCTCAGATCTCCACGCAGGCACACATGAATGCACATACATTTGCACACATCCAGAGATAAACTCACCCCAAACAATCAACATTCCAAGAAATCCAGACGTGAATCTGATTGCACACACATGTGATTATGCGCAGAGGTCCACCCTACCAGCCAACCTCAGATCTCCACGCAGGCACACATGAATGCACATACATTTGCACACATCCAGAGATAAACTCACCCCAAACAATCCACATTCCAAGAAATCCAGACGTGGCTCTGATTGCACACACATGTGATTATGCGCAGAGGTCCACCCTACCAGCCAACCTCAGATCTCCACGCAGGCACACATGAATGCACATACATTTGCACACATCCAGAGATAAACTCACCCCAAACAATCCACATTCCAAGAAATCCAGACGTGGCTCTGATTGCACACACATGTGATTATGCGCAGAGGTCCACCCTACCAGCCAACCCCAGACCTCCACGCAGGCACACATGAATGCACATACATTTGCACACATCCAGAGATAAACTCACCCCAAACAATCCACATTCCAAGAAATCCAGACGTGGCTCTGATTGCACACACATGTGATTATGCGCAGAGGTCCACCCTACCAGCCAACCTCAGATCTCCACGCAGGCACACATGAATGTACATACATTTGCACACATCCAGAGATAAACTCACCCCAAACAATCCACATTCCAAGAAATCCAGACGTGGCTCTGATTGCACACACATGTGATTATGCGCAGAGGTCCACCCTACCAGCCAACCTCAGATCTCCACGCAGGCACACATGAATGCACATACATTTGCACACATCCAGAGATAAACTCACCCCAAACAATCCACATTCCAAGAAATCCAGACGTGGCTCTGATTGCACACACATGTGATTATGCGCAGAGGTCCACCCTACCAGCCAACCTCAGATCTCCACGCAGGCACACATGAATGCACATACATTTGCACACATCCAGAGATAAACTCACCCCAAACAATCCACATTCCAAGAAATCCAGACGTGGCTCTGATTGCACACACATGTGATTATGCGCAGAGGTCCACCCTACCAGCCAACCTCAGATCTCCACGCAGGCACACATGAATGCACATACATTTGCACACATCCAGAGATAAACTCACCCCAAACAATCCACATTCCAAGAAATCCAGACGTGGCTCTGATTGCACACACATGTGATTATGCGCAGAGGTCCACCCTACCAGCCAACCTCAGATCTCCACGCAGGCACACATGAATGCACATACATTTGCACACATCCAGAGATAAACTCACCCCAAACAATCCACATTCCAAGAAATCCAGACGTGGCTCTGGCTGCACACACAGGTGATTATGCGCAGAGGTCCACCCTACCAGCCAACCTCAGATCTCCACGCAGGCACACATGAATGCACATACATTTGCACACATCCAGAGATAAACTCACCCCAAAAAAATCCACATTCCAAGAAATCCAGACGTGGCTCTGATTGCACACACAGGTGATTATGCGCAGAGGTCCACCCTACCAGCCAACCTCAGATCTCCACGCAGGCACACATGAATGCACATACATTTGCACACATCCAGAGATAAACTCACCCCAAACAATCCACATTCCAAGAAATCCAGACGTGGCTCTGGCTGCACACACATGTGATTATGCGCAGAGGTCCACCCTACCAGCCAACCTCAGATCTCCACGCAGGCACACATGAATGCACATACATTTGCACACATCCAGAGATAAACTCACCCCAAACAATCCACATTCCAAGAAATCCAGACGTGGCTCTGATTGCACACACATGTGATTATGCGCAGAGGTCCACCCTACCAGCCAACCTCAGATCTCCACACAGGCACACATGAATGCACATACATTTGCACACATCCAGAGATAAACTCACCCCAAACAATCCACATTCCAAGAAATCCAGACGTGAATCTGATTGCACACACATGTGATTATGCGCAGAGGTCCACCCTACCAGCCAACCTCAGATCTCCACGCAGGCACACATGAATGCACATACATTTGCACACATCCAGAGATAAACTCACCCCAAAATATTCCACATTCCAAGAAATCCAGACGTGGCTCTGATTGTACAGACATGTGATTATGCGCAGAGGTCCACCCTACCACCCAACCCCAGATCTCCACGCAGGCACACATGAATGCACAAACATTTGCACACATCCAGAGATAAACTCACCCCAAACAATCCACATTCCAAGAAATCCAGACGTGGCTCTGATTGCACACACATGTGATTATGCGCAGAGGTCCACCCTACCAGCCAACCTCAGATCTCCACACAGGCACACATGAATGCACATACATTTGCACACATCCAGAGATAAACTCACCCCAAACAATCCACATTCCAAGAAATCCAGACGTGAATCTGATTGTACACACATGTGATTATGCGCAGAGGTCCACCCTACCAGCCAACCTCAGATCTCCACGCAGGCACACATGAATGCACATACATTTGCACACATCCAGAGATAAACTCCCCAACAGAAACCAAATTCCAAGAAATCCAGATGTGACAATGCTTGCACACACATGTGGTTATGCGCAGAGGTCCACCCTGTTATGGTAAGGACTAATTCAATGGTTCATGCAGCACCCTCTGGTGGTTGTGCCGTGTGTATTTGTTTTTGCAATTTGGCAATAAACGGAGTCGCCACGTTAAGACAGAGCTGTCCCAGCGAAGAAGAACGTCACGAAAACGGAAGCTTTCTCACCGGAGAGAACTCGCCCTCCAAGTTTGCATTAACAGCCACAGTAAGAGCTAAGCTAACAAATTAGAAAACACTAACTAGCATCTCGTGACTAGCAGCATGGCAGCCGCGCCAGCAGCCTTCCAAGTATCACCGCCGCCGAAGTTCGACTTTTCAAAGCCAGAAGAGTGGCCAAAATGGATCCGACGCTTTGAGAGGTTCAGGATAGCATCCCGACTCGAGCTACAATCGGACGAAAACCAGTTTAACACTCTGATATATACAATGGTCGATGAAGCTGAAGACGTGATCACCTCGTTGAACCTGACCGAAGAGGAGGCGAGTGAGTACCACACTCTCAAAGACCAACTCGAGACACACTTTGTAGTCAGAAGAAATGTTATCTTTGAACGTGCAAAGTTCAACCAAAGGCAGCAAGAAGCAGGACAGACTGCAGACTGGTTTATTACATCCCTATATGCCTTGGCTGAGCATTGCGGCTACGGGGCGCTGCACAGTGAAATGATAAGAGACAGACTCGTTGTCGGAATAAGAGACATTAGGCTCTCGGAGCAACTGCAAATGGACGCAGAGCTCACGTTAGAAAAAGCAGTGATACGGATTCGCCAAAGTGAGCTTGTTAAGAAGCAGCAGGATCTTCTTAAAAACAACTTCAAGCAGGAAAATCTTTGTAACGTGGACATCATTAAAGGAAAAATAAAACACTTTAAACCAAGAAAGACTGTGCCACAAACCACAGAGAGGAATGTGAAAAGCCAATGCAACCGATGTGGAAAGACACCCTTTCACAGCAAGAACCTGTGCCCAGCCAAAGAGGTACTCTGCAATCAGTGTAAAAAGAAAGGTCACTATGCAAGAGTGTGCAGATCTGGGGCAGTGGGAGAAATACGTGCAGCAGGTGGTGACAGTGAAGAAAGGGAGGTAGCATTTTTGGGAACAGTAGCTTCAGAGAGAACTGAGGATGCGTGGTTGACTAAAATAAAAGTTAACAATGTAGACTGCTGGCTCAAAATTGACACAGGAGCGGACGTAACTGTCTTGCCTGAAAAAGAGTACAATGCTCTAGCACAAAAACCACAGCTGCAACCCACAGATCTGAAACTGTATGGGGCGGGACTGTCTCCACTAGCAGTTAGAGGGACATTTACTGCTAACCTGAGCACTCTGAGCAAAACTACAGTACAGCCTGTGTATGTAGTAGCAGACCTGACGCAGGGGTTACTTAGCCGCTTAGCAAGTGTAGCACTTGGGCTAGTGGCCAGAGTAGAAGCAGTGTCACTCACTTCGGTAGAGGCAGTAAAGCAGCAGTTTCCAAAACTATTCAGTGGGTTAGGCTGAATGGAGGGGGAATACAAAATCGAGCTTAAAGCAGACGCTAAACCATTCGCCCTGTCAACCCCAAGAAGGGTCCCGCTTCCCCTGTTGCCCAAAGTCAAAAGAGAGCTCGCTCGTATGGAAGAGTTAGGTGTAATGTCCAGAGTAGAGCAGCCTACTGACTGGTGTGCAGGAATGGTTCCAGTACCTAAACCAAACAGAGATGAAGTGCGTGTGTGCGTGGACTTGACCAAACTAAATACTTCTGTGAAAAGGGAAAGACACATGTTGCCATCAGTTGAGCACACCCTAGGACAGCTAGAGGGCGCAAAGTTGTTCTCAAAACTCGATGCTAACTCAGGGTTTTGGCAAATACCTTTGTCCAAGCAGTCAGCTCTTCTCACAACCTTCATCACACCATTCGGAAGGTACTGTTTCAATAGACTCTGTTTTGGCATATCCTCAGCCCCTGAGCATTTTCAAAAACGAATGTCTCAGCTTTTGGAGGGGCTGGATGGAGTTGTCTGCCAGATGGATGACATTCTGGTTTATGCTGACACACAGACCCAGCACGACAAGAGGCTGGTTGCAGTCCTCGAACGGCTCACAAATAAACTCCCCTAAAGAAACTCCCCTGACACTGGCAACAGTGACGCCAGTATGTTACGTGGCGATGAAAAGTCTAACGGTGCAGATTCACGGAGTAATCAGAAAAGTTTAGCATGAATCTGGATATTAGATTCAAGATTTACGTTTTAAGCTTATCAGATATCACTTGTTAGAAGAGATTTCTTTCTAAGGATACCGTTTGAAAAAATCTCTTCTCAATCTGCTGTCCTTTTCTGCTTGCATCTTTTTTTTTTTTCATCTAACACTGACGTTATTCCATGTTAATTATTTTTTCTCCGTGAAAAACACAGCAAATCATCTTATCCCGGTACCAACTCATCTTATCCCGGTATCCACGGTACCCATCCCTAGTTGTCACATGACATTTGTGGACCCCGCTATTTTTTTAGTTGGACAATTTATCAGTAAAGTTTCAATCTCTGTTATTACCCCTAGACTAGACCGGCTGCACCACACAGACACAGACACTGCAAACCTCATCTCTGGAGAAAAACCACAAGAACAACATCCAAAAGAAAGAAAACATACCTTAGAAACATGCCGGGTTAGAGGAGACGGCAGCACTGCAGAGGTGAGGACAGGCATCTGTTTGAAATAGACAAAACAGTAAACATAGTCATACAGACTCAGAGACGCTTTCCATCCAATCTATCTGAGTTTGAGCTGTTTTACAGTGAAGAATGGGCAAATATTTCAGTCTCTAGATGTGCAAAGCTGGTAGAGACATACTCCAAAAGACCTGCAGGTGTAACTGGAGCAAAATGTGGCTCTATAAAGAGCAGGGGGTGAATAGAAAAGAATGACACACTTTTCCAAATTTCATTTGCTTAGAATTTTGACAACCATGTATTATTTTCATGCCACTTCACAATTATGTGCTACTTTGTGTTAATCTACCATTGAAACTGTCAATAAAAACATCTTTTGTTTGTGGTTGTAAGGTGACAAAATGTGCACAAGTTCAAGGACTATGAAAGCTTTTTCAAAGGACTGTAATGTCAAATCACCCCCCATGCACACATCAGTGCACATGCATGTACACATATGCAGAGTTACATTATCAAAGAAGCTAAAAAAAACAAGCTCTGCTTTAACTTTTAACTAAAAAAAAGACTGCAAACTTTAGGAACAATATGGAATGAGTGATAATGTCATCATTCCATGAATTGAAAAAATTTGTTTCACCTTAAATCTTTTTTTCTTTTCTTAATTGCAAAAACTGTAAATTTGGCTCAGGGGGACCTGAAAGCCAGGAGACAATTTATTGACTTTGCCCACAATCTTATGGAGGAAAAGATTTCCATTAAATATTAATAGAGCAAAATCTCTCTCTCTTAAGTATTTGCACCTAACCACGTCCTAACCTAGCAGTCATATACAGCTATTAATTAATCCTGCATTTTTTTTGTCAAAGACATTTCTCACCATGAAATTACCCGATTCAAAACATGAACACTGTTAGCCTTTGCAGTAATTTCCATAGCTTAGTACTGCAAAATCAACAGTAAAAAACTCTAAAGGATGTTAGCAGTTTAGTACTGTAATTTGCATGTAATTGTGGGAAAATTCCATGAGATTACACTATTTTTACGGTAACTCACCGTACTCATGGAAACAGCTGTAAAATACAGCAAATGTAACAATTGGTGATGTTACTGAGATTATACTATTACACCATCCGGATTTCTGTTGTTTTCTACTGTAGATCTAAGAGTAATTACTTAAATCCTCATTCAGTTGTTTTTATTTGTTTGCTTCTTTTTTCTTGCTTTGTTTGTTGGGTTTTTTCCTTCCTGGTCTGAGGGATAGGGGTTCTAAGTGTTGTGGGTAGGGGATAAACTGCTGGAAGCAACTATAAGACATGTGAGTGTGTCATTAATCTGTATTCTGATATTTCAGTTTTAACAGTCACTGTGAAACTTGCTTGTTTGGCGTTTGACAATTCTGCGTGTATTTGCTTTTCTTTGTTGCTTCAACTCAATAAAAATATCTTTGAGAAAAAAAAATCCTCATTCAGAGTGTATTACTATAAAATGTGATTCACTGTGAAAGCAGTATAACATATAAACTACAATATACAGTATAATTTTTAACTTAAGGAGTAAGTTGCAGCCACACTAAAATTTAATTCCTTGAACTGAATGGAACCTCATATATTAATAAATGCATTTGTTTAGTCAAACAATGTGAAACATTAGTAATACTATTAATTAATAGTATACTTGTAAGGTTAGTATTGTGATAGAGTCGAGTATATTATACTCTTGTAGACATTATGACATTATGCTAGTACAATTATGGTGAACAAAAAGTACATCTAAAAGTTAATTTCAAGAATACTGTTATGTACTAAAACGGGGGCCAATATAGTCCCAAGAAGCATTATTAGTATACGTACTAGGTAAGATATACTTGGGAAATATAATTGAAGTATACTTATTTTTGTATGGCCAGCAACAAAAACTAATGGCTACATTTAGAGTAATGTTTAAAAATGACTTCATTTAGCAGGATGTTGCTTTTTTTCTCTTCTTATTCTTTCTTATACTGGACCTTCATTTGTTTTGTATAAGGTGGTACTTTTTAAGACACCTCTGCCTAACTACAGTGAACTGACCTAATAATATGCTCTGGTCGTCATTTTACACAAGGTGTCACATCCATGAAACCTACACCACTAACCAGCATCAGTCCTACAACTTCACTCTCAAAATTAATAAATTCTGGGACAAGCAGAAACTGTATTTTTAGCGGTGCATTTTGTTGCAGGCCAGACTGCTATTAAATGCTCTCCTAAAGAAATAATTCCTTTGTAGCACCACTTCGTCTTGGTTCAGAAGAGATGTCCTGATATACGTGATTGTTAGGTATTTTAGTACCATGGGAGCATTTACTGGATATTGTTTTATAGTGACATTATGCAGGAAAACTCTGTCATTCAATAAGGCCCCTTTGTTTTAGTTATTTTTCTCTTTGACCCAAGAATTGATGTGTGAGAATCACAGGCTGGTACAAGGTTGAAATACCACAGAGATCACTCCCTCAGCTACATTAGTTTCTTAATCTTTTAGGAGACGCCTGTTGAAGGCCAGATGGTTTGTTTCAGAATTCACTAATGAAAGAACTCTTTATTTCGTGCCTTGAAAATATGTCGCTGAGATAATCACAATTGTAGCTGAACTGATACACTATACAAAGGATGCTTCTTCACCCAAGGGCAGAAAGACGCTCCCTTATCTTGGTCTGTACTGGTTTAAACTGAGAATCTGCTGACTCATGAATTTGTCCCTCTATATAAACTGTTGTACTTGTGAATAAAGTTGAGTCAATTTGGGAAGACAACCTGAAGCAGTCTCTGTTTTCTTGTTCTCCCAAGCTGCTCCCGAGCTCGTACTAACACGCTGAATGGCATGCTTGAATATTACTTGAGAATATATTTGACTGTGTTACAGACTAAGGTACATTCTCTGCTGATAGACGTCCACGCCTCGGAGGAAGCCGATCCACGGATTAGGCCCTGGAAGCCGTTTCCTTCAATTTTGGTGTCAGAAGTGGGATCCTGACGAAGGTAGGCACTCGTCTTTTATTTTATAAGACTGTGTTATGCCTTTCTCAGTGATCCACATAGAAACGGGATACGCTGACGAGGCCTTCTTCAGTGGCCCACATAGTAACAAGTGGGATACGCTGAGGAGCCTTCTTTAGTGGCCCACATAGAAACACAGGAAGTTGCCTGTTGTTTTGTAAATTAAAGCAGAAAGGACACAGGAAGTTGCCTGTTGTCATAAACTAAGAAGTTGCTCACCAGCAGAAAGGACACAGGAAGTTGCCTGGGGTCATAAAACGAGAAGTTGCTCGTTAAAAAGTGAGAAGTTGCTCACTAAAAAGATAAAATTGCTAGCAAAAAATCAAGTAACCTCAGGTGTGCCACAGCAAAATAAAAACTAACTTAAATCCTTCAAGCGTCTAAACCCCTCTGGAAATCACTGACCATGGGTCAGAATAATTCAAAGACCTTAGACGGGTCCGATAAAAAATCAAAATTAACTGTAAAACCAGATACCACCACTTGGGTGGGCCTGATTATAGATATATATTATGTCAACGAATTCCAGGTGTGACTGAATCTCAGCTTATTGAAGAAGTAGAGGAACTAGACCCTAAAGATGACCAAGCAGCCAACACCACCTCGTTTTTGTGGATAAACGATGACAAAATCACAGCCTTTTTTCAAAATCTAAAGAAATTTCTGCTCACAATGTCTAGAGATAAAATCAAACGTTTCACACACTGCTGGACTAATGAGGCATGCACGCCTGAAGGAGGAAATGATCAGATTTTCATAACAACATTCTTAAACAATATTCATCCAGAATGTTCACAACTATTGAAGCTGACTGCCACTGATAATCTCTATGACATGAAGATAAAGAACTTTATCACACTTGTCAAAACAAAAGCTGGTGCAGATCTTTTCCCCAACAGCACGAAGGCTAAAAGTGTTAAGATGATGTTGAATTTTGATGTTGAAGGCTCAGAGGAAAGTGAAAAAATGATGTATGCAGGGGCCCCGCCCCCTCAACAAGCGCAGCAGGGAGATTTCAGAAGGAGAGATAGGAGTGGAGACGCATGTTTTTATTGTGGAAAAATAGGACACTGGAGGAGGGAATGCAAATCAGCAGCACGTAGGTCTCAACCACAAAACACAGGACCAGCTCCTGCCACTAGGCGTCAGCAGAGCTCTTCCAGACAAGGTAACTGGCAACGCAGACAGGAATCACATCAAAATAATGGCCCTTTTGCACTTAGGCAGCAACCTTATAATCCACATTTTAATCCCCACCCATATGATAACGAAAGACTGGACCGACAATAGGGAGGCCCAGGTGAAGACGAGGGACAGTGTGAAGCACTACACACAATTTGCAATTGTCCCGTAACACAGAAAGCTTGCCCACGTTAGATATAGAAATAGGTGAAAAGATTTATTCCTTTTTAGTTGACAGTGGAGCCACTAAAAGTTCACTGTCTGGAAAATTCTATAGTGGGCCTGTTTCCTCTGTGTGCATCAACACCATGGGAATAAACGGAACTCTAGTGCAATGCCCCAAAACTCATTCTCTAAAAACACGCTGGGGCCCAAAACCAGACGAAATTACATATCATCCATTCATAATTATTCCAAACTCGCCTGTGAATCTATTAGGCAGAGATTTAATGGCAAAAATGAACTTGTGTATTTCATTTAACACAAAGGGTGAAATGTTTGCAGACACTGATAACAGCTATGTTTTCTCTGCCCTATGCACCGACACCATGGAGAAGGAACAGCCTCTGTGTCAGCTGGACGCCTCAGCAGAGAATGAACTCAATATCCATCTGACTGGTACCCCACGTCACACACTGTGCCAAACACGTGTACAGACACCACTACCAGGTAACCCCATGCCTGGAAGCCACATATTTGTTTCTCTCACACTGTTCAACAACATGATAACTGCTCACACCAGTGAAGGCCAAACAGTGGTTTTGTCGCATAACTCAGACATAGGCTATGACATTACTGCACCATGTCGACACATAGATCTAACCTACCCCATACACTGTACTATCTTTGCTGTCACATTGCCAGCTGAATATCAAAACATGACATTATGGTCAAGAGGTGAGAATGATGTAGGATTTATTGACTGTACACCTTATCATGCTCAGCTGAAAAACAACAAGCCGGTATATGTCAAGCAATATCCCATTTCCGCTGAAAAAGCCGCAGCCTTAGACATCATCATAGGAGATTTATTGACAGCTGGAGTAATAAAGCCCACAGTATCTCCATATAACACTCCTGTCAATCCTGTGCCAAAGCCTAACAAACCTGGCGTATGGCGTTTCACACAAGACTTAAGGCAAATTAATGCAGTCATTATGCCTCTGCCACCTCTTGTCCCAGATGTTCCCAGCATACTGACATCTATTCCAGCAACAGCCACACATTTTACTGTGGTGGATTTGTGCTCCGCCTTTTTCTCAGTACCTGTGCATGAGGACACACAGCCGATATTTGCTTTTACACATAGAGATAAGCAGTACACATGGACTCGCTTACCCCAAGGCATGGTAGACAGCCCTGCGGCTTTCTCAATGGTGGTACGTGCTACCCTGGACGGCTTCATTCCTCCAGAGGGCTGTACCTTGATCCAGTACGTGGATGATCTCCTCCTCTGTGCTGAAAGTGAAAAACTATGTCAAACTGCCACACATATGCTACTCCAGCACCTCCAACAGACTGGCCACAAAGCATCAGCAAAGAAAATGCAGTACTGTCAGACTTCTGTTCAATATTTGGGATTTACACTGTCTCACGGACAACGTTCCATGACTACAGACAGGGTCAAAGCTGTGACCTCTGTCCCTAAGCCCACTACACAGAAGGAAATGCTGTCTTTCCTAGGCATGGTGAACTATTGCAGACAGTGGATACCAGACTGTTCTTTTCATGACCACATTCTGCGTGAATGCTGCAAAAAAGACAAGCCTCCTCGAATACTGTGGTCAACAGAAATGACTGCCTCTTTCAATGCATTACAGGGAGCGCTGACCTCTGCCCCTTGTTTGGGTCTGCCTGACTACCACTTACCGTTCCACCTGTACGTCACAGAGAACGGCACAACCTGTGCAGGCGTATTGGCCCAAGAGCATGGCTGTGGCTACTGTCCAGTAGCCTTCTACTCAAAGGTGCTGCCAGCAGTAGTTCAGGGGATGCCGGCCTGCCTGAGAGCAGTAGCAGCTTGCTCTATCATGATAAGGGACTGCGAGAAGCTCACACTCTCACATGACACTATTCTACACACCAATCACCAGGTCACGACCATTCTAGCAAACATAACTACACAACATATGACCGCACAACGTCGCTCAGGTTATGAAGCTACACTGACTTCAACAGCAAATCTCACTATAAAAGCAAACAGCACACCCAATTCGCCAGCACACTTACTCATTCGTATGCTGTGTTCCTCTGACCGACAGGATGGTTCAGACGACCCTGACGATCATGATTGTATGACACGTATACAGGAATCCACAGCACCACGCCCAGACTTAGAGCAGACACCAATACCAGACTCAGTCATTGTTTATGTGGACAGGTCCTGTTCAAAACCAAATGACAACTCATTTCTTTGTGGCTATTCGGTGGTGACATTGCCTGACATCATACTAGAGGCTCACTCATTACCATTTCACTCAGCACAAAAAGCAGAGCTCATGGCTTTAATACGCACCTGTGAGTTACATGTGGATAAGCGGGTAACAATTTACACTGATAGCCGTTATGCATTCGGTGTGGTGCATGACTTTGGCACATTGTGGAGACAGAGAGGCTTCACATCTGCTGATGGAAAATCGATCGCTAATTCTGATCTTGTTCAAAGACTTTTGCAGGCTATACAGCTGCCATCGGCAATTGCAGTTGTTAAAACGAAGGGGCACAGCACGGCTGACACAGACGAAGCAGTGGGAAATGCTCTTGCAGACGTAACCGCGAAAGCAGCTGCTGCCTCACAGCAACCACCCAGAAAGGAAGTATTATCTTTGCCTTTACAGCTGCCACTTGTCGCACTCCCAGACTATTTAGAAGCAAATGTTGACCTAAAATTCATACAAGAGCAAGCCTCTGCCTTAGATTACACTTACTGGGAAAGTAATGATTGTACCTTAGATAACAGAGACGGCTTATACAAAAACCTTGAGGGTTTGATTGCCCTCCCATCTTCACTACTGCCAATCCTTGTCCGCCATTTTCACGGTGTGAGTCATGTCGGACAAAGAGGGGTAATAGGAGCAATAAAATCAAGATTTGTAATCGAGAAAACATCACACGCAGTAAAACGCATATTAGCAACCTGTCTAACATGTGCACGAACTAATGTAGGTAGCTCAAAAGCAAAACATCAGCATTTACCACAACCAGATTTCCCATTTCATACATTACAAATTGATTTTACACACATGCCAGCACAAGGAAGCATCAAGTACTTACTGGTAATAGTGGACCAATTTAGTAAATGGGTAGAAGCTTATCCAACATCAAAAGAAACTGCAGAAGTAGTCTGTCAAAAGTTGTGCAATGAAATAATACCCAGATTTGGAATACCTCACCAAATTAACAGTGATAGAGGACCTTCATTCACATCAGAAGTAATTCAAAAGTGTGCTAAAACTCTAGGAATAGACTGGAAATATCATGTGCCATACCATCCTCAGAGTTCAGGAGTTGTAGAAAGAATGAATAGGACCATAAAAAATCGCCTGACTAAAGCAATGATAGAAACAGGAATGACCTGGATCAAACTACTTCCTCAAATCCTCTGCGAGATTAGAATGACTCCATCCGCAGCAACCAAATTATCTCCATTTGAAATAATCATGGGAAGACCGTTTCCAACACCATGGTCAGCCTCCAGAGGGGCACCGCTATTGGAAGGGGACATAGACACTGCATTGTCTGACTATGTTCATAACCTGGTAGAAACACTGAATAATAACTATCAGAAAGTTTGTCTCTCTCAGCCTCTCCCTTCCACAGATCCAACCCATCCGTGGAAACCAGGAGATGCGGTGTTGGTGAAGTCGCTAAAACCAAGGGCACTCGGGGAGGCCGCGTGTTCCAGCCCCCAGACTGTACTTGCAGTGACGAGAACCAGCATCCTAACAGACGGACAACCTCAGTGGATTCATGCCAGCAGGGTTAAGACCAGCCCCACCAAACCACCTAAGGCGTCGGATCAAGTAGATGACGACTCAGGCGAGCCAGCGCCCGGATTCAATACACCTACACACGCACAATCACTGATTAACACACAACGCCTGAAAGAGCCAAGACTCAGAAAGCCCTTTGATCCCCCACCTGAACAACAACAAGGTACTCGAACATCCAGCAGGAACAGAAAGCCTAGAGTACCACACAATGTCTAACCTGATAAAGATAGACTCGTTTCATCCTGATAATGGAAAAAATGAAATGCCCATTGTCATCACACGACGCTTAGGTCTCTCGAACCTGGGACCAGGCCAGGAGACGACTGAAGAACTGTGTTTTTTTATATATTTAGATTATTAATCATATCTACTGCATTAACCTTAGGATTTTTATTTACTATTTTGTATTGTAAACTGCAACCCTGTTCACATTTCTACAAGCCACATTTTGCTGACAATACCTCATGCTCCACTTGGCAAGACACCCACCTAGTACAGCTACTTCAATGTATTTGCAATTAGCACAAATTGATCCTGAGGATGTGCCAGATGTTACCAATGATGATCCTGGTGTGTATATTGAACATTAGGCTGTGAACTATTACATTTTATGATTTGCTTTTTATATTATGTTATTACATTTGTGATTTTTCCTTTCTATTTGAGTTATTATTTTAAAAAAATAATAAAAGAGGGGAACTGTTAGGTATTTTAGTACCATGGGAGCATTTACTGGATATTGTTTTATAGTGACATTATGCAGGAAAACTCTGTCATTCAATAAGGCCCCTTTGTTTTAGTTATTTTTCTCTTTGACCCAAGAATTGATGTGTGAGAATCACAGGCTGGTACAAGGTTGAAATACCACAGAGATCACTCCCTCAGCTACATTAGTTTCTTAATCTTTTAGGAGACGCCTGTTGAAGGCCAGATGGTTTGTTTCAGAATTCACTAATGAAAGAACTCTTTATTTCGTGCCTTGAAAATATGTCGCTGAGATAATCACAATTGTAGCTGAACTGATACACTATACAAAGGATGCTTCTTCACCCAAGGGCAGAAAGACGCTCCCTTATCTTGGTCTGTACTGGTTTAAACTGAGAATCTGCTGACTCATGAATTTGTCCCTCTATATAAACTGTTGTACTTGTGAATAAAGTTGAGTCAATTTGGGAAGACAACCTGAAGCAGTCTCTGTTTTCTTGTTCTCCCAAGCTGCTCCCGAGCTCGTACTAACACGCTGAATGGCATGCTTGAATATTACTTGAGAATATATTTGACTGTGTTACAGACTAAGGTACATTCTCTGCTGATAGACGTCCACGCCTCGGAGGAAGCCGATCCACGGATTAGGCCCTGGAAGCCGTTTCCTTCAGTGATAATGTAACACATTATCACAGTTTAGCGCGTTGGGTTGTGTTGGATTGTTACGTTTTTAAAGCTTTGTAATGCGACAGGTGCGATAGCCGACACCACACCTTCACCTGACGTACAACGTGACGTATGACGCACACGTTGGGTATTCACTTTCAAAACAACACTGGGGATAGAAAATAGTGCTCGAGGTGGTTAATGCTCCTTTCGCTGGTTGCCAACCACCATTAAATAACAACAAGAAGAAAATATTGATCTGCTTCTCTTAGTTTTGCACGTTTAAGCTGCAATTCAGACTCAAAAAAAGCTGCAAAGCAGGAGAACGACATGGCCATCAAATATTCTGTGCCACAGATACAGTTCGCTGCAGCACAGAATGATGATGAGACCGTTAACATGTGCAACTTAGAAGTAGTCAGAGGTAACTGGATGTTCAATCGGGTTAAATGCAAGGTTGATTGGATTATATCTGAAGATCGTATGCTATTCGTGGGAACTCTGCTAGACTCCAAATTGCTGCTCGTCCATGCGGGAGTATCTCAAAATTAAATGAAACCACTTAACACTTTTTCCCTAAAACAGACTGACATGGGACACATTAAAGTTGGATCGGAACCAGCTAATCAGTCTGAAGGTAAGTGTTTTTTTCACTTATTCGAGAGAAGTCCGAAATGCGTTCTTAGTACTGTTTGTTTTGACTTTTAAGCTACCCTACCAGGATATTTTCATTTAAAGACAAATTGTCAATATCTCTGAATGTGGAGACTCAAAAGACTAGTTAGGTAATTTGCCGATGGATTTATGAGACTTGATAGAAACTTGGACGTTTGCAACAGGTGAATCGGTGAACTACCGAGGTTGTGCCCAAATGCTTAAAGCTGTTAGCTGGTCAGTGTTTTCAGGTGTGCTTGTACTACCTGTACGGTGCGGAGTGCTGACTAAGTCATGTTAAACCCATTAAAGCGTCGAGCTCAAATATCTTTTCATTTTTGTGCACTGTTCTCTTGTTGGCACACATTTTCTGTTTATTGAAGCCTTTTGTGAATAATTTTGATCATGTAAAAACTGGGAATTGGTCCCTATTGACAATACTCTTATTTTTTGCATTGAATATGTCATTCAGGAAAGGTAATTGGTCACTGAAGTTTTTGCAACTGTGTATTTCTAAATTTTGTGGCTTCAGTGCACACAAATTTATATTGTTCAGTTTGCATGTTAAAAGCCTGCCAAGCACCCCAAGGCTGATTATGCTTGGTAAGAAGTCATTTATGACATAGAGCTGATTAGACCATATTAAAATTTCTGTTTGGCACAGGAGCTTTTCGTGGACACAGGTATCCAGTCTCTGTTTTGTTAGCTCAAATTTCTGTAATTTCCTTTATAAACCAAGGTTGTTGGACATGTGTCTCAGTGAATCCAGCAAAGTAACAATATCAAATTTCACATTACATATTACTGATCAACAGTAGTCTAGCTACACCAACAGCAGAAATACTGAAGTCAATACTGTAAAGTTTAACAGCAGCACAAACTATAAACTCCAAAATAACCATACAGTTGATTCACCTCCGGTAACTGGGCTGACTCTTTGTTAGGTGTGTTTAATGGGCAGAATAATTCCCAATTATATACAATTATAATATGTTAAAATGGACCTATGTACACAAGGCCATTAATAATTAACTGTACGTAGGTATTTGCTTTATGACTATCTAGACAGTGTGAAGAAGTGAAGTATTGAAATTATTTTATGTTGCATAATGACAACATGTTGCCCCTATACATTTAAGGACAAAGTTCAATGACCGCCACCTGCTGGATGGTGAGTGCAGAGGGGCGTGTAATTGTTGAGCTGGACAAAGAGAACACCTGTGCTGATGCAATGTCAGTCTTCTTTGGTTCATTCTATGTATTGAACCTGGAATACCAGGAGTCAGCGGGTGCAAGGTTTTTTGTAAGGATAAACCCTGAAGAGGGAACAAAATGTACCTCCAAGGTTGGGACAAGCAGGAAGACTGGGACCACTGTGAAGCGAAAGGTTGTTCACATTAACCCTCATGTCACAACTTTCCTCCAGTGGCTTACTGAATTTGAGTGGAGAACTTCAAATTAGGGAAATTAGTAAATTTCTTGTATAATTTAAGTGACCAATGTGTTGTTACCCATGTCTCCACAGATGATCCATGGCCCATGCTTTCTGGACATTTACACAAGACGAGCAACAATGAAGACAAGCTCTCTCGCCATCTTGCAAGACGCTGTCTCTGTCCAATAGGTTTTTTTGAGTGCAACAGTTTTGATTTTTTTCCCTTCTTTTACCCATCCATCCAACCATTCACTTCCGCTTATCCTTTTTCAGGGTCGCGGGGGGCGCTGGAGCCTATCCCAGCTGTCATAGGGCGAAAGGCGGGGTACACCCTGGACAGGTCGCCAGTCTGTCGCAGGGCCAACACACAGGGACAGACAACCATTCACACTCACATTCACTCGCACATTCACACCTAGTGGCAATTTGTATTATCCAATTAACCTATCCCCACAAGCTGCATGTCTTTGGACGGTGGGAGGAAGCCGGAGTACCCGGAGAGAACCCACGCAAACACGGGGAGAACATGCAAACTCCACACAGAAAGACCTGATGGTGGAATTGAACTCAGGACCTTCTTGCTGTGTGGCAACAGTGCTAACCTTCTTTTACCCGTTTGTTAAAAATTATTTCAGCTACTTACACTTTAATTGTCACATGTATTGGCTCACCCTACAAATCAATGAACTCAGTCCACAAAGCAAGATCAGGGTTCAGTGCAGGTCAGTCAAGTTCCTTCACACCACACACGCTCATCCATGTCGTGGACCCTGCTTTGTGCATTGATTCGGTGGTGTGAGCCAGTATTTTGGACAAAGTGTATATAAAGGCAGACGTGTGGGGCTTGATATTATATCCATTACAATTCAGTTTGTTTGTATGGTGCCAACAAAATGAATGCCAAGGCACTTCACATTGTAGGTTTGAGACCCTACAAAATATAAGTAAGGAAACCCAACACTTGAGCATGTGTTGTCTGCCATGATATGGATATGACATAATATTGTTATTGTTTGTAGAACCATCTGAGAAAATAATGGATTACATGGTTTAGTAAAAACAAGTGCTTCCTCAATGAAAATATGTTTTCAGTTCTTTTCAGTTTTTGATTTTGGAAATGTGCATTTCAGCAGGGAAGAATCAGAATTGAAATAAAGTGGTGTAAAGCACATGAATTATATTTTGTGTGTGTGTGTGTGTGTGTGTGTGTGTGTGTGTGTGTGTGTGTGTGTGTGTGTGTGTGTGTGTGTGTGTGTATCCATCCATCCAACTTTTTTGGAACCCTCCAGTCTCTTACAGTATGTTACTGTTAACTGAAATTACGGTAAATTACGACCTGTTAAAAGAGTAAATGACCGCCTGTTAGGACACGGTGTCCTCTAGCAGAGATGAATATTTTTGGTACTGATGATGCGTACCAACGGTAAGTTACTGGTTAATATATTGCAGTTTATTACCTTGCAGCGGGCTTACAGTGACATACCGTGAATAAACGGTAGTATACCAATTTATTAATCACAGTATGATGTTACTTTGTTGACGTAATTTACGACATAACGGTATCTCACTGACATAACTGTCGCCAGTGAGATACCGTAAAAAAGGCTACGGTGCGTTACCATAATTTGTCCAAGAGTATTATACCACACCAGCAAAAAACGGTATCATCCTGCAGAAAGGTAAGCTACCGTAACACGGCGTCACGATATGACGCTGGCAGCAGTGACGCCAGTATGTTACCGTAAAGTGGCGATGAAAAGTCTAACGGTGCAGATACACGGAGTAATCAGAAAAGTTTAGCATGAATCTGGACATTAGATTTAAGATTTAAGTTTTAAGCTTATCAGATATCACTTGTTAGAAGCTCCTTACCGTTTGAAGAAATCTCTTCTCAATCTGCTGTCCTCTTCTGCTTGCATCTTTTTTTTTTTCATCTAACACTGACGTTATTTTTTCTCCGTGAAAAACACAGCAACTCATCTTATCCCGGGGTGCCAGGAAGTCGAGCTGCGGATCTCAGCAGAAAACTTTTCAAACTGATTGCAGGTTGATCCAGGTATACATTTGAAACAGGTTCTCCTCGGTGACGTGACAGTCGGAATGCATCTGCGTAACCATGGTTACAGGGGGACGCTTTGGAGCTCTGCTGTTCAGCAGCAAAATATTTCAGATCAATATGTAAATACTCCAACTCTAAAACCAAGTAATATAAATATGCTGCATATGTGTATAGTGCGTTCATGTGTGTGTGCGCTGCGTGGTGACGTAGGCGCGTGCATGTGTGCCCCGGTCACAGCTCCTTTCAGCATGGCCGGAGGTAAGTCACTGCCACTTTGCTCTCAGCTAATTAAAGTTTGTTCAGATCCCAAGCTGCAATGTGAATACAGCCAAACCGCCGCGTTTTTATTTGTCATTAAGAGACTCATTCGGGATAAGTTTTGTGGAGGGCGGAGTTCACTAATATACGCTTATGAGTTTTAGCCGAGAACGCAGCTAAAATGCTAGCATGCTAAGTTAGCCTGATTGCTAGCGGCTACTCGCGGCAGTCTTTTTTTTAACAGCATGCACTCTTTTTTCCTTCGTCAGGAGAGGTGTACTGGCAGTCGCGTGACACACACAGATCAGACACATATTTCTGTGTTGCAGGTATGGAGATGTTCTTCTGTTTTGGAGATGCTGTCTTTCATTCATTGTTTTTATAAGTACAGTGTTGTATTGCCTGTTAGATGGCGGTTATTAATATAATTGTACTGAAGTATAATGTTTGAACTATAAGTACCAGAATATTGGGTCCTGGTTATTGAATTGTATTTATCTGACTGTTTATTTGTTTTTGAATTATTTTGTTTATTGTTCTTATAAGTTGTTTTTGATGTTTTTTTCAGTGACATATTATTTATTTTGTGCTTTTTGTTTTTGAGAGCTTAAGTTAATGTTTTAAAACAATTTGTTGTATTTGATTCATTATATTATTGTAGTGTTAATGAAGCTGCAGACACAGCTGCTTTCAGCATGGCCGGAGGAGAGGTGTACTGGCAGTCGCGTGACACACACAGATCAGACACATGTTTCTGTGTTGCAGATGTGCAGTAAAGAGCCAAAGACCCAGTACTGTCTCCTGCCTCTTACTTTCACGCCAGAACACAACGCAAGAACAACAGGCGTAACACATGAACGGGTTACACATACTGAGGTGAGTTGTTGAGGATATGTCGAGCTGTCGATGAGCACGGCTGTTTCTGTGCTCTTATATACTGTTAGCCTGTTTTGCTGGCGTTAGTGAAGCTGTTTTCAACTGGATGTAACATTGTTGAACTCTGATGATTAATGAATAAACTCTCGATGTGACGATGTGAGCATGTAATTGTAACCCTGTGTTCATTTAGTCGTTTGATACCGTTTAATATCCAGTACATCTATTGGGTGTTTTATAACATGCCCTGGAATCATTTTAAGTTTTACAATGCCGGTGATTTACGACTCTTTCGCGACAGTCAACTGTGGCGTAAACTCTGGCGGGTCTCAGAGCTAGCTTATGTGAGCCAGCAGTGACATCTATACATGCAGTAGCCTTAAAATACTGATTATTTATTCTCCTGCTAGGTAAGAATTTGTGTTTTATACGTTTATTGTCACATTGTGCGCCATGTTATTGTTTCGGTGAAATGAATTTCTACAATGGCGGACTTAGACAAAATAGTGTTACTGTTAATTTGACTCTCTGCAGTGTTTAAATGCTTACACATACACACACAGTTACTGTCCCTCCACACGTAGGACTCAGTTCTGCTTCTATGCCCCATCTTTGTTTACTCTTTCCCACCCAACAAGTGCATAAATAAGATGTTAAAAACGTCATCATCATATCAAACATGATCGATTTGGGGGGAGTTTGTTTGGCACATGCTGACTGCATCCTAATTATAACCAGAAGAGGAGGCGAGAGCAGAGAACGAGAGTGCAGCAGTTTGGTCAAAGGAACAGGTGAAGAAGAGGTGAGCATCCAAGAGACGAGCAAGAGGACAGTTTCAAAGCAGACATTATGGCACAATAAAAGCTGTAAGAGCAGAGATTCATTCATATCTTTACTATTTTTCTTTAGCTTCTACTCCCGCTGCTTACAATAAATCTGAGATAAAGAACAAACAAGAACAACTCACATGGCATTGATTGTTTAGTTCAGTGTCACTCTGTGATTGTTTGACATTTCATATAAATGTGACTCTAAACTATAGCCAATAATATTAAAAAGCTGCTGTTACTGAGTGAAACTTGAAGGATTATGATAAACTTCAGTTCTTACTGAATCTGTAACATTGCTTTTTTTAAAATTGTTAAATGACTTTTGTGTCACTGTGCACAGTGAAAAGCTCACTTGATGTAGTGGTGAGGCCATGTTCACCACTAGATGGAGACAACCTGGCACAGGTATTTTCTATACACTAAATTTCACACTGAAAAGCCTTGGTGGGAATTGTTGTTTCATAGAAAGTAAAGGAAAACGCTCATACTCTCTCCCGCACTCGATATATGATCCATTGTTGATCTGCACGCAGCTGTTGTCACAAATGTGGCACTCGCTTACGTCACTGTCATGAGACATTCTCGCAAAAAAAAAAATCACGGTTTTAGTAACGCAGTAACGCAGCGTTCCTACGGGAAAGTAACAGTAATCTAATTACCGTTTTTGCAATAGTAATCCCTTACTTTACTCGTTATTTGAAAAAAAGTAATCGGATTACAGTAACGCGTTACTGCCCATCTCTGGACGTCATCATCCCGTAAGCCAATTAGGTTGTCACTAGGGATGGGTATCGTTTAGGTTAGGTTAGCAGTGCTTAAACAATGGAAAAAACACAAACTTTGTCCAAAAACCTCTCATGTTCAGCTGTTTTCCACTTTTTCTTTTGTCATTTTAGCTTTTTTGGCCAGGATGAAGGGAGCATCTGCCATCAAACAAGAAGACAGCTGCATGTAACTACGACGGTGTTTGCTACTTCACCTTACATGCATTAATGTAATAACGTGGTTAGCCTACTCAACGTAAATTACACACGAACAACATTAAGCTCCTCGCCCAGAGAAGAACGGCTGCTGCTGCATCATCATCCGTCATCATTTCCGCTACACTGGCAGGGCTAGGGGCCAGGACTCTCGTCTTCGGGTTCTTGGGGGATGTTGCTAACTCCGGGTCCGATAACAGGCACCACAGCCGCAGTAGATGTGCTTGGTGTGAGGTCTTGCAGCAAGCTATCAAATATGGTGCATTTCTCGGCTTTTAAAAAAACGCTATGCGTCGCCAGGTTCGTCGTCAGATTCGAGATGTTACCTCCTTTGCACAGTATTACCTTAAAGCACTTGTTGCAGGCTGCTGAGTTTGCATCTTTTGCTGTGAAATACAGCCAGACTTTGAGCGCTTCGCCTTGGGCATTTTTAATCTGTAGCTCTGCTCTAAAAGAACGTACGTACCTGGGCCCGCCTACTATCCTCGGAAAGGTAAAATGATTGGCTAGAATCCAAAGTGTATGATATCTCAGGGGAAAAAAAGCACCGAAATAAAGCACCGAAATGTGCGCTGCTTTTCGGTCTGTTTACTACCGTTTATGTCAGAACCGGTACCATAACGGCACCGGATACCGGTACCCATCCCTAGTTGTCACATGACATTTGTGGACCCCGGTATTTTTTTAGTTGGACAATTTATCAGTAAAGTTTCAATCTCTGACATTACCCCTAGACTAGACCGGCTGCACCACACAGACACTGCAAACCTCATCTCTGAAGAAAAACCACAAGAACAACATCCAAAAGAAAGAAAACATACCTTAGAAACATGCCGGGTTAGAGGAGACGGCAGCACTGCAGAGGTGAGGACAGGCATCTGTTTGAAATAGACAAAACAGTAAACATAGTCATACAGACTCAGAGACGCTTTCCATCCAATCTGTCTAAGTTTGAGCTGTTTTACAGTGAAGAATGGGCAAATAATTCAGTCTCTAGATGTGCAAAGCTGGTAGAGACGTACTCCAAAAGACCTGCAGGTGTAACTGGAGCAAAATGTGGCTCTATGAAGAGCAGGGGGTGAATAGAAAAGAATGACACACTTTTCCAAATTTCATTTGCTTAGAATTTTGACAACCATGTATTATTTTCATGCCACTTCACAATTATGTGCTACTTTGTGTTAATCTACCATTGAAACTGTCAATAAAAACATCTTTTGTTTGTGGTTGTAAGGTGACAAAATGTGCACAAGTTCAAGGACTATGAATGCTATTTCAAGGGACTGTAATGTTAAATCACCCCCCATGCACACATCAGTGCACATGCATGTACACATATGCAGAGTTACATTATCAAAGAAGCTAAAAAAAACAAGCTCTGCTTTAACTTTTAACTAAAAAAAAGACTGCAAACTTTAGGAACAATATGGAATGAGTGATAATGTCATCATTCCATGAATTGAAAAAATTTGTTTCACCTTAAATCTTTTTTTCTTTTCTTAATTGCAAAAACTGTAAATTTGGCTCAGGGGGACCTGAAAGCCAGGAGACAATTTATTGACTTTGCCCACAATCTTATGGAGGAAAAGATTTCCATTAAATATTAATAGAGCAAAATCTCTCTCTCTTAAGTATTTGCACCTAACCACGTCCTAACCTAGCAGTCATATACAGCTATTAATTAATCCTGCATTTTTTTTGTCAAAGACATTTCTCACCATGAAATTACCCGATTCAAAACATGAACACTGTTAGCCTTTGCAGTAATTTCCATAGCTTAGTACTGCAAAATCAACAGTAAAAAACTCTAAAGGATGTTAGCAGTTTAGTACTGTAATTTGCATGTAATTGTGGGAAAATTCCATGAGATTACACTATTTTTACGGTAACTCACCGTACTCATGGAAACAGCTGTAAAATACAGCAAATGTAACAATTGGTGATGTTACTGAGATTATACTATTACACCATCCGGATTTCTGTTGTTTTCTACTGTAGATCTAAGAGTAATTACTTAAATCCTCATTCAGTTGTTTTTATTTGTTTGCTTCTTTTTTCTTGCTTTGTTTGTTGGGTTTTTTCCTTCCTGGTCTGAGGGATAGGGGTTCTAAGTGTTGTGGGTAGGGGATAAACTGCTGGAAGCAACTATAAGACATGTGAGTGTGTCATTAATCTGTATTCTGATATTTCAGTTTTAACAGTCACTGTGAAACTTGCTTGTTTGGCGTTTGACAATTCTGCGTGTATTTGCTTTTCTTTGTTGCTTCAACTCAATAAAAATATCTTTGAGAAAAAAAAATCCTCATTCAGAGTGTATTACTATAAAATGTGATTCACTGTGAAAGCAGTATAACATATAAACTACAATATACAGTATAATTTTTAACTTAAGGAGTAAGTTGCAGCCACACTAAAATTTAATTCCTTGAACTGAATGGAACCTCATATATTAATAAATGCATTTGTTTAGTCAAACAATGTGAAACATTAGTAATACTATTAATTAATAGTATACTTGTAAGGTTAGTATTGTGATAGAGTCGAGTATATTATACTCTTGTAGACATTATGACATTATGCTAGTACAATTATGGTGAACAAAAAGTACATCTAAAAGTTAATTTCAAGAATACTGTTATGTACTAAAACGGGGGCCAATATAGTCCCAAGAAGCATTATTAGTATACGTACTAGGTAAGATATACTTGGGAAATATAATTGAAGTATACTTATTTTTGTATGGCCAGCAACAAAAACTAATGGCTACATTTAGAGTAATGTTTAAAAATGACTTCATTTAGCAGGATGTTGCTTTTTTTCTCTTCTTATTCTTTCTTATACTGGACCTTCATTTGTTTTGTATAAGGTGGTACTTTTTAAGACACCTCTGCCTAACTACAGTGAACTGACCTAATAATATGCTCTGGTCGTCATTTTACACAAGGTGTCACATCCATGAAACCTACACCACTAACCAGCATCAGTCCTACAACTTCACTCTCAAAATTAATAAATTCTGGGACAAGCAGAAACTGTATTTTTAGCGGTGCATTTTGTTGCAGGCCAGACTGCTATTAAATGCTCTCCTAAAGAAATAATTCCTTTGTAGCACCACTTCGTCTTGGTTCAGAAGAGATGTCCTGATATACGTGATTGTTAGGTATTTTAGTACCATGGGAGCATTTACTGGATATTGTTTTATAGTGACATTATGCAGGAAAACTCTGTCATTCAATAAGGCCCCTTTGTTTTAGTTATTTTTCTCTTTGACCCAAGAATTGATGTGTGAGAATCACAGGCTGGTACAAGGTTGAAATACCACAGAGATCACTCCCTCAGCTACATTAGTTTCTTAATCTTTTAGGAGACGCCTGTTGAAGGCCAGATGGTTTGTTTCAGAATTCACTAATGAAAGAACTCTTTATTTCGTGCCTTGAAAATATGTCGCTGAGATAATCACAATTGTAGCTGAACTGATACACTATACAAAGGATGCTTCTTCACCCAAGGGCAGAAAGACGCTCCCTTATCTTGGTCTGTACTGGTTTAAACTGAGAATCTGCTGACTCATGAATTTGTCCCTCTATATAAACTGTTGTACTTGTGAATAAAGTTGAGTCAATTTGGGAAGACAACCTGAAGCAGTCTCTGTTTTCTTGTTCTCCCAAGCTGCTCCCGAGCTCGTACTAACACGCTGAATGGCATGCTTGAATATTACTTGAGAATATATTTGACTGTGTTACAGACTAAGGTACATTCTCTGCTGATAGACGTCCACGCCTCGGAGGAAGCCGATCCACGGATTAGGCCCTGGAAGCCGTTTCCTTCAATTTTGGTGTCAGAAGTGGGATCCTGACGAAGGTAGGCACTCGTCTTTTATTTTATAAGACTGTGTTATGCCTTTCTCAGTGATCCACATAGAAACGGGATACGCTGACGAGGCCTTCTTCAGTGGCCCACATAGTAACAAGTGGGATACGCTGAGGAGCCTTCTTTAGTGGCCCACATAGAAACACAGGAAGTTGCCTGTTGTTTTGTAAATTAAAGCAGAAAGGACACAGGAAGTTGCCTGGGGTCATAAAACGAGAAGTTGCTCGTTAAAAAGTGAGAAGTTGCTCACTAAAAAGATAAAATTGCTAGCAAAAAATCAAGTAACCTCAGGTGTGCCACAGCAAAATAAAAACTAACTTAAATCCTTCAAGCGTCTAAACCCCTCTGGAAATCACTGACCATGGGTCAGAATAATTCAAAGACCTTAGACGGGTCCGATAAAAAATCAAAATTAACTGTAAAACCAGATACCACCACTTGGGTGGGCCTGATTATAGATATATATTATGTCAACGAATTCCAGGTGTGACTGAATCTCAGCTTATTGAAGAAGTAAAGGAACTAGACCCTAAAGATGACCAAGCAGCCAACACCACCTCGTTTTTGTGGATAAACGATGACAAAATCACAGCCTTTTTTCAAAATCTAAAGAAATTTCTGCTCACAATGTCTAGAGATAAAATCAAACGTTTCACACACTGCTGGACTAATGAGGCATGCACGCCTGAAGGAGGAAATGATCAGATTTTCATAACAACATTCTTAAACAATATTCATCCAGAATGTTCACAACTATTGAAGCTGACTGCCACTGATAATCTCTATGACATGAAGATAAAGAACTTTATCACACTTGTCAAAACAAAAGCTGGTGCAGATCTTTTCCCCAACAGCACGAAGGCTAAAAGTGTTAAGATGATGTTGAATTTTGATGTTGAAGGCTCAGAGGAAAGTGAAAAAATGATGTATGCAGGGGCCCCGCCCCCTCAACAAGCGCAGCAGGGAGATTTCAGAAGGAGAGATAGGAGTGGAGACGCATGTTTTTATTGTGGAAAAATAGGACACTGGAGGAGGGAATGCAAATCAGCAGCACGTAGGTCTCAACCACAAAACACAGGACCAGCTCCTGCCACTAGGCGTCAGCAGAGCTCTTCCAGACAAGGTAACTGGCAACGCAGACAGGAATCACATCAAAATAATGGCCCTTTTGCACTTAGGCAGCAACCTTATAATCCACATTTTAATCCCCACCCATATGATAACGAAAGACTGGACCGACAATAGGGAGGCCCAGGTGAAGACGAGGGACAGTGTGAAGCACTACACACAATTTGCAATTGTCCCGTAACACAGAAAGCTTGCCCACGTTAGATATAGAAATAGGTGAAAAGATTTATTCCTTTTTAGTTGACAGTGGAGCCACTAAAAGTTCACTGTCTGGAAAATTCTATAGTGGGCCTGTTTCCTCTGTGTGCATCAACACCATGGGAATAAACGGAACTCTAGTGCAATGCCCCAAAACTCATTCTCTAAAAACACGCTGGGGCCCAAAACCAGACGAAATTACATATCATCCATTCATAATTATTCCAAACTCGCCTGTGAATCTATTAGGCAGAGATTTAATGGCAAAAATGAACTTGTGTATTTCATTTAACACAAAGGGTGAAATGTTTGCAGACACTGATAACAGCTATGTTTTCTCTGCCCTATGCACCGACACCATGGAGAAGGAACAGCCTCTGTGTCAGCTGGACGCCTCAGCAGAGAATGAACTCAATATCCATCTGACTGGTACCCCACGTCACACACTGTGCCAAACACGTGTACAGACACCACTACCAGGTAACCCCATGCCTGGAAGCCACATATTTGTTTCTCTCACACTGTTCAACAACATGATAACTGCTCACACCAGTGAAGGCCAAACAGTGGTTTTGTCGCATAACTCAGACATAGGCTATGACATTACTGCACCATGTCGACACATAGATCTAACCTACCCCATACACTGTACTATCTTTGCTGTCACATTGCCAGCTGAATATCAAAACATGACATTATGGTCAAGAGGTGAGAATGATGTAGGATTTATCGACTGTACACCTTATCATGCTCAGCTGAAAAACAACAAGCCGGTATATGTCAAGCAATATCCCATTTCCGCTGAAAAAGCCGCAGCCTTAGACATCATCATAGGAGATTTATTGACAGCTGGAGTAATAAAGCCCACAGTATCTCCATATAACACTCCTGTCAATCCTGTGCCAAAGCCTAACAAACCTGGCGTATGGCGTTTCACACAAGACTTAAGGCAAATTAATGCAGTCATTATGCCTCTGCCACCTCTTGTCCCAGATGTTCCCAGCATACTGACATCTATTCCAGCAACAGCCACACATTTTACTGTGGTGGATTTGTGCTCCGCCTTTTTCTCAGTACCTGTGCATGAGGACACACAGCCGATATTTGCTTTTACACATAGAGATAAGCAGTACACATGGACTCGCTTACCCCAAGGCATGGTAGACAGCCCTGCGGCTTTCTCAATGGTGGTACGTGCTACCCTGGACGGCTTCATTCCTCCAGAGGGCTGTACCTTGATCCAGTACGTGGATGATCTCCTCCTCTGTGCTGAAAGTGAAAAACTATGTCAAACTGCCACACATATGCTACTCCAGCACCTCCAACAGACTGGCCACAAAGCATCAGCAAAGAAAATGCAGTACTGTCAGACTTCTGTTCAATATTTGGGATTTACACTGTCTCACGGACAACGTTCCATGACTACAGACAGGGTCAAAGCTGTGACCTCTGTCCCTAAGCCCACTACACAGAAGGAAATGCTGTCTTTCCTAGGCATGGTGAACTATTGCAGACAGTGGATACCAGACTGTTCTTTTCATGACCACATTCTGCGTGAATGCTGCAAAAAAGACAAGCCTCCTCGAATACTGTGGTCAACAGAAATGACTGCCTCTTTCAATGCATTACAGGGAGCGCTGACCTCTGCCCCTTGTTTGGGTCTGCCTGACTACCACTTACCGTTCCACCTGTACGTCACAGAGAACGGCACAACCTGTGCAGGCGTATTGGCCCAAGAGCATGGCTGTGGCTACTGTCCAGTAGCCTTCTACTCAAAGGTGCTGCCAGCAGTAGTTCAGGGGATGCCGGCCTGCCTGAGAGCAGTAGCAGCTTGCTCTATCATGATAAGGGACTGCGAGAAGCTCACACTCTCACATGACACTATTCTACACACCAATCACCAGGTCACGACCATTCTAGCAAACATAACTACACAACATATGACCGCACAACGTCGCTCAGGTTATGAAGCTACACTGACTTCAACAGCAAATCTCACTATAAAAGCAAACAGCACACCCAATTCGCCAGCACACTTACTCATTCGTATGCTGTGTTCCTCTGACCGACAGGATGGTTCAGACGACCCTGACGATCATGATTGTATGACACGTATACAGGAATCCACAGCACCACGCCCAGACTTAGAGCAGACACCAATACCAGACTCAGTCATTGTTTATGTGGACAGGTCCTGTTCAAAACCAAATGACAACTCATTTCTTTGTGGCTATTCGGTGGTGACATTGCCTGACATCATACTAGAGGCTCACTCATTACCATTTCACTCAGCACAAAAAGCAGAGCTCATGGCTTTAATACGCACCTGTGAGTTACATGTGGATAAGCGGGTAACAATTTACACTGATAGCCGTTATGCATTCGGTGTGGTGCATGACTTTGGCACATTGTGGAGACAGAGAGGCTTCACATCTGCTGATGGAAAATCGATCGCTAATTCTGATCTTGTTCAAAGACTTTTGCAGGCTATACAGCTGCCATCGGCAATTGCAGTTGTTAAAACGAAGGGGCACAGCACGGCTGACACAGACGAAGCAGTGGGAAATGCTCTTGCAGACGTAACCGCGAAAGCAGCTGCTGCCTCACAGCAACCACCCAGAAAGGAAGTATTATCTTTGCCTTTACAGCTGCCACTTGTCGCACTCCCAGACTATTTAGAAGCAAATGTTGACCTAAAATTCATACAAGAGCAAGCCTCTGCCTTAGATTACACTTACTGGGAAAGTAATGATTGTACCTTAGATAACAGAGACGGCTTATACAAAAACCTTGAGGGTTTGATTGCCCTCCCATCTTCACTACTGCCAATCCTTGTCCGCCATTTTCACGGTGTGAGTCATGTCGGACAAAGAGGGGTAATAGGAGCAATAAAATCAAGATTTGTAATCGAGAAAACATCACACGCAGTAAAACGCATATTAGCAACCTGTCTAACATGTGCACGAACTAATGTAGGTAGCTCAAAAGCAAAACATCAGCATTTACCACAACCAGATTTCCCATTTCATACATTACAAATTGATTTTACACACATGCCAGCACAAGGAAGCATCAAGTACTTACTGGTAATAGTGGACCAATTTAGTAAATGGGTAGAAGCTTATCCAACATCAAAAGAAACTGCAGAAGTAGTCTGTCAAAAGTTGTGCAATGAAATAATACCCAGATTTGGAATACCTCACCAAATTAACAGTGATAGAGGACCTTCATTCACATCAGAAGTAATTCAAAAGTGTGCTAAAACTCTAGGAATAGACTGGAAATATCATGTGCCATACCATCCTCAGAGTTCAGGAGTTGTAGAAAGAATGAATAGGACCATAAAAAATCGCCTGACTAAAGCAATGATAGAAACAGGAATGACCTGGATCAAACTACTTCCTCAAATCCTCTGCGAGATTAGAATGACTCCATCCGCAGCAACCAAATTATCTCCATTTGAAATAATCATGGGAAGACCGTTTCCAACACCATGGTCAGCCTCCAGAGGGGCACCGCTATTGGAAGGGGACATAGACACTGCATTGTCTGACTATGTTCATAACCTGGTAGAAACACTGAATAATAACTATCAGAAAGTTTGTCTCTCTCAGCCTCTCCCTTCCACAGATCCAACCCATCCGTGGAAACCAGGAGATGCGGTGTTGGTGAAGTCGCTAAAACCAAGGGCACTCGGGGAGGCCGCGTGTTCCAGCCCCCAGACTGTACTTGCAGTGACGAGAACCAGCATCCTAACAGACGGACAACCTCAGTGGATTCATGCCAGCAGGGTTAAGACCAGCCCCACCAAACCACCTAAGGCGTCGGATCAAGTAGATGACGACTCAGGCGAGCCAGCGCCCGGATTCAATACACCTACACACGCACAATCACTGATTAACACACAACGCCTGAAAGAGCCAAGACTCAGAAAGCCCTTTGATCCCCCACCTGAACAACAACAAGGTACTCGAACATCCAGCAGGAACAGAAAGCCTAGAGTACCACACAATGTCTAACCTGATAAAGATAGACTCGTTTCATCCTGATAATGGAAAAAATGAAATGCCCATTGTCATCACACGACGCTTAGGTCTCTCGAACCTGGGACCAGGCCAGGAGACGACTGAAGAACTGTGTTTTTTTATATATTTAGATTATTAATCATATCTACTGCATTAACCTTAGGATTTTTATTTACTATTTTGTATTGTAAACTGCAACCCTGTTCACATTTCTACAAGCCACATTTTGCTGACAATACCTCATGCTCCACTTGGCAAGACACCCACCTAGTACAGCTACTTCAATGTATTTGCAATTAGCACAAATTGATCCTGAGGATGTGCCAGATGTTACCAATGATGATCCTGGTGTGTATATTGAACATTAGGCTGTGAACTATTACATTTTATGATTTGCTTTTTATATTATGTTATTACATTTGTGATTTTTCCTTTCTATTTGAGTTATTATTTTTAAAAATAATAAAAGAGGGGAACTGTTAGGTATTTTAGTACCATGGTAGCATTTACTGGATATTGTTTTATAGTGACATTATGCAGGAAAACTCTGTCATTCAATAAGGCCCCTTTGTTTTAGTTATTTTTCTCTTTGACCCAAGAATTGATGTGTGAGAATCACAGGCTGGTACAAGGTTGAAATACCACAGAGATCACTCCCTCAGCTACATTAGTTTCTTAATCTTTTAGGAGACGCCTGTTGAAGGCCAGATGGTTTGTTTCAGAATTCACTAATGAAAGAACTCTTTATTTCGTGCCTTGAAAATATGTCGCTGAGATAATCACAATTGTAGCTGAACTGATACACTATACAAAGGATGCTTCTTCACCCAAGGGCAGAAAGACGCTCCCTTATCTTGGTCTGTACTGGTTTAAACTGAGAATCTGCTGACTCATGAATTTGTCCCTCTATATAAACTGTTGTACTTGTGAATAAAGTTGAGTCAATTTGGGAAGACAATCTGAAGCAGTCTCTGTTTTCTTGTTCTCCCAAGCTGCTCCCGAGCTCGTACTAACACGCTGAATGGCATGCTTGAATATTACTTGAGAATATATTTGACTGTGTTACAGACTAAGGTACATTCTCTGCTGATAGACGTCCACGCCTCGGAGGAAGCCGATCCACGGATTAGGCCCTGGAAGCCGTTTCCTTCAGTGATAATGTAACACATTATCACAGTTTAGCGCGTTGGGTTGTGTTGGATTGTTACGTTTTTAAAGCTTTGTAATGCGACAGGTGCGATAGCCGACACCACACCTTCACCTGACGTACAACGTGACGTATGACGCACACGTTGGGTATTCACTTTCAAAACAACACTGGGGATAGAAAATAGTGCTCGAGGTGGTTAATGCTCCTTTCGCTGGTTGCCAACCACCATTAAATAACAACAAGAAGAAAATATTGATCTGCTTCTCTTAGTTTTGCACGTTTAAGCCGCAATTCAGACTCAAAAAAAGCTGCAAAGCAGGAGAACGACATGGCCATCAAATATTCTGTGCCACAGATACAGTTCGCTGCAGCACAGAATGATGATGAGACCGTTAACATGTGCAACTTAGAAGTAGTCAGAGGTAACTGGATGTTCAATCGGGTTAAATGCAAGGTTGATTGGATTATATCTGAAGATCGTATGCTATTCGTGGGAACTCTGCTAGACTCCAAATTGCTGCTCGTCCATGCGGGAGTATCTCAAAATTAAATGAAACCACTTAACACTTTTTCCCTAAAACGGACTGACATGGGACACATTAAAGTTGGATCGGAACCAGCTAATCAGTCTGAAGGTAAGTGTTTTTTTCACTTATTCGAGAGAAGTCCGAAATGCGTTCTTAGTACTGTTTGTTTTGACTTTTAAGCTACCCTACCAGGATATTTTCATTTAAAGACAAATTGTCAATATCTCTGAATGTGGAGACTCAAAAGACTAGTTAGGTAATTTGCCGATGGATTTATGAGACTTGATAGAAACTTGGACGTTTGCAACAGGTGAATCGGTGAACTACCGAGGTTGTGCCCAAATGCTTAAAGCTGTTAGCTGGTCAGTGTTTTCAGGTGTGCTTGTACTACCTGTACGGTGCGGAGTGCTGACTAAGTCATGTTAAACCCATTAAAGCGTCGAGCTCAAATATCTTTTCATTTTTGTGCACTGTTCTCTTGTTGGCACACATTTTCTGTTTATTGAAGCCTTTTGTGAATAATTTTGATCATGTAAAAACTGGGAATTGGTCCCTATTGACAATACTCTTATTTTTTGCATTGAATATGTCATTCAGGAAAGGTAATTGGTCACTGAAGTTTTTGCAACTGTGTATTTCTAAATTTTGTGGCTTCAGTGCACACAAATTTATATTGTTCAGTTTGCATGTTAAAAGCCTGCCAAGCACCCCAAGGCTGATTATGCTTGGTAAGAAGTCATTTATGACATAGAGCTGATTAGACCATATTAAAATTTCTGTTTGGCACAGGAGCTTTTCGTGGACACAGGTATCCAGTCTCTGTTTTGTTAGCTCAAATTTCTGTAATTTCCTTTATAAACCAAGGTTGTTGGACATGTGTCTCAGTGAATCCAGCAAAGTAACAATATCAAATTTCACATTACATATTACTGATCAACAGTAGTCTAGCTACACCAACAGCAGAAATACTGAAGTCAATACTGTAAAGTTTAACAGCAGCACAAACTATAAACTCCAAAATAACCATACAGTTGATTCACCTCCGGTAACTGGGCTGACTCTTTGTTAGGTGTGTTTAATGTGCAGAATAATTCCCAATTATATACAATTATAATATGTTAAAATGGACCTATGTACACAAGGCCATTAATAATTAACTGTACGTAGGTATTTGCTTTATGACTATCTAGACAGTGTGAAGAAGTGAAGTATTGAAATTATTTTATGTTGCATAATGACAACATGTTGCCCCTATACATTTAAGGACAAAGTTCAATGACCGCCACCTGCTGGATGGTGAGTGCAGAGGGGCGTGTAATTGTTGAGCTGGACAAAGAGAACACCTGTGCTGATGCAATGTCAGTCTTCTTTGGTTCATTCTATGTATTGAACCTGGAATACCAGGAGTCAGCGGGTGCAAGGTTTTTTGTAAGGATAAACCCTGAAGAGGGAACAAAATGTACCTCCAAGGTTGGGACAAGCAGGAAGACTGGGACCACTGTGAAGCGAAAGGTTGTTCACATTAACCCTCATGTCACAACTTTCCTCCAGTGGCTTACTGAATTTGAGTGGAGAACTTCAAATTAGGGAAATTAGTAAATTTCTTGTATAATTTAAGTGACCAATGTGTTGTTACCCATGTCTCCACAGATGATCCATGGCCCATGCTTTCTGGACATTTACACAAGACGAGCAACAATGAAGACAAGCTCTCTCGCCATCTTGCAAGACGCTGTCTCTGTCCAATAGGTTTTTTTGAGTGCAACAGTTTTGATTTTTTTCCTTCTTTTACCCATCCATCCATCCATCCATTCACTTCCGCTTATCCTTTTTCAGGGTCGCGGGGGGCGCTGGAGCCTATCCCAGCTGTCATAGGGCGAAAGGCGGGGTACACCCTGGACAGGTCGCCAGTCTGTCGCAGGGCCAACACACAGGGACAGACAACCATTCGCACTCACATTCATTCACACCTAGTGGCAATTTGTATTATCCAATTAACCTATCCCCACAAGCTGCATGTCTTTGGACGGTGGGAGGAAGCCGGAGTACCCGGAGAGAACCCACGCAAACACGGGGAGAACATGCAAACTCCACACAGAAAGACCTGATGGTGGAATTGAACTCAGGACCTTCTTGCTGTGTGGCAACAGTGCTAACCTTCTTTTACCCGTTTGTTAAAAATTATTTCAGCTACTTACACTTTAATTGTCACATGTATTGGCTCACCCTACAAATCAATGAACTCAGTCCACAAAGCAAGATCAGGGTTCAGTGCAGGTCAGTCAAGTTCCTTCACACCACACACGCTCATCCATGTCCTTGTGGACCCTGTTTTGTGCAATGATTTGGTCGTGTGAGCCAGTATTTTGGACAAAGTGTATATAAAGGCAGACGTGTGGGGCTTGATATTATATCCATTACAATTCAGTTTGTTTGTATGGTGCCAACAAAATGAATGCCAAGGCACTTCACATTGTAGGTTTGAGACCCTACAAAATATAAGTAAGGAAACCCAACACTTGAGCATGTGTTGTCTGCCATGATATGGATATGACATAATATTGTTATTGTTTGTAGAACCATCTGAGAAAATAATGGATTACATGGTTTAGTAAAAACAAGTGCTTCCTCAATGAAAATATGTTTTCAGTTCTTTTCAGTTTTTGATTTTGGAAATGTGCATTTCAGCAGGGAAGAATCAGAATTGAAATAAAGTGGTGTAAAGCACATGAATTATATTTTGTGTGTGTGTGTGTGTGTGTGTGTGTGTGTGTGTGTGTGTGTGTGTGTGTGTGTGTGTGTGTGTGTGTGTGTGTATCCATCCATCCAACTTTTTTGGAACCCTCCAGTCTCTTACAGTATGTTACTGTTAACTGAAATTACGGTAAATTACGACCTGTTAAAAGAGTAAATGACCGCCTGTTAGGACACGGTGTCCTCTAGCAGAGATGAATATTTTTGGTACTGATGATGCGTACCAACGGTAAGTTACTGGTTAATATATTGCAGTTTATTACCTTGCAGCGGGCTTACAGTGACATACCGTGAATAAACGGTAGTATACCAATTTATTAATCACAGTATGATGTTACTTTGTTGACGTAATTTACGACATAACGGTATCTCACTGACATAACTGTCGCCAGTGAGATACCGTAAAAAAGGCTACGGTGCGTTACCATAATTTGTCCAAGAGTATTATACCACACCAGCAAAAAACGGTATCATCCTGCAGAAAGGTAAGCTACCGTAACACGGCGTCACGATATGACGCTGGCAGCAGTGACGCCAGTATGTTACCGTAAAGTGGCGATGAAAAGTCTAACGGTGCAGATACACGGAGTAATCAGAAAAGTTTAGCATGAATCTGGACATTAGATTTAAGATTTAAGTTTTAAGCTTATCAGATATCACTTGTTAGAAGCTCCTTACCGTTTGAAGAAATCTCTTCTCAATCTGCTGTCCTCTTCTGCTTGCATCTTTTTTTTTTCATCTAACACTGACGTTATTCCATGTTAATTATTTTTTCTCCGTGAAAAACACAGCAACTCATCTTATCCCGGGGTGCCAGGAAGTCGAGCTGCGGATCTCAGCAGAAAACTTTTCAAACTGATTGCAGGTTGATCCAGGTATACATTTGAAACAGGTTCTCCTCGGTGACGTGACAGTCGGAACGCATCTGCGTAACCATGGTTACAGGGGGACGCTTTGGAGCTCTGCTGTTCAGCAGCAAAATATTTCAGATCAATATGTAAATACTCCAACTCTAAAACCAAGTAATATAAATATGCTGCATATGTGTATAGTGCGTTCATGTGTGTGTGCGCTGCGTGGTGACGTAGGCGCGTGCATGTGTGCCCCGGTCACAGCTCCTTTCAGCATGGCCGGAGGTAAGTCACTGCCACTTTGCTCGCAGCTAATTAAAGTTTGTTCAGATCCCAAGCTGCAATGTGAATACAGCCAAACCGCCGCGTTTTTGTTTGTCATTAAGAGACTCATTCGGGATAAGTTTTGTGGAGGGCGGAGTTCACTAATATACGCTTATGAGTTTTAGCCGAGAACGCAGCTAAAATGCTAGCATGCTAAGTTAGCCTGATTGCTAGCGGCTACTCGCGGCAGTCTTTTTTTTAACAGCATGCACTCTTTTTTCCTTCGTCAGGAGAGGTGTACTGGCAGTCGCGTGACACACACAGATCAGACACATATTTCTGTGTTGCAGGTATGGAGATGTTCTTATGTTTTGGAGATGCTGTCTTTCATTCATTGTTTTTATAAGTACAGTGTTGTATTGCCTGTTAGATGGCGGTTATTAATATAATTGTACTGAAGTATAATGTTTGAACTATAAGTACCAGAATATTGGGTCCTGGTTATTGAATTGTATTTATCTGACTGTTTATTTGTTTTTGAATTATTTTGTTTATTGTTCTTATAAGTTGTTTTTGATGTTTTTTTCAGTGACATATTATTTATTTTGTGCTTTTTGTTTTTGAGAGCTTAAGTTAATGTTTTAAAACAATTTGTTGTATTTGATTCATTATATTATTGTAGTGTTAATGAAGCTGCAGACACAGCTGCTTTCAGCATGGCCGGAGGAGAGGTGTACTGGCAGTCGCGTGACACACACAGATCAGACACATGTTTCTGTGTTGCAGATGTGCAGTAAAGAGCCAAAGACCCATTACTGTCTCCTGCCTCTTACTTTCACGCCAGAACACAACGCAAGAACAACAGGCGTAACACATGAACGGGTTACACATACTGAGGTGAGTTGTTGAGGATATGTCGAGCTGTCGATGAGCACGGCTGTTTCTGTGCTCTTATATACTGTTAGCCTGTTTTGCTGGCGTTAGTGAAGCTGTTTTCAACTGGATGTAACATTGTTGAACTCTGATGATTAATGAATAAACTCTCGATGTGACGACGTGAGCATGTAATTGTAACCCTGTGTTCATTTAGTCGTTTGATACCGTTTAATATCCAGTACATCTATTGGGTGTTTTATAACATGCCCTGGAATCATTTTAAGTTTTACAATGCCGGTGATTTACGACTCTTTCGCGACAGTCAACTGTGGCGTAAACTCTGGCGGGTCTCAGAGCTAGCTTATGTGAGCCAGCAGTGACATCTATACATGCAGTAGCCTTAAAATACTGATTATTTATTCTCCTGCTAGGTAAGAATTTGTGTTTTATACGTTTATTGTCACATTGTGCGCCATGTTATTGTTTCGGTGAAATGAATTTCTACAATGGCGGACTTAGACAAAATAGTGTTACTGTTAATTTGACTCTCTGCAGTGTTTAAATGCTTACACATACACACACAGTTACTGTCCCTCCACACGTAGGACTCAGTTCTGCTTCTATGCCCCATCTTTGTTTACTCTTTCCCACCCAACAAGTGCATAAATAAGATGTTAAAAACGTCATCATCATATCAAACATGATCGATTTGGGGGGAGTTTGTTTGGCACATGCTGACTGCATCCTAATTATAACCAGAAGAGGAGGCGAGAGCAGAGAACGAGAGTGCAGCAGTTTGGTCAAAGGAACAGGTGAAGAAGAGGTGAGCATCCAAGAGACGAGCAAGAGGACAGTTTCAAAGCAGACATTATGGCACAATAAAAGCTGTAAGAGCAGAGATTCATTCATATCTTTACTATTTTTCTTTAGCTTCTACTCCCGCTGCTTACAATAAATCTGAGATAAAGAACAAACAAGAACAACTCACATGGCATTGATTGTTTAGTTCAGTGTCACTCTGTGATTGTTTGACATTTCATATAAATGTGACTCTAAACTATAGCCAATAATATTAAAAAGCTGCTGTTACTGAGTGAAACTTGAAGGATTATGATAAACTTCAGTTCTTACTGAATCTGTAACATTGCTTTTTTTAAAATTGTTAAATGACTTTTGTGTCACTGTGCACAGTGAAAAGCTCACTTGATGTAGTGGTGAGGCCATGTTCACCACTAGATGGAGACAACCTGGCACAGGTATTTTCTATACACTAAATTTCACACTGAAAAGCCTTGGTGGGAATTTTTGTTTCATAGAAAGTAAAGGAAAACATGTCTTGAGGTCTTTTTCCTGTGTTTTCAAAATTGTGTTTTTCACATACACATCAAAACTTCACACAGACAAACACACACAGAAAACAATAAAATATGTCAAATTGCATGCACGTCTCATTCATTTTCTGAGAATTTCAACACTTTTAGTTTTTATGGAAAATAACTTTGTCAGGTCAGTGAATAGCTGCCACATAAGTACAAATCTAAATCATACATGTGTATTATAGAAAAAAGCACAAACCGTTGTGCTGTTAGTTCATAATAAATGGGTAGGGGTGCATAGTCAGTAAAAGTCACCAAGGCTCTGCAGAGCTCCAAACCTGCTCTTCCACAGACAGAAGCATCAAAAATGTGCGCTGGGAGCTTCATGGCATGGATTTCTACAGCCAACTAAATCTATATGTGTGTGGCCAAGAACCTTAGTCCATGTAGGGCATCTTAGCACAGTTTACTTGTGTCAGCTAGTGGGAGGGCAGAGAGCGCAGCCTTTACATTGTTTTATTGTAGAGTGACAGGAACTGCCTATGAGCTTCTAATCAAGCAGAAGTGTTGACGGAAAATCTATCAAAGGAAATACATTGATGAAAATCAAAGAAGAGAAATATTTATGTGATGTTCCATTTTCCTGAGAGCTGATTGGCTGTGATGACTCCTTCAAGTACTACATGCTACTTTGTCCTGCTAGTTAAGCCTGCTGTCTGTTCTCAGGCCTCCTCCTGCTTCACTGCCATATATCCATCACCAGAGGGCTCCACTGACCTGCCTGCTGACATCAGAGCACACCCCTGTGTCATGTGACCTGGCAGGAGTAGTAAAGCTGGACTCAGACCTGGCCCAGGCAAGTTCAAAGGCAGCTGTGGTAGAGAGAGTATATGGGCTCAAATTGTGGTCATAAATATTTTGTACTTGTAAATCAGGATTTGTGTGTGTATGGGATCAGAACAATGCCACCTTGACATGAAACCGAAAAAAATATTGAAACTGAAAAAAATGTACAACGCGGCTGCGGTCATTGGTCATTATTTTCCTGTATGAATCGCTGTTACAGTAAAAAATGTCACTTGCATATATCATATAGGAGACACACACATTGATATACACTAAATAGTCATTTCATTTCTCTTTTTTTGTGTTGCCAATTTTTCGCGGGACACGCAATCGTGTTCTCTGATTGGATAGTTAAATTTGTGATTGACATGACATTGGCCAATCAGATGAGAGGAAGAAAAATAGGGTCAAAATTCGTACTTGTAACTTGAAAGTTTAGTGCAGACTTTCACACATATTTTTTGGATAAGTCCACACACAAATCTTTTTTACACACACAAATCCTGATTTACAAGTACAAAACTGATTTACAAGTACAAAATATTTATGACCACAATTGAGCCCATAGTAGTAAAGCACTGGAAGGATGAGGTGGAAACAGGAAGTGTGTAGATACAGTGGACTTGGCATCCTCCATCTGCCTCCATGCTCTCTTTACTGGTCTTCTAAAAACTTCTCCTGTAGCTGTTTAAATGTTTAGGATAGCATTTAGAATTCAACGTTTGTCATTACACATGTCTAAATACAGGGTAACAAAATACAGTTTGCATCTAATCAGTAAGTGCAATAAGAGCAGATTATGTATAAGTTCAGTAGAGAGCAGATATACAGATGTACTGTTGTATACATATGTACAGATATACAGATGGTGTAGCATACAGATGTTCTGTATTGCTGTACAGATGGGGAGATATACAGGTGTACTGTGAACAAATATACAGATGTGCTACATATATGCAGATGTATCGGTGTGAGGTAAACAGATCTACAGAGTGCTATGAATATATCTACAGCAGTGGAAGCGTAGCTCTCTGAACAGACTGTAACAGTGAACAGTGTAGGCACTATAACAGAGACTCTGTCAGTGTCGTAAAACTATAGCAGTAACCAATGTGAGCATGTGGTGAATGTTGTTACGATCCAATGTTGTCAGTGTTTTGTGTTAGGCGTGACTGTTATGTGTTTCCTGTTTTACTTTGAAGGTCTGTCTTATCTCAGTGTGTTCAGGTTACGCTTCCTTGTCTCGTCAGTTCTGATTTGCCCAGCTGTGTTTCCCTCCTGTTGTCCGTTCCCTGATTGCTCCCTCTATGTATTTAAGCCCTGTGTTTCAGTTTGTCATGCGTCGTGATCATTGTGGTGTTGGTATCGTAGTTTTGTATATAGCTGTAAATAGATTTGTAAAGTAGCAATTGAGTATTTTTTTTTTCCACCTTGTATTTTTTCCACCTTTTTTCCACCACTCTCCCAAACACGTCACTATAAGACTGGACTCTCACACACGTCACCACACGCACCACCACACATTTCCTATAATTCTATAATTCCTATAATTTATAATCCTTATCTTTATAATCTCTTCTGCTATTTGCACATTCTTTACTGTAAATTCCTAAGTTAATTTGTAAATTTTTGTAGTAAATTGTAAATATTGTAAAACTTTTCTTCTGTCATTTAATGGTCGGGCATTGTACAGCTACAAGCATTTCACCCCCATGTCATACTGTGTATGGTTGTGTGTGTGTGACAAATAAAATTTGAATTTGAATTTGAATTTGATTTATATATTGTTCACTGCAGCAGCCTAGTAGGCGTGAGAAGCCATTTTTGTTGATTAAGTTTTCTCCTGTTTTTCATGTAGCGAGTTAGGTAAGTGAATTGTCTTTTGTTTGGTTTTTCATTTTGGGTAGGAAAGCGTAGGGACCATTAGGGAGTTTTGTTTATTTTCGGCACTGCTCACTGCTGAAGCAAATAAATGGCTGCTTAGCATTTTAAAAGATACTATTGTTTGGGTTCTTGTTTTGGGTGGAGTGTGGTGGGCCAATGTTGTGTTGCGTTCAAGACACGCCTAGACTTAGAACGTAACAATGTTGAGAATGAAATCATGGTCACTGGGAGGAGGAGTGTAGAAGGGTTCAGTGAGTGTGGATGGAAAGGTTCAGCGGGGGCTGAGTTCAGTAGGGTGACAGCTGTGGGGGAGGAGCTGTTCCTAAACCTGCTGGTTTTAGTCTGAAGGCTCCTGTAGCACCTTCTGGGGGGGAGGAGCTGGAGGAGTTTATTGGCAGGATGAGAGGAGTCCCTGAGAATGATGCGTGCTCGGCATAGACATCTCTTCTTGTGGACATCCTCAATGGCAGGAAGTGGAGTCCCTGTGGTGAAAACTGCCCAACCCGCTGCAGTGCCTTGTGGCCAGCAACAGTTCCCATACCAGAGTGTGACACAGTTGGTCAGGATGCTCTCTATCACATAGTGGTAGAAGTTAACCAGTATGTCAGTAGACAGGTGGTTCTTCTTCAGTGTCCTCAAGAAAAAGAGGCGCTGAGGGGCCTTCTTGACCAGGCTGGAGGTGTCAGTTGACCAGGACAGATTCTCAGAGATGTGGGTCCCCAAGAACTTGAAGCTGGAGACCCATTCAACAGCTGTGCCATTTATGTAGATGGGGACATGGGGGTCTCTGTTCTCCCTCCTGAAGTCCACAATGAGCTCTTTGGTTTTGCTGGTATTCAGGAGCAGGTTATTGTCAGCACCACACAGCTAGGTGCTTTACTCTTCCCTGTAGCAGACTCATCATTGTCTCTGATGAGACAGTCACCGCGGTGTCATCTGCAGACTGGATGATGGAGTTGGATCTGGACCGAGGTCTGCAGTCATAGAGGAACGGGCTCAGCACACAGCCCTGTGGAGTGCCAGTGTTGAGTGTGATGGTGGTAGAGCAGTTATAGCCTGACCTTACATGCCAGGGTCTGTTGGTCAGAAAGTCCATGATCCAGGTACAGATAATAATAATAATAATAATAATAATAATGGATTACATTTATATAGCGTCTTGTCTAAGGACACAACGACCAGGGGGATCAAACCGGCAACCTTCCAGTTATAGATGAGCTTCCCAATCCCCTGAACCATGGTCGCCTGGAGTTGCTGAGTCCAAAATCCACAAGTTTGGTGATCAGCTTGGAGGGAATGCCTGTACTGAATGCTGAGCTGAAGTCAACAAACAGCATTCTTACATAAGTATTGCATAAATATCTGAGTACACGTTGCAAGAAACTGCATTCCCAGATCACATCCACTGTGTGCTGGAAAATTTGCAACGATTCTACAAAAAAGTTCCACGTGGTGGTTTTTTTTTTCTTCCTACTGGTGATGATCCAGTGGAGCTCCAGTCACTCCAGGCTCCCTTGTGGTTCCACAAAACAAACAAACTCGTGCGTCCATGACTGATACTCCTGCTTCACTTCTGTATGAATTGATCTTTTCATCACGGTTCACTTTGGACAAGCAGGGCCCTATTTCAGGAAGCCGGTTTAGAAAACTCAGAGTGAAAAACGATACTCAGGGTTGAGTAACCCCGAACTGTCCAACTCGGAATATTCGGTTTCAGAAAGGCTGATAACAATTAGTTCAATCAACGCGGAGTTGCTTTAACCCCAAGTTAAGCGCGCGCACGAGGATACATAAAGCCCTGATTAGTGGAGCACAGATTAAGCGAGTCACCATGGAGACGGAGGGAAAGAAGGCGCGGTCAATGTATTTTACAGCGCTTGAGGCCGAAATTCTGATGGCAGTATATGCTGATAACATGCAAATTTTGCGGGAAAAAAGTAACACAGCCTCAGCTGCAAAAGAAAGGGAGCATGCATGGCAAAACATAGCCGACAGAGTCAATGCGTGAGTGTTAATTTAAACATTGATCTAGGGATTTCCACCCATTTAACACGTTATCTTATTATATTTCATTATATTTTATTTTATTTTTTATTTCATACATTTGATTTTGTGATGTGATGTGAGCGCAGGTGCAACCCAACAGGCCCCAAACGTTCCTGGCAGCAAGTAAAAATGAAATATAAAAATATAGTCCAAACAGGTAAGGTGTAATTGTATTATGAGCCATAGTGCTTGGTCTGTTTGTCCGATGTAAATCAATTGCAGTTAGAGGCTACATTAATTTTCTTTCTGTAAGCACTTATTGAAATTATCTGAGCACATTACAAGTACATATTTGCTTACTCTGTATGCTCAAATGTGACCCGTTATAGCCAACAGAAAAAAAGCGGAGGCCCGAAAAACAGGTGGGGGTCCTCCACCACCACTCACAGAGGCTGAGCAGTTGGCTTCCACATTTGTGATAATGTTGGCAGCATCACATATGATCTTCACAGTGCAGAGAACACAAATTAGCATCCATTACTATAATGAAATAATTTGTTAGTTTGAAATGCTACAGGGAACCATGTACCTGTACATTAATGCTGTGGAAAGACTTCCTGTTCACATAGTCTCCTTCATGTACTGAAGGAGCAATGATTGGAATGTGAGTGCCATCTATACAGCCAATCACGCCTGGGAACCGTGAGAATAAATGTACAATTTAAGTAGTAGTTCAAGTATCACCACATCATGAATTAAGTTTTGTTCATCCTGCTACCTGCAATTTTGTGGCATCCCTCTTTGATGAATCTTGTGGGTCTGTGACCGGGGAACACCACAGACGAGTACAGGAGACGTTTCAGTGCAACTGTAACATTCCTGACTGCCCGACAGACGGTAGCCTTGGAAACGTGCTCAGCGTCACCAATATTATACAGAAAGCTCCCGTTTGCAAAAAACCGAAGTGCAATACAAATAATATGTACAGAGAGGATGTCCGCGATGTGTCACATGAGCAATATTAGGCCTGAGGATGTTATTCAAATAAATTATAGATTGTGCTGAAAAACGGTAACGTTCACACAGAAAATCATCAGGAAATGATAAAATGTCCAAACGCGCTCTAATCACTCTCTCCCGGCGGAGAGCTCTGTGGAGAATTTGGGCTTCAACATCTACTGGCTCTTCGAGGTAGGAGCACGCCATGTCCGACACTTCCTACAGTCAGGTTTCCGACAAAGGGGCGGAGAACGTCAGGGTTAGTTGAAGTAAACCTGCTAGGGGGCAGGTTAGCTTCACGGAGTGTGTCGTCATAGTAACTCACTCAGAATTAATCTAAACTCGCTTTGTGAAACCGAAAACCCAGAGTTTTCGTTAACTCAGGGTATACTTACTCAGAGTTTGCACTAAACCGGCTTCCTGAAATAGGGCCCAGGAAACAGAGGTGACGCTGACTTGTGGCTTTGCAGGAGGATTCCCTTTAACAACAGGAGCATGCACACAGTTTGTTTTAGGCCACCATGAATAGCTCACATTGTAAATCACAAAGAGCCAGTATATGATACTGTAGCTTCCACTCACTGTGACGGGATGGCTCGTAGGTGATTACACTCTGCTTCATTTGGTTCCAGTTCAGATTAAGGGACAACACATGAAAAGACAGAAACTGGAAACAAATGTTAGAAAAATATTTACTGTTAGAAAACATTCAGTGAAAACAAAATAGATTTTTCTGTTTGGCTTCAAATCTGAGTCTCCAAAAGCCAGTCAGACAGTAGAGTTGGTATAAACAGAGAGAGGAGATGAATCTTTTTTTTTAGACAGAGGAAGGAAAATATTTAGATTCACTTAAAAGGATAATTCTCTATTTTTAGCACTTTCCACTTTCACTTTCTTGCCATTGAACCATAATTAGCTTTAATTTCACTTCAAATACACGAACACAGAAAAGTAAAAGTGTGATTCTACCAAAGGTAAAACCTAAAATATAGCATTTTGAAAGAGTTCAAGGAGTTCAAATATTTGCTGGTCACTGCATTTTTGTGCGTGCAGAATTGCTAGTTTGTTGCAGAGCATGGTTCGAGGTTTTGGAGAAGCGAGGGGAGACAGCCACCGGAAGACACCTGGCGCGGAGGCGAATAAGATGCTCTTTTGAACTTTTTTTAAAATCGTTAATGAAACTTTTTTGGTTGTGAAACCTACGTATCTATTGTATCTGTTTGACGTTGAAGGGGCGTCATTAAATTTAAGCCCTAATGGTATAAAACATCTGCTCGTGCATTGTTAGTTAGAGATCGATGCTGTCTGCGTACAGCGGTCGTCTCTCCACGCGTGTCATTAAAATCATCATTTGACTTCACCCGGCCGGATCAGTGTTGTTATTTTTTTGGATTACCTCCTGTATCCCTCCTTGATATTTGAACCCTAACACTGCTGTATATGTGCTGGATTATTTGGACTACATTGCATTGTACAGTTAAACTATGATTGTATCTGTGGGGCTTAAAAACAATGACATGTGTGCACACACAGTGGATTCATTTTCACTTCTTTAGGGCTGGTCTGGAAACATTAACTGGCTCTAGATGACAGAAAGCGCTGCAAGGGCAGAAAAAACAGTATTAATCCCTTTTTGGTGCACATTATGACAGCTGGGATTCATGTATTGTGCATGTGTTGAGGTTTTCTCTTTGTGACTGAGGTCCTTACTGGCAGTGGGATTTGTATTGAGCGTGCAGTGCAGAGTGATCAGACACATATGTGCTGTTCCACAAACGGGATGTTTTTATTGTAGTCACTGTAGCAAGTGAGATCATTGAGAAATAAACCAGGAGAGATCAAACCACAGATCTTAAGTCCATGATACAATCTGAAGGAAGAGACAAGGCTCACTGTGTGGAAGGCTGAGATACTCGTCACTTCTGCAGACGAGCAGCAGAGATAGTTCAACAGGCCACAGAGTATTTTCCCTCCATCTCTGAGTGAAGTTATCTCAAACTCGTTTCTGTCTCTGTGAAATACAGCAGCTTTTAGCTGCAACACACTGTGAAACAAACTGCACAAAAACAGTTTGTGTGTTTGCTGATGTTTGTTGAGCTGTGTTAAGGGTTCAATATTTAGGAGGAGAGTAAAAACAACCATGGTCCAGAAGAGCTTGGTCAAACAATTGATTTTAATGACCACACGCAGCGTGGTGAGATGTACACTGCAAAACATCAGCTGTAGATCTCCGCCCAAAAAGACACTTCAGATTGCTTTTGATTCATCAGGGTTAACGCCCCCTCATGCGTCATCAGATACAATACATGCATACGTCAAATCAAAACCACAATGACTTTTAACACAGTTTGAAAAGAACATCGCCTCGTCTCCATGCCAGGTCCATCTTCTGACTCTCGCTTCTCCAAAACCTCGGGCCATGCTCTGCAACAAACTAGCAATTCTGCACGCACAAAAATGCCGTTGCAAGAAAATATATCTGAACTCTCACCTAGAACATAAGCCTACCTACAGTGTGTGTGTGTGTGTGCGTGCGTGCGTGCGTGCGTGTGTGTGTGTGTGCGTGCGTGCGTGCGTGTGTGTGCGTGCGTGCGTGCGTGTGTGTGTGTGTGTGTGTGTGTGTGTGTGTGTGTGTGTGTGTGTGGCTCGACCTCACACGAACTTTGTCTTATGAGAAGAGAGGCCAATTCTCATGTGCATAATAACCTAATCAAAAGATATAAATGAATAAAAGACAATAATGAATAACCTGGTTATTCAAATAGCATCCACACAGCTCCTCAAAGTCACTTTCACTTTGACAAGCACGCTCTGCAAAAGCCTGTGCTTCCTGTCTACTTTAACACAGAGTGTACTCAGAGTTAGGCCTTTCTTTTATAATGCAACAGAATCAGCACATACACATTTAAGATTATAACAAGCATTCAAAAGCATTTAAGATTATAGATTTAACTCAACAGTTTAACGTGGTTATAACTGCACCTGTAATAAAGGCTAATTGGCTACCAATATGTTTAAACATCTGAATACAATATCAATGCTGTAGATTATGTTATTAATGTCATTACTGCAATGGTAATGATGATGACCATGAACCATAGCAGTGAAATAATTTCCCTGATCTCCACAGCTGATAGAAACGTTGCATTTGAAATTACCTGCCACGACATGTTACTCCCTTTATGCTTGATCGTCTTCTGTAGGGCTCATTAGATGCTGAAGTACCGCGGCCACAACTTATGGACACCTGCAGTCGTTCCAGAGCTGTGCCAAAAAATCAAAACCACACAGCGGCCCACTTGGACCCTTTACTATGGCACACGTCATCTCTTTTTATGTGACGTCCCCTGGTGATTATTTTAAATGAAGGCTCAGAGTGACAGAAACAATAACTCCCTGTAAATTTGTTGAACCAAAAGTAACGAGAAAATGTAAGAAGTTTCAAAATAGGGCGGCTGTGGCTCACTGTACAGGGAGTGCAGAATTATTAGGCAAGTTGTATTTTTGAGGAATAATTTTATTATTGAACAACAACCATGTTCTCAATGAACCCAAAAAACTCATTAATATCAAAGCTGAATGTTTTTGGAAGTAGTTTTTAGTTTGTTTTTAGTTTGAGCTATTTTAGGGGGATATCTGTGTGTGCAGGTGACTATTACTGTGCATAATTATTAGGCAACTTAACAAAAACAAATATACCCATTCCAATTATTTATTTTTACCAGTGAAACCAATATAACATCTCCACATTCACAAATATACATTTCTGACATTCAAAAACAAAACAAAAACAAATAAGCGACCAATATAGCCACCTTTCTTTGCAAGGACACTCAAAAGCCTGCCATCCATGGATTCTGTCAGTGTTTTGATCTGTTCACCATCAACATTGCGTGCAGCAGCAACCACAGCCTCCCAGACACTGTTCAGAGAGGTGTACTGTTTTCCCTCCTTGTAAATCTCACATTTGATGATGGACCACAGGTTCTCAATGGGGTTCAGATCAGGTGAACAAGGAGGCCATGTCATTAGTTTTTCTTCTTTTATACCCTTTCTTGCAGCCACGCTGTGGAGTACTTGGACGCGTGTGATGGAGCATTGTCCTGCATGAAAATCATGTTTTTCTTGAAGGATGCAGACTTCTTCCTGTACCACTGCTTGAAGAAGGTGTCTTCCAGAAACTGGCAGTAGGACTGGGAGTTGAGCTTGACTCCATCCTCAACCCGAAAAGGCCCCACAAGCTCATCTTTGATGATACCAGCCCAAACCAGTACTCCACCTCCACCTTGCTGGCGTCTGAGTGGGACTGGAGCTCTCTGCCCTTTACCAATCCAGCCACGGGCCCATCCATCTGGCCCATCAAGACTCACTCTCATTTCATCAGTCCATAAAACCTTAGAAAAACCAGTCTTGAGATATTTCTTGGCCCAGTCTTGACGTTTCAGCTTGTGTATCTTGTTCAGTGGTGGTCGTCTTTCAGCCTTTCTTACCTTGGCCATGTCTCTGAGTATTGCACACCTTGTGCTTTTGGGCACTCCAGTGATGTTGCAGCTCTGAAATATGGCCAAACTGGTGGCAAGTGGCATCTTGGCAGCTGCACGCTTGACTTTTCTCAGTTCATGGGCAGTTATTTTGCGCCTTGGTTTTTCCACACGCTTCTTGCGACCCTGTTGACTATTTTGAATGAAACGCTTGATTGTTCGATGATCACGCTTCAGAAGCTTTGCAATTTTGAGACTGCTGCATCCCTCTGCAAGATATCTCACTATTTTTGACTTTTCTGAGCCTGTCAAGTCCTTCTTTTGACCCATTTTGCCAAAGGAAAGGATGTTGCCTAATAATTATGCACACCTGATATAGGGTGTTGATGTCATTAGACCACACCCCTTCTCATTACAGAGATGCACATCACCTAATATGCTTAATTGGTAGTAGGCTTTCGAGCCTATACAGCTTGGAGTAAGACAACATGCATGAAGAGGATGATGTGGACAAAATACTCATTTGCCTAATAATTCTGCACTCCCTGTATGCTGGACCAGTGAAATTCTCCTTTCTGTCAGTGTAAAGATGACATATTTAACTGTTTTTCTACATGATAAAGAAAAAGCTGATGTGACAAAGACAGAAATCTGTCGGCACGGCTCTTTGTACTTAAATCGTAAGAAATAAACGTGTAAGATTACAGAAAAAAGCCCTGACAGCTCATTGCCCAAACTGCACAGTTTTTCCTTTCGTTTTTTAAACTGTAGTTGTCAATAGAAAATTGATTAACCGCATAAATTAACCGTATAAAGGTTATACTGACAACAGGAGGGAATGTCAATAGAAAATTGTATTTGTTTAGTCAGTATAAGCTTTTAATGATATAAGTTTATTCGTGATAGAATGCTGCATGATGATCTCTTCATTGCTCAGAACTGATTGTTCTTTATGAAACGTGTTCTGATATTCGTATCTGAATCTTTCCACAGCGATAGTAAGAAGTTGAACAAGCAGTTCTGACATCGCACACACACACACACACACACACACACACACACACACACACACACACACACATGAACATGCTCATGTCACTGAACGAATGTATTAATTCCTGTTGTATAAAGAAAGAAAGCAGACGGTGACAGAGCGCGAGTCCATGAATGTCTCCTGTGCGAGCGCTCTGTGACCGTCCTCACGAGTAAACACAACTGCAGTGTTTGTGTTTTCTAACTCAGGTGTCTCAGCTGAAGAACTGCGGGGTGATTTTTAAAAATCCCCTGTCAGTAGTCATATAAAACAGAGATTTCTGTAGTAAAAAGTGAAAAACAAACTTTTCTGTCATTTAATTGTTATTTGCTTGATGTCTTTGTGTAGCATGAATGGCAATAAAGGAGGTTTTTATCACTAGGAAAAGCTGTAAAACTTATAAAAACACGGTTAAAAGTCCAAATTTCATGCTTGTGCTTCTTTGTGGTGAGCAGCAGATCCAACAAGTTAAGAATTATTAACGACTTCAAGCGAGCGTTCATGCCTGTGAAACTCATTTAGACACTCAGACAGTGAGCCATGGCTCTGTGGTATGTGCACACATCTCTGCCATTCAAAGACACTTTGTATAACTTGATTTTATGTTATTTTTCAAATGTACATATTCTTTTTCAACAAAGCAACATTTTATTCAGTGTTTTCATGAAAATAGTATTTTTATGCATTAAGTACTACTTGGGAGAACACACCTGAGGTCTAAGGCCTGGACAAGTTTGAAACAATGGAAAATAGCAGAAAATAAAAACAAGTCTGCACTCAGCTTTGCAGTCTTCCATTGAAATGCAGTCAGATGCTGCCCACTTTACGTTTTCACAGTTGTTTGGTGGTGGCTATGGCGGAGCTGCCACAAGAGGCCAGGTGGATGAGGGAAAGGTGAGGCAGGAGGAGCAGAGGCCCGAGGCGGCCGCCGGTCCGAGTGTCAGGTGAACTGAACTTCAGGTAAGAAGTTATGACCTGCAGTCTATCTGGGTCAGATATAAACCAAGTTTAGGTGGAGTTTATTTTCGTTGTGCTGACTTTTTACAGTCAGTTACAATAACTCGTACTGCGTACTAGCCAGCATGATGGAGTTTCTACAGCTGGGTGGTGCTATGATGTTACTGATAGTGAACTTTATTTTATTCATAAGGTTAGTTAGTAGAGTTGCCAACCGTCCCCTAAAAAACTGAATTGTCCCGCATTCAGAGAAAATATTACTCGTTTCGTATTGAGGTGAAAAGGAACAGTTTGTCCCGGACTTCAGCTACAATGGAAAAAGACACAAAGCTGGAGTTATTCTGTGTCTTTACACTGTCAGCTGTCTCTTCTTCTCTCATTCTCTCACCCTCCCTCTCCTGTTGCTACTTCAATCATGAAACTGATCAATGATCAGCTGATCGTCTCTCTCGTTAGTTTATCTCCCACTTTGCGCCAGAAAGAGGAAGCCAGCGGTTGTCGAGCTAAAAAACAGCAGCACGTTTAAGCTTGATCAGCTGTTGTTAGAATTTATTTAATATTACTTTCTAGTATCAGCTGATGTTTGCTGGAGCCACAGCTGTAAAGCTGCTGGTCATGATGTCGGTTTGGATATGTGGTGAGAAACATCTCTCTCTCTATGACAGCTGGGATAGGCTCCAGCGCTCCCCGCGACCCTGAGAAGGATAAGTGGAAGCGAATGAATGGATGGATGGATTATTAGAGTTACAGTCATACATATTTTCAGAAGCTTGTATTTAATCTCCATAAGAAACAATCATATTTAGCAGCATGAAAATTACATATTTATTTAGAAAATTACGTATTTTTATTGGAAGATCATGAGGGAGGAAAATATATGGTTCTTCAAAACAGAAAAATAAACAAAAAATCCATATTATGGAGTTGACAAGTGGTGACACACGAGTAGAAAGCAAGATATTATTTCTTTCAAAATGACCATTAAACCTTAACAACCTTTGTAATATCACAAGACACATCATAACAATTCTGTTTTTGCACATGTCAAGTTCTACATCTTAATAGTTCACCAGCAAGTAGCTGCCTACTACTCCTTGATTCCTAAAGTACTCTGTGGTTGTGTGTTTAGACCCTGCTGGACTTTCTCTACTTTTGACTCTCTGTGCTAGTTTCCAAAACCTTCTCTTCTGCCTTTTTTCTCTTCCTTTCAGATCACTGATGTTCTTTATTTTTCCCTCTTTCACTCTATTTGTCCATCTTTCCCTTTATGAGAAACTCAGGCTGGCTGTTAATTTTTTCTCTACTTATTTTTTGATCCTCCCTGTTCCTTCTCTTTTGTTCCTCTACTGACAGCTTCCCCTTTGCTATTCTAGCCTGAAATGTACCATTTTGTAATTGCTATAATTTTTCTGAAGCATATGCATTTACACATATTAAGGATGAATATTCACAACACAAATATGTATTAAGCAACAGAAATGCTATCCGGTCTTTAAGTCTGATGTCATTAGCCGTTTCCAGGTCCAAACTCCGCTGCAGATCCCAAAGTCAAAGGAACTCTGCGGCATCACTGAGAGTTACAAACTGTCTAAATTCTTTCATCTTTAATAAAATGATCAGTGTGGCTGTTTTACCAGGTGTAACATCCAGGCATCCATGAAAACAGAATATATGAAATTTAACAGAGTTAGAAGTTAGCTCGCCGGTTTCCACCTTAACACCAGCTCTGCTATCACTTCCAACATAAATGAAGACAAAACTAAACAGCAGTGGCGTTTGTAGGGTTACTGATGTTGGACTAGCTGGTATATAATGATGTGCTACGTGATTGCTAGCGACACAGCTATGTTAGCGTAACATAAACACAGTGAAACTTTTTTCCACTTGATAAAAGTTAACGTGAGGGTTCCCGATGGTTAGGCTGACAGTGATCACTGACTGTTTTTAGGGGCTTGTTCAGATTAAATAGAACAAGATAAAAAAGAATAAAAACATGTTAAAACACAACAGCCTTAATAAACACAGAGTAGTTTGGACCCGAAAGCAGGGTTCATACATCATCACTTAAAAGACCAGCTCTCGGGGCAGAGATAGCTCAGTAGATAGAGTGTTTGCCCCATGATCGTTGGGGGTTCAAATCCACTGAACAGCGGCTATCCTGAGATACCCTTGAGCAAGGTACCGTCTCTACACACTGCTCCCCGGGTCATGGATTGGTAGCTGCCCACTGCTTCACTGAGTAAATGGGTTAAATGCAGAGGACTAAGCATTTTCCTACAGGATTAATAAAGTATACATTAACTATGAGATTCAAGATCAGGCAAATTCCATAATATTCAACACATCTGTAAAGCAGAAATATCAGTAAAATACACAGGAAGTAATATGACTGAAATAGTAATAAAAATAACTTAATATAATTAGTGAATAGGACACTTTTGTGACATTTGCCAAAATCATTAGAAAAAGGGTCAACACCGTCAGGCAAAAATCCTGATGGTGCTGACAAAATACCCTACTTTCTCTCATAGCACGTTTTTCTGACAGACGCCATCTTGTTTTTCATCAGTTGCTTATGGCCTCTACTGTGGTGTTGATGCACTATGGGTGTGACACAGAGTTTTATCAGAAAGGTATGCAATAAATGAAATAAAAATTAAAAAAACTCACCAGAGCAGTGACCTCATGGCATGTGTATCAAACAGGAAGTGGTAAAGGGGTCCTCACAGTGTAAGTTACCCACAATAATTCCTGATTTTTTTGTACTTTTTAAAAAATCTGATGGTGTTGACAGAAACTTTGGACATGTTTTGTCCCTTATCTCAAGAATCACTGATATATTCTCAAAATCTTTCATAAACTGCCTGCTTTTCAGGAATGAGGTGGTAATTCGATTTTGGAGCAGTTCTTGAGCCATAACCAATGATGAGCAGCTTTCCTCACTGTCACTGGTACAGTGCTGCACTGATGCCTTCCTGAGAGCCAATGCAAGCACAAAGAGTTAAGTCAGCAGTTTTTTGATGAGCTTTCAATATTTCCTTTAACTAACGGGGAGTGAGGTCCTTTTATCTCAGGCATGTCAGGAATACTGAAACCTGGGCTGACTGACCTGACCACAGCCTCTATGACTTCAGCATCACTGTGTCCTTTACACAAGAGGCCGACTGGCCCACAGATCTTGACACCTCTCCTTACTGTCACTTCTTGAAGCCTGTTTGCTGCTGTAGGAAACACATTTTATGGAGCTGTCAGCTGACTCGGCGATGTTCTGTTCACTCTTTGACACACCCTGCTAATTGCTTATATTAACATCTCTTGGCTGGTCTGAGAATGGGTTGGCGTTCCCCGGACAAGCTGGAGGAGGCTTCTCTGCTTGGGCTGCTGCTGTGTTACTGCTGCATTTCTGCTCATCAGACTCACCTAATGAGATGGCTGGAACTGTTTCTTTTTGGCGAGGTGTCTGATGTCAGCTGGCAGTGATGATGATGATGCCACTCGAAGCTGCTTTTTCAAGTTTGATTCAGTTAGTCTTGAGTGGAAGCGCCTCTTTGCAAGAGTCAGTTTTGAAAAGACCTGTTCAAAGTGGTACGTTGTCCCAATCAGAGATGCAAATTTCAGGGCATGTCTCGCCAGGATGGGAAAAGCCTCAGCATGAACGTACAGTTTGTGAAAGTCCAGCAGAGAGAGGCTGTTATACTTAGCTTTGAGCTCGTAGTTGTTTTGCAGCCCAATTATTTCCACTTGGAAAGTGTCTGGCACAGATGGTTGCACATTAAACGGCGTAGCAAACATCTCCAGTTCCTTTTGGATATTCTTCACATCTTGAAACCTGTCATCAAATGCCTGAATGAGTTTTGCACAACGACTGTTGTTGTGATTTGGCGCTACACAAATAAAATTTAACTGAATTTAGAATTTGTTTGTTTTCTTTTATTGTGAAAGAACTATAGAGGAAGCGACCACCTTTTCGCACATGCGTAGAAAAACATCCTAGTTTCCGGAACCGATCAGGCAGCCAAAGGCAACAACATGGCTGCTGATAGCGATGTGAGTTTGTTTTGTAACATGTCAGTGTGGTTGTTAAGCGCGCTGTAACAATACGACAGCTGATTTTACGTTTACGTTTGTGTTTTGCAGCCCGAGTCGGAGGTTTTCGAGATCACCGACTTCACCACTGCGTCCGAGTGGGAGCGGTAAGCCAGCTGGTCATTACTCTGAAAACTAGGATTAGTCCACAGCTTTACGTGTTCCGCACAGCTCGCCCTCGGGAGACACGAACCTGCATTCATTTCTTCAGGCCTAAACATAACAACATGATTGTATATTACAGCGAACCTAACCTCAAATAGTCAAGCTAAAGAGTGAGGCTGTGTATCTGTGCATATACATTTACCACCACTCTGATATCGCACACCAGCATCACTAAAACTATAACACTGCACAGATATAGATGTGCTTCCGGTGTAGATGAATAGGAAGACTGATGCCATATGTGTGAGCCATTTTTAAATAATCTTCTGGATATTGATTACCAAACAAACTATAGCCAACTAAATGGCCTGCATTTGTATAGCGCTTTTCTAGTCCCTAAGGACCCCAAGGCGCTTCACACTACATTCAGTCATGCACCCATTCACACACACATTCACACACTGGCGATGGCAGCTACATTGTAGCCACAGCTGCCCTGGGGCGCACTGACAGAGGCGAGGCTGCCGGACACATTTTGTAAAATGTATTATTACAAAATGTGCGTTAAATAAAATGCATTTTCCAAGAACTGACCTGTAATTAGACACATTTGTCAATAAGGAACTCACCTGCTTGTTAGGGCTTGAGCCAGAAGTTTGAACTAGGAGTGGGTTTCCATAATCGATATTCCAATTAAAATCGATTTTAGCTTGAATAAAGTGATATTGATTCATTAAATCCTGAATCGATTTTAAATATAAATGTATTTTGCCAGAAACTCCAGAATCTCAGGTTAAACCTCACAAAACGATTTCAACAATCACCAAACAGCTGAAACAGTAAATGAGAGCAGCTGCACGGGTTCCACACAAAGACGTAAACACAGAGCGTGGACCGTTCACCCGACGGCACGTACACAGACGTATGAGCTGACCGCTCACAGAGTCTGAGCTGCAGGTTTTGTCACTCTGACCAAAATTGACTGAACCAGCAGCAAAAGAAGATCCAGACTAGGCTTCACGTTTGATACTCATCGTCATTAAATCTCTTATACTTTGGCTGGTTTGCTTCCACCACAATAAAATCACACTTCCTGTACAGCTCTCTCTCTCTGTGTGCTTCAAGAAAAGTTTCCCATCTCAAGTCTGTTTTCTGCATTATTCGCTGCTTATTATGCACCCGTCTACCGTTGTTTACAGTGCTGTTGGAGGCTGGGGTTTTTTGTTGTTTGTTTGTTTTTGTTTTTTAAACAAAACAGCAGTAAACCAGTAGGCTGTGGCTCCTTGTGTTTGTCAGGTGACAATAAACTAAATATAGCTAGATGGTACAGATTAGAGTCACTCTGTCAAAAGTCGGAATTTTCAACCTCAAAATCAGTAATAAAATAAATGGACTGGTTCTTATACAGCGCTTGCCTGCTCTCCTGGAGTACTCAAAGTGGTCTATACAACATGCCACACTCACTATTATCTATACGGTGAGCGCTTTCTAACTATCATACATATGCATTTATACTCTGATGGATGCATCGGAGAGCAAGTCGGGGTTAGTATCTTGCTCAAGGATATTTGGCATGCAAACTGGGGGAGCCGGGGATCGAACCACCAACCCTCTGATCAGCAGCTGACCTGCTCTACCTCCTGAGCTACAGCCAGCCCTTAAATAAATATATTAAATGACGAGAAACACGAGCGCACACTGAAAAAAAAACAAGGGACTCTGAGACACTGAGGCAGCTGATCTGGTTGGCCAATGTTAGCATCAGATTGATTCTTGTTTTAGTGGTTCCTTCCAAAATCACAATGCCACTAACCAAAGGTCACGAGGAGGGGGGAGGGGGGGGGGGCTAAATGGTTGTTTGTACCAAAGCACTGTCTCGGCAAATTACTGCGTTGTCATGTCCTAATATGTTGATCCATTGGTTGGTGCAGCTCGTGTGTGCAGAGGCAGTTCAAATGGCTGCAGCCTCTTTAACGAATCACAGTTAACATTTGCATTCAGTCATATTCATTGCTTACTGTAGATGTAATATTTAAAGCACAGTGTGCTTGGAGGGAAATTCATTTCTGAAGATTAGTTTCAGTGGTTATTTAGCATGAACCAGACACTGTGCATGTATGCTGGGCTAATCTGTTCATCTGCCTGAAGTTTTGTGTCCAGAGTGGAGGAAGTGCTTAATGATTGGAAGCTGACAGGGAACACTGCACGGAAGGTTTCTCCAGAGAAGGTATTTTTTACTCATCAAATCTTTACATGCGTGTGAAGTATGCAGAAAGGAAGTATCTCACCTTCATCGTATGATGCTGCATTATCTGAACACAGGGGGAATACACCAGTGGAACCTGGGCGGAGAAGTCGCAGGAAATTAATTTTGCTGACTTCAAGTTCTACATAAGCCACTACTTTCTGAAACAAGAGTGTGAAGAGGATGATGGGAAGGACAACCTCGAGGAAGGTAGAGTCACTTTGTCTGCACTATTATCAACATCAGCTTTTCATTGACTGTTTGTTGTGAATGATGTCGACAGTGTTGGACAGTCCTGCTCAGTGCACATGCAGGCTGTGGTGGAAGGACCGTCACGTTTTCAGAATTTTGTTATCAGAACGATGACAAGCTGACATCCAGACTCCACACCCTTTATTATGTAGCTTTAGTTTTTATTATCCTGCAGGTTTGCAGAAATATTTATTATTATTAACATCATCCCAGGGCACAGCTGTGGGCCTCCATCCTCTGGTTTTCATGCTTTGACTCTGGCTTGTACCACAGCCTGCTCCCACACCACTGTTGAAACACTGATGAAGTAAACCTTGGAAAAAGCACGAGGTTTGGATGTATCCGCTTAAAAAAAGGAATAAACACCTTTTTTCTTTGTACAAATAAAAGCAGGCAAAGCAGAAATGTTACCTGGATACTTGCTTATTTGGTTGTGAATGGCAGTGGGCGTCCACTGAGGAGGGTAGCAAGGCTCCATCTTTGAAATTGAACGCTGCACTGAGGTCTAGCAGGACAAGCACAGAGATGAGTCCACTGTCAGAGGCCATAAGAAGATCATTTGTAACCTTCACTAAAGCTGTTTCTGTGCTGTGATGAGCTCTGAAACCTGACTGAAACTCTTCAAATAAACCATTCCTCTGCAGATGATCTGTTAGCTGTTTGACAACTACTCTTTCAAGGATGTTTGATATGAAAGGAAGGTTGGAGATTGGCCTGTAAGTCAGCTGGGTCTGTCCTGTACATCACTAGAGACACCAGTGATGTACAGGACAGTAAATTACTGCCACCTTGTGGCCGCAACAGAAATGAGCATCTGTGAAAGTCAACCCAGTACAGTTATTTTGGTAGATGTCCCACTTTAATAATCATATGCACCTCAGATGGTGTTTAAAATGAACAATGTTTTTGACACAGTTCTTCTATTGGCAGATGCTATACCGTTGGCAATGCAGGATCTTCTCTGTATGAACAATGATTTCCCTCCACGAGCCCACTGCCTGGTCAGATGGTAAGTTTAGTCTTTACTTTTTATGCTAAAAAACTGCTTCACTCAAAGTGGAGTGGAGTCATTTATCTGCACGCCTCACAGCGAGAAGGTCCCGGATCAAATCTGTGTGGAGATGCATCCTGTAACTGTGCCTGCGCAGGTTTCCTCCACAGTGCAAAGATGTGCATGTTAGGTTTGTTACGGATTCAAATATTGGGGATGGATACAAGAGGAAAAACCAAAATAACAACACTGGTCCAGCCGGGTTGAGTCAAACGATGATTTTAATGATCACACGCGTGGGAGATGGACACCGTACGCAGACAGCATCAGATCTCAAAATGGTGGAGCATTGATCAAACTCTTATAGCCTCTAGTGGCCCCCACCTAATCATAAAGCCTAAACATTCACATTCTTTCCCTCACACGGCGCCTAAGCTACGACCTTGGCTCCCTGTTTATCTGCTCCTGCTGAGATGGGGCAGAAAACCTCTCCAGTATGTTCTGTTCTCTTCTAATCAGACAAATAAGGCGATGACTTTCTGCGAACACTATTTCTTATAACTCAGCAGTATAATGCATCATAAAACAATATCATTCATTCACAGTAAATCAGCAGTCTAATGTAATGCAAATCAGTTTAACAAATGCAATAGTTATCAGCTTCGTCTAATTCAGGAGAATAATGCAAACTAAAACTACATAATAATTCACAATCTTTAATTAGGGGTCTAACATGGCATAAAATAATATTATAATCCCACAGGTTAAATGGATATGTGAGCTAGATACAGTGCATAGCATAAAGTGCAACATGAACATATAGTTTAAGTGTGTCTTTCATTTAAGAGAGCAAGTCCAGAAAGTGCAAGTGTTTCTGGCTTTGAGTTGCCAGAAAGACTTCGTAAATATAAGCAGAGAATCATAGATGCGTCTACAAAGAGGTAATTCAGACAATTTCTGAATATTTTATTTTTCTTCAGAGTGTAATAGTAAAATAATATCCCATTGATTAGTGATGGTCTTTATTGTTACCAAGGGATCTAACAGCATACAGAATGAAGCAAATGTTTCTTCCATCCTATGTGGATAAATGTCTGCTGTGATGCTGTATGTCTTGGTAGGTTTGGCATACGAGAGTTTGTGGTCATCAGCCCTGGAACGAACTGTGAGGCCGTCATCAGTGAGTCGAAATGCAACCTGCTTCTAAGCTCCATCTCCATCTCTCTGGCCAACAGTGGCTGGTAAGTTACGGTCATCGCACTGCGTGGAAGGTTTTGTGAGCACATTAGTGCCTCCTGACGGTGTGATGTGTGTTCATGTTTGAGTTTTAAGTGTGCAACTGAAGGAGTGATGGTTCACCCTTTGAAGGCGAACCATTTCTCTCTCACTATCGATAACGCCACAGTTTTCCCTTCTCCTCAGGTTAAGAGCTTTGGTGTCATCCTAGACAGTTCACTTTCCTATAAATCTCACATCAATAATTTCACCTATTCTGCCTGTTTCCATCTATGCAGCATTTTTTTTTTTTTGCCTGTCCCATTTGGTTCTTTAGCCGTCAGAATTGTTGTCTGAAGACCAACAAGGAGACCCAATGGATTTACTTTGCCAAATGGATCATCGTGGCATTGCCGTACTGGTCCATTTGATCGACCTTTGTTGTTGTTATTATTTATTTTATTTTATTTTCAGTTGTTACAGACGGGACAGACATGACTGAGGGATAGGAAAGGGAGAAAGAAAGAGGAAGGAAAAGAAAAACAGAAGGGGAGAGGGACAGTGAGAGAGGGCACTTAAAAAGAGAAAGAAGAGAAAAAAATCTTCTGGATCACCTGTTGAGAGAAAAAGAAAAGAAAACAAGCAAAAAAAACAAAGCAACATACTAAACACAACACCATCGCATTAATCTAGCTAAGTGTAAACAGCAGTAAATACTAAATATTGAATGTTGTTGTGCAGCACGCAGGACAGACAGCGCACAATGTGCTTGGAAATAGCACCAATAAAGGTGTAGTTTATGTCTATGAACAGTGAACACCCGTGTGCACACCTGTGTGGATCAGCGCGCTTGTATTCAAAAGGTTTCCCCATGTAACGGTCTGCAAGAGGATGTAGAGAGCCATAGCCCATTCTCCAGGGCATGAAGCAGGCATGGAGGAGATCCAGGCTCCAGACATCCAGAGGCCCCAGAGTGTGAGAGCCCAAGGAGGACCACCGGAGGGGCATCCGTGCCACCCTCCTGGGAAGAGCTGAGGAGAGCCCCAGACGAGGGGTCACCCCAGTAGCCACGGAGCAGAAGCCAGAGGGGGCTGCAGTGGCGTGCCCACCGGCTCTGCCGGCAGCCAGCTGTGCCAGAGTGAACCGAGCCGCAGGCCCGGAGGCCCGAGGGCCCCCTTTGCCCAGGAAGAGGCCCCGATGGCCAGCAGAGAACGGGGGTGTGTGAAGACCCCAAACCTCCCTCCTCTCGCTCATGTGTAGTGTTGCTGCGTGTTGTTCTAAGGTGCATTTAAAACATGGGAGAGCATGGTGCTGCTGCCAGAGAGCAGCAGGTGTTAGCACGGCCCCTCCCGAGAACCCTCAATGTCTACATGGATTTAAAGTTGAGAGGTGGGGTATGCAGCGTTAACAGATTACGTCCTTCTCTCTCCACCCAGTCTTCGTCCATTCTTGTCCACAGTCTCGTTACCTCCTGTATTGACTACTGCAATTCTCTTTTGCATGGTCTCCCCCATAAATCCCTCCATAAGCTTCAACTGGTTCAGAACTCTGCTGCTCGCATTATCACCAGAGCCCCCTCCTACCAGCACATCACCTGTTCTTCAGGAACTTCACTGGCTCCCAGTGGAGTTCCAGATAATATACAAACTTCTGCTCACCTTCAAGGCCATTCATAACCTCGCTCCTCCTTACCTTTCTGACCTGTTCAGCACTACCTGTTCTGCCCGCTCACTTCGATCTTCTTCTTCTATCCAGCTTTCTGTGCTTCCCTTCCGCCTCACCACCATGGGAAGCAGAGCTTATAGCTGCTCTGCTCCCAGGCTGTGGAGCTCTCTGCTCCCACATATAAGAAACACTGGTTCTCCCCCAGTTCAAATCTCAACTCAAAACCCATCTGTTCAAATCTGCATGTTCACTGTGAATCCACTGTTTGTTCATTTTATCTCTTACTTTTGTTTTTATTGCTCTTCATTGTGTCAGTGTTCTGTTATGTGTTTTTATCTATTGTACAGTGTCCTTTGGTGTCTTGAAGGGCGCTTTATAAATACAATTTATTATTATTATTGTTATTCTACTGGAAGAAGAGTTTTACATTTAGATTGGCTTTTATTTTTTATATTATTTCACTATCAATCTGAAAAATGTTAAAAAGCCTTTAAATTAACATGGTCTCATCCACCCCATGCCCCCCCTTTAGACTCACCCCTGTTTGCTGCAGGTAAAATGCGACGGTTGCAGGCTGTGACATGTAAACATGGTATCAGACTAAATGAATAGTTCATCAACATATTTGAATGTAGCCTGACTTCTGTAGCTTTCCTGCTGTGATGGAGGACGAGCTCTTTCAGAATAAAGGTTTTAATGATGATCACGAGAGCAGCGCTGCTGAAAGAAGTTTTCTTTCACTTTACCTGAGCTCACCGTCTCAGTAACGCCTCTTTGCTCCTGTCAGTGTGTAAACTTCAGCTCCACGTCAAACTGCAGCGTCATCATCACTGCTGCTGTGTTATCAGTGTTTTTGTTTAACACTGGGGATGTGTGGGCTTAATGTTGTCAGACCTTTTATTCACATGCTGCTCCTAAATAAGTTTGGTTTGCATGGCTGTTTATACTCACAAATGTGGCTGAATAATGTATATGTGTTAGTCCCCGTAGGCCGTAGCGAAATAACTCTGCATTTAACCCATTCACCCAATGCAGCGCCTGGGGAGTGTGTAGGGACCTTGCTCAGGGGTACCTCAGCTTAGCTTTTCACTTGATTCAAACCCCCAACCTTCTGATCCCGGGGCAGCCACTCTACCTACTGACCTATCCCTCACACACGTTTACATCGTTGAACAAGTCTGTGCTACAGAGCACGCTGCATCGCAGCATCGCAGCAAAGAATTGGTTTGGAGGATTTTTTTTAGAAGTGATGAATTGCTGCAGCCCCAGATTACGCCAATGAACACAACATATTAAAACCAGTCTGTGTAGCACTCAGCGGTCCGTGCAGTGACAGTGCTGACATACATGCCAGTACAATGCAGTTCTGCAGCTTGTTGCTCTGTGTTTCAGTCGGACTGTTTAGTTTAGCTGGATTGTTGCTGGTTGAGAGAAACTGAAGCTGGATGTCGGGCGTGTACCAGAGATCCTGCTAGTAATGCCTTCTGCTGTTTATCTTGTGTTCAGTCAGGTGCCGATGTTTGTGCAGATCCAGCAGAAGTGGAGGCGGATGTATGCCGGAGAGTGCAAAGGACCAGGCGTGCGCACCGACTTTGAGATCGTTCACCTGCGTCGAGCGCCCGTGCAGTACAACCACCTGTCCGGCCTGCTCGACATCTTCAAATCTAAGATAGTAAGTGCTCTGGAACAAACATCTTTATATGGATCATATTTCAAGGTTGTTTGTTTGTTTTTAATAAAGAAAAATTAAAATTGTGCAGCCACAGAGCGTCATGTACCCATGTTCTACAAGTATCACCTCAGCATCCTGTTCCAGACCATTTTAGGACGATGTGAATCCTGTTAAATGCAACTAATAATCATAAAAGCATCCACGAAGTGCATGTAAATGTATTTTCTAAAACATTTATTCATCTGGTTTTTCCTGCTCATGTACAGTCTCTCCTCCTCCTCCTCCTCCTGCTGTGCTCTGACAGTCACACAAAAACTGTATTCAACTTGAAAATAACACAAACATCTTATCTTATAATAAGAATATATTCTTGTAATAGTTCATCAAAGAGCAGGTTGATAACAGTACAGCACACTGCTTAGTTATGTGAACATTGGGAAAACAGAAGAGGAAGAAGAAGACGTCTAATTCTGTGTAAATTCGGTTTCTGGATTTTTGTGAAATTAATTTGTGAATAAAATAAAGACTGTTAGGAAGTGGATGTTGGTTTAATGATCAGTTTGTTTGAACTTTGTTTATTCCTATTCCTGGAAACACAATGGATTCCCAGACATCACGTTGTTTAACCCTTTCATGCACAGTGGTCTGCAGCTATTCAAAGGCTGTTTTCTTGTATTTGTGTTGATGTTGATGGTAAACTTGCACAGAAACACTACACACTGATGTCTCCATACCCTTCATAAGTCAAAACCGATGTTGTCCACCTAAGTGGACATTTAAAAAATGAAGTTCAAAAATCTTATATTCATTCCTAAAGAAGAATAAAAATCCTGATTGATGTTGTCATCATCCACACATGAGGGTTAAATGTGTTCAGTATGTTCCCAGAAACAGCCGACAATGACGAGGTGTAATCCACGCCTGTACAGAGAGATTAATGCTGCAGCTTGTTACCATAAACATGAGCTGATGTCTTCCTGTTGTCATCAGGGTTGTTCCCTGTTCCCTCTGCCTCCAGTCAACATCGCCATTCGCTTCACCTACGTGCTCCAAGACTGGCAGCAGTATTCATGGCCACAGCAGCCTCCAGGTAGGCAGTACATGTTATGGTATTAATACACAAATAAAAAAAATGTAATATTATTATTAAGAAATTATTAAATTTTTTTAAATACATGTCAGCAAGTGGCTGACATCCAGAAACCCTGCCAGTGGCTTTTAGGAGGCGTGTGTGTGATGCAGGTCATGTTGTTGTTTCCTGTGGAACGATTGTACCTGCTGGTTCCAGGTCGTTCTTCTGATAAGTCTTTTCACTCGTCTGTCTGAAATCGTGTGGGGAGCGCTTGGTCGTGGCTGGTTTATCGTAAATAAATAAAAACCCTGCAGGGGCAACGCCAGGTTTATGGCCCCAACAGTGCTCACTGGAACCTTCAGTAACTTAGAAGTTCTTCTGTAGCCGATGCCATCAGTCTTAAGTGTGCAAAGGTCTTGAGAGAGCTTGTTGGTTTTACCCATCATGAGACGCTTCTTGTGTGAAACCTGGCTAATGAGGCCATAGTTGGGACTGAACCGGCTGATATTAATTTGCACTAAGTGGCAGGATTGCTCTGTAATTACTCATAAATGTGTCTTTTTGCACCTTTCTTTCTGTCCAATACATTTCCCCCGTGTCATTCTTCATTGTTAGATGTCATGTACGGACATCTATGGTAGCGCTGGGTGATATGAGCAAAATGTAATATCACAATATTTTTTTGCTATATCACAAAACACGAAATAAATCACGATATGTTTAAGTTATTTTCAACCATATAGGATCTAAATTTGCACTTATTCAAACCGACCATTCAGGATGGTTTTCTATTGTTAACATAAAAATGATCTGAATGAACTGAAATGTTTTCTTTTAACCATCAGCTGCACACAGAGGATTTTCACAGATTACAGTACAATCACAGTAAGTCTCTTTCTGTGGTCAACACTAGACTTTAACATCAAAAGATCACAGCAACAAAAAACGACGTCAAGAAAAAAATCATGAGTCAAAATAAAACGACTGAAATGAAAAAGCTGCTCTGTTGTTCCTATAAAAATGACAAAATAAAAAAAATGGATGACATCAAATTACAGAAACAAGTCGAGACAGTGACTATAAAACAGTTTATTTAATGTTTGCTTGGTGTGCAGGGAGACGTTGACATGCAGGGTTTAAAACATCGTTACTTTTGCAGCGAGATTCATTCTCTCACCGTCTGAAACTCCTGATGTCGCCATATTTTTACCTGTTCAATTCCATTTTATTTATACAGCACCAAATCACAACAACAGTCGCCTCAAGGTGCTTTATATTGCACAGTATTGTACAATAATAGATACAGAGAAAAACCCAACAATCATATGACCCCCGATCAGCAAGCACTTTGGTGACAGTGGGAAGGAAAAACTCCCTTTTAACAGGAAGAAACCTCCAGCAGAACCAGGCTCAGGGAGGGGCGGGGCCATCTGCTGTGATTGGTTGGAATGAGAGAAGGAAGACGGGATAAAGACCTGCTGTGGAAGAGAGACAGAGATTAATAACAGATATGATTCAATGCAGAGAGGTCTGTTAACACATAGTGAGTGAAGAAGAAACACCCAGTGCATCATGGGAATCCCCCGGCAGCCTACGTCTATTGCAGCATAACTAAGGGAGGATTCAGGGTCACCTGGTCCAGCCCTAACTATATGCTTTAGCAAAAAGGAAAGTTTGAAGCCTGATCTTGAAAGTAGAGGTAGTGTCTGTCTCCTGAATCCAAACTGGAAGCTGGTTCCACAGAAGAGGGGCCTGAAAACTGAAGGCTCTGCCTCCCATTCTACTTTTAAATACTCTAGGAACAACAAGTAGGCCTGCAGAGCGAGAGCGAAGTGCTCTAATAGGGTGATATGGTACTACAAGGTCATTAAGATAAGATGGGGCCTGATTATTTAAGACACAGGCATCGAACTCCAGGCCTCGAGGGCCGGTGTCCTGCAGGTTTTAGATGTGTCCTTGATCCAACACAGATGATTTAAACGGCTAAATCACCTCCTCAACATGTCTTGAAGTTCTCCAGAGGCCTGGTAATGAACTAATCCTTTGATTCAGGTGTGTAGACCCAGGGTGAGATCTAAAACCTGCAGGACACCAGCCCTCGAGGCCTGGAGTTGGCAAAGCCTTATTTAAGACCTTGTATGTGAGGAGCAGGATTTTGAATTTTCACCATCGTACGTAGAAAAACTCACAATACATCGAGTTTATTTGTTATATTGTTTGATTTAAAGTTGTTTCTCTGCATGTGTGGATTGGATGGGTTGTTACCAACATCTAGTGAGAATTTCATGTGAACATCACCTTTAGAAATATATGTAGACAATTGGTGATGCGTTCAATATGTTTTACGTGTGTGTGTCACAAACAGAGGTTGGTTGTGTTACTGAACTCCCTGACTGTGAGGAAGCCCTGGGTGGGCTCTGGTGACAGACTGCCTGCTTTGCTGTTTGGATGATTATTCAGTTTTTTGTGTTTTTTCTGGCAGATTTTGATGCGCTCCTTGGTGGCGAGGTGGGGGGGGTGGAGTTTGGGAAGTTTCCATTCGGTGCCTGTGAGGAGCCAATAAGGTAAAAACTGATGATACTTTCTAAAAATTACAGTCACATGTTTTCTGCACACTGAGCAGTCGGTGTGACGGCTTTGTTGCTTATCACGTGGTCTCGGAGCCTCTTCATCATCATCCTTATCTGTGGGTCTGAGGAAGACTTACTTTGTTTGCTGTTACTGTGTTTCTGTTTTTCACTTTTGTAGTGAACTTCATCTCGCAACAACCTGGCCTCATCTTACTGAAGGCATAGTTGTGGATAATGACGTGTACAGGTAAGGCTGTGTGTGCAGTGTTCTGGTGTACTGTACTAAGAGCAGCTGCAATATACCAGCTAGTTCGTTTTGTTACCTCGCAACACTCAGCCTCACTGCAACTGCGTCACCAGCTGAGCCACGAGGAAACCGATGGGCTCAAATTGTGGTCATAAATATTTTGTACTTGTGAGTTCAAACTCACACACTGCCAGGGGACCTGAGCGCAGAGTTTTACACACAGTTTGTTGCTTTGTGTCTGTAAGACGACCTTAACAAAAAAAAAATTGTAACTCGTGTAAATATTTTTTACAAACACACAAATTCTCATCTGTAGATGCACAAACATGAAATCTTCAGATATTCTGGCTTACAAGGTTACAAAGCTCACAACTACACATTTGATTTGCAAGTACAAATGACCACAATCTGAGCCCATAGAAACCAGCACTAATCAGCCAGTGACCACAGCTGATGCTAGCGTGGGCTAAAGTGCACCACACTGAGTGATGAGGTACCCGGGCTAGAAAGACAACTCCAGTTTGAGGCGCATGTCCTCCTGACATTTGGTGTTTGTGTTAACGATCCAATGGAAAAGCTTTGATGGGAGTGAGCTGTTCACTTGCACTATAGCACACAAAACGCTGCGTTGAGCACTGAGTGTTGCATCCGTGTACACACTGCATTGCTTCATATTTCACTCGTAAAGTAGGAAATGGGTGGAGCAGTTTATTAAAAGGGTAAACGTACATGGGTTTGATTGTAAGGCCCAAACAGAGCTGGCACAGGTCTAACAAGCATGAAGGGACAAACTGAGTGTGACATAAGGAAATGCTTACATGTGTAATTATCTTGATTACTGGTGAAGGACTACGTCACATGTAATCAAACATGACTCATTACTTATAAAAACCCTTTAACTAAAAGTGTATCAGAAACTCTCCTCTACTGTTTACTCTGGTTATCACCCAACAGTGACCTCGACCCTCTTCAAGCTCCTCACTGGTCAGTTCGAGTCAGGACGGCTGAAAATCCTCAGTGTTTACTGGGTAAGTTAAGCTGATCAGTGGGACACTCGGGGACAGAGACCATGATGCTTTGGGGCAGACCACAGAGGTTTTACTAGTCAGTACAGATTTCAAACACACCGCTACATACAACATTAAGGTCAGTGCATTAAGTGCACTGACCTTAATGTTGTATTTTTCTGGTTGCTAATACACTTGGATCCATTACAAACATACACATTGTTGTGTGATGTGTGAAGACTTTTTATGGCTTTGTTTTTTGTCCAAACAGCACAGAGGAAACTATTTCTAAGCTAAAATTCATGCATCAAATGATACGCAGCAGATAAGACGGATGTAATCAAGCTACCGATAGAAAGAACATAGTGAAGGACAAATAAAGTGTCTTTTTTTCCTCATTGTTCTATGTGTGGGCCTCCTACTTCCTCCCACAGTCCAAAGACATGCAGTTAGTGGGGACAGGTTCATTGGGGCTCTAAATTTCCCACGGTGTGAATGTCTGTCTCTGTGTTTGCCCTGCGGCAGACTGGCGACCTGTCCAGGGTGTGCCCCGCCTCTCATGACAGCCCCAAGCACTTTACATGTGATGTAAAGTGGACTTTTATTTTGTTGCCACGTCCATGATTTAGAAAATGTTACACAGATGTTGTCCTGCTTCGCTGTGCTGAAGCGTGTGCTTCATGAAAAGTTTGAATAAGAAAATATCAGGTCAGTAACTGTTTGTGTTCCCTGTAGGTGAGGCTGTGACAGAGCTCTTTAAACTCTGCTGTAGGACTGAGTCTACAGAGGAGATTCCTGGAAGAGGATACGCTGAAGATGAGGGCAAAGGTCAGGTTCCTGGCTTTACTTGTTGAGTGACCATATTGCATTCTGGAAACATGCGTAGTTTACTGGGAGATCTGGGCATCTGTGCTGACCCAGGCCTCAGCAATTGAACAGAAACTCTTGGATGTGTTTGTCGTCTGTAGAAAACAGTGATATCAGCTCTGCTTTGTCCAAGTTGACCGAGCCAGCAGCAACTGTGCCCATTTCCAAACTGTCTGTCTCCAACATGGTGCACAGTGCCCGGAAGCACATTCGCCGCCATCGACGCATCGATGAGTCGCCCCTTAACACCGAGATACTCAATTCTGTCCTTCTGGTAAGAGTTAATCATGTAACCTGTTTAAAAGGCATTAACTAGTCGGAGTTGACTGATACTTGACTGAGTTTTAATGGTTTCAGCTCATTTTATGAGGAAACTGATTCTGACAGAAGAGGTGTGGATCCCGTGTTAGGAGACGGTGAGCGTGATATTCAGAGCAGCAGAGACCTCGGAGCGTGTGGTAGTTTGACTCGTACTGATGTGGCTCCTCTGCTTCTTTTCACAAACAGTTTTTCCTTCCTGGTTACTGTTGAGCCCGTCACACTCAGCAGCTCGAGCTCGAGCTAAGACAGCCTTGAATCTTCAAACTACAGCCGTAATTGCATTTATGTCTTAGAGTGCTGGCCACAGATATTGATCCCATCTGACAGCAGCTCAGTAAAGCACAAGAGCGTCATCTTAAACAGGATATCAGGCAGCGTTCTTATTTTTATTGTCTACTTCTGGTCACATCCTGCTTTTGCCACTGAGCGATCAGCATCCTGTGTTTTATCATGAAGTGATGACTACGTGAGCTCCACTTGTTTAATTCTTCTAACATCTATAAAACAACAGAGTTTCTAAATGACAGACTTATTTATTTGTGTTTGTGTCTCAGTATCTGTTTCCAGATGCTGCTGTGGAGAAGTCTGACTGTAAGAATAACACTCAGCTGTCCAACTCCAGTGGGACATCGGAGCAAGAGAAAACCTCTGATTATGTATGTTTGCCTCTTCACCACTCGCACACTCAAGGTTACACTCAGGTCAGGTCCAATATAAGTTTCAGAGTGAAGACAGGCTCAGTGCTGTCAGTACTTTGTCAGGATTTTTATTAGAATGTATTAAATTTGGTGTCCTGCTGTTTGATTTCATGCTGGTCTTTTCCCTCGTTGTAGAACCTTTTCCACCAGCTGAAGTCAGCCCCCAGTGACAGTCTGACCTACCGTCTGGCTCTGTGTGTGTGTCTGGTCAACTATTACTACGGTGGGCTGCGGGCTGTTGGACACCTCTGGCAGGAGTTTGTCCTTGAGTTGCGTTACCGGTGGGAAAATAACCATCTTATTTGTGGGTGGGTACCTCACAGGCTCGTGCTGCTTTGATTTTAAAGATGTCACACATATTAACATTTTCATTTTATAGCAGGTAAAATAAGTAGGGATGGGTATCGAAAACCGGTTCTTGTTGAGAACCGGTTCCCACTGTTTCAGTTCCTTGGAAGTGTTTGCCATTTTTGCAAATGATTCCCTTATCGATTCCAGTCGCCCCGAATGACGTCACCACGTTGCGGAGCGTCATTTACCTGGCAGGAAACATGGCGCGTAAGCAGCTCAAACGCTCAAAAGTTTGGTTATACTTTACGAGAACGGATGACAACAGGGCAACTTGCAATACTTGCAAAGTGGATGTTTCATTTAAGGGAGGAAACACTACGAATATGCAAAAGCGTTTGCTCACAAAACACGTGATGACCTTAAATGAATGTCGTGTTTTTAATTCTGGACTCGTGAATCTCAACCCAGCAGCAGCGGTAACGTTTGCACGTCCTCTCCCGTTAATGCGGCAGGTAAATAATCAGCTAACAGTGCATATTATGTTAGCGCGATCTGCCTTATTACAAAACCATTACTGTGCATTTAGTGACCATGATGAGAGACAGAGTCTGGCTCAGATGCTGGCAGCTCTCGCTGCAGTCTACCGGCAGCGTCTCCTTTCAGGCCAGGATAGACGAATGTCACCGAGCAGTGACTCAGTTTGTGGTCAAAGGCTTGCACCCATTTGCCACAGCAGATGCCCCCGATTTTCGGTAAGTGAATGTGTTTAATTGTAGGCAGGGACATTTCTGGATATTCTTGTGTAATTGCTACAGAATAATTTATGTTATACTTTGTTATTGCTACAGAAGAACATTTACAATTTTTTTTCCTGGGGACCCTGGGACACCCCATTGAAGAGCCGTAGGCTGTGGATCTCTTAAGATCTCACTGTTGGGTTTGTAAGGCCATGTTACTCCTAAATTTCTATCTTGTTCAAAGAGAAGATATAAAACAAAGTTCTAAGCTAATCGACCTTAGTGTTCTCCTTTTTTAAAAAGAATCGATAAAGAATCGAATCGTTAAACAGAATCGAAAATGGAATCGGAATCGTGAAAATCTTATCAATACCCATCCTTAAAATATGTATTGAACACGTCAGCAGTTCTCTAAGCAAATATATTTCTAAAGGTGCTTTGATGTGAAATTATCACCAGATGTCGGTAACACAGGGACATTAAACACACAGACATTTATTTATTACTTTATACAAATGTTGGTGATGACAGTTCATGGCAGCGTCTGTATGGAGAAACCAGTCCCATCATTGCTCATGACTTTGACCCACTCACCACACAAACGGTCTCTAAATCCCGAATGCTCCGTGGATCCTTCCCACAGATTCGGCTCAGGTGACTGGCTGGGCCGTTCCAGCAGCTTTACTTGATTTCTCTGAAACCAACAGTTTCCATTGGCTGTGTTTGAGATCATGGTCTTGCTGAAACATCCATCCTTGTTTCATCTTCATCATCCTGGTAGATGGCAGCAGATTTTAATCAACAATGTCTCCATTCATCCTTCCTGGAGTTATGTTTAATGGCTCAGTCCCTTTTGCAGCTTGTTATAAAGTTTTTATGCATAACTTTTCTAAGCAATCACACATTTTTTTGGGAACATCAAAATCATAATGCTCCCACCTCCAGACTTCAGTGTTGCTGTGGTGTTTTTGGGATGCAGCCACCCAAACACGGTGTGTTTACAGCATTCAAAGAGTTTTGCTCTTAACAAAGGTGGTCGCACTTTTCTCCTCTCCCTTAGCTTCCCTGCTTAGCCTCTTATGTCCTTGTCTAGTCTCGTGTTTTTTGTATTACTTTTCCCTGGAACACTCTCTCACAGTCTGTTCTCTAAAACCTAAAAGAGGAATTATGGATTTGATCAACTGGTCCCTGAATGCAATTGACACCCCTTTCTCAACGAGAAGTCTGGGCTCGGGTGAGCCTGAGTGCTGAAGATATCTACCTATTCGGAACCATGATAACAGGGTTCTTGCTGATCGGAGCTGGCTTGGCCCTGACTTATCGAAGAATTAAGAAAGCGGAACCAGCTGTTCAAACCCCCACAAGGCTGCCCGCTGGGATTCAAACGATGGGAAGAGGCGTGAGTTTCTCAAAATGAGCTCATTGAGTGCAGCATGGATAAGATCTTGGAGAAGCTTACGGCTGCTGTGAATACTCAGAATAAGACTTCTGAGTGCAAATTGGATCACATCTTGGAGAAGCTCACTGTGGTCGTTGTTAACTTGTTATTTTCTGTTATATTGCGAGAGTACTGTTGCCTGCGAAGGGTTGTTGTTGGTGTGGAGAAAAATGGCGTAACAAATAAAGCGCTTGGAGTGAGACTACGACGTCGTGTCTTTTGAGTTAACAGTCGTGAGTTCTCAGAATCGGCTCTCTGAGCACAAGAATGACAACATCACGGAGCGCAAGTTTGATAACATCATGGAGAAGCTCACGGCTCTCCAACGGGAGATTGAGAGACCAGTGTCGGAGTGTTAGAACAGCTTTGAAATTCATATGAGCTGTTCGCACTAAAGTAAAAACTTCCATCACTTATGCGGATACCCCTTCGGCCCCAGCCGTGGGCTCAAGGCTGGGGCCGAACAACAACTCCCTGATAACGACTGTGTTTAGACTGTTCTTCCCACTCCATGCAAGGCCACCTGGGTTGGCTGGAAGACTGTTTACTTAGCCTGGCAGGGAGGAGGACACTGTCTCAGCTGAACTCTGGACACGCACACGCTTACACAGACATATATATACACATGCAGATGTACACTCCTCCCCCCTCCAAACGCCTTCGACGCTTATTCCCCTCCGATGCTGACGGTGGATCAAGGAGACCAGCGCACGCAGGCCCGGATGTACTGTCTACACTGGCTGTCTCTCACCCTTTACCCATCCCTGTTGCTTGTCATGTGTTTCTTTCGTGTATTAAGAGTTTTTTCATGTGCAGAGGTGTTTTTTTTCTGTTCTCAAACTGATCTCCCTGTTGGAGCTCAGTCTGGGGGGAGTTATTTTTTTCTCCTTATCTTTCCTCATGTGGTGCATTTTCCATTGTTACACCTCTCTGACCTGTCTTCCCCATGTGATGTTTGTGTCATGTATGTATGGTCAGAAGGGTAAGATGGCGCTGGCAAAGGTCGGCAGCCTTAACCCAATTTCCATCGGGGTCAGCCTTCAGGATCAATAAAGTTTTATTGAATTGAATTGAATTATGTGACCAAACTATGTTAAAGTTAAAGCGTATTGTTGTACCTATGCATTACACTGGAGCAGAGCTTACATACATTCTTACCTGCTTACACTCATCATTCATTCGTCAAACTGAATAAAATGGCAATAAAATAGGGTGGCTGCAGCTCAGGCAGTAGAGCGGGTCGTCTACTGATCGGAAGGTTGGTGGTTCAATTCCTGGCTTCCCCCAGTCTGCATGCCAAATATCCTTGGGCAAGATACTAACCCCAAATTGCTCGCCGATGCATTCATTGGAGTGTGTGTGTGTGAGAGAGAATGTTACTTAGAAAGCACCTAGAAAAATGTGCTTGTGCGAATGGGTGAATGCACAAGTTGTGTAAAGTGCTTTTAGTGCTCAGAAGAGTAGAAAAGCGCTATATAAGAACCAGTCCATTTACCATTTAACCAGAGGAGTATTGCACTGGTTGGATGGCAGCAGCCATGGAGGGAGGGTGTAATTGTCCCGTGTTATGCTGGTGTTTTGTATTAGATGTAAGCTTACATTTGGCAGCATTAGTGAACATTCTACTGAATGTTACACAGGACTGTCTCAGGTAGGAGGGAGGCTCACTCGGTCCGTTCACTGAGCTTAGTGTTCAGTGATCGATGGTCCAGGGGAAAAGCTGTTTTCTTAGCCTGGCTGTCCTGTTTCTTGAACAGGTGCTGTCCAGGATGAGATGAGATTTGATTGGCTCTCCTGAGACAGCGAGTGCTGACCATGTCCTCCAGGGAAGGAAAGGGACAGGCACTATTCTTCTGTGCTGTCTTAATGACCCACCGAGCAGTTAGCATACCAAGCTGTTAGCAGTAGGTGGGGACACACTATGGTGCTGTGGTAAAAAAGCCACCAAGACTTTCTTCTCCAGATGGTGGTTCCTCCTCCTCAGCATCCTGAGGTGGAGTCTTTGACTTTGGACCATGAGAGGTCCTCAGCTACGTGAGTCCCCAGGAACGAGGACACTCGCTGAACACAGTCTGCTTGATGTGGAGAGGAACGTGTTTCCCTCTGCTGAGGTCACATCTCCTTAGTTTTGATGGCGCTGAGCAGACGGTTGTGTTCATTGCAGCAGCCTGTCAGGTTTTTAACCTCCTGCCTGTTCGCCGTCTTCTCCACTGATGACTGTCGCATCATCAGCAAATGTAACGATGGTGTTAGAGGGGCAGGTAGGTGTGAACTCATGAGTGTACAGGAGAGCAGGCAAAGACGCCTGTGGATACTTTATGAATGCAGATGATAATATTCTGCCAGCGTTTCACAGACTTGTTCAGCAAACTTTAAACACACTTCACGCTTCTCTTTTTTTCTGTGGCTCTTGCGCACATATAGTTTTCTTTGAAACAGTCGTACCTGCTGATTCCAGGCCTTTCTGTGGCTCTTCATAACTGGGCCTTGACTCTTCTGATAATTCTTTTCACTGGTCTGTGTGAAATCTCGTGGCCCATTTATGGTGAAATAATATTCTTTCCACTTTACCAAAAGTGCGCTGGAACCTTCAGTAGTTCTACTGTGACCACTGCCACCAGCATGTTTTGCAAAAGTCTTGAGAGAGCTCGTTGTTTTTACCCATCATGAGACGTTTGTTGTGTGAAACCTGAATAATGAGACCATCAGTTGGGACTGAACCAGCTGATATTTGATTTGATATTAATTGGCGAGGTCTGTGACGAGTTACATGACTCTTTGGTGGCAGGACTCCTGGGCTGGAGGTGCGAGTCCCACTGAGTCTGTGGATGTTGTTGGACTGTCCTGTCCACAGCCTCAAACAGTCAGACTCCAAACTCCGCCATGGCCAAGACCAAAGAGCTTTCGAAGGACACCAGGAAAAGTATTGTAGACCTGCACCAGACTGGGAAGAGTGAATCTACAATAGGCAAGCAGCTTGGTGTGAAAAAATCAACTGTGGGAGCAATCATCAGAAAATGGAAGACATACAAGACCACTGATAATCTCCCTCCATCTGGGGCTCCACGCAAGATCTCATCCCGTGGGGTCAAAATGATCATGAGAACGGTGAGCAAAGATCCCAGAACCACACGGGGGGACCTGGTGAATGACCTGCAGAGAGCTGGGACCAAAGTAACAAAGGTCACCATCAGTAACACACTACAACGGCAGGGAATCAAATCCCGCAGTGCCAGACGTGTTCCGCTGCTGAAGCCAGTGCATGTCCAGGCCCGTCTGAAGTTTGCCAGAGAGCACATGGATGATACAGCAGAGGATTGGGAGAATGTCATGTGGTCAGATGAAACCAAAGTAGAACTTTTTGGTATAAACTCAACTCGTCGTGTTTGGAGGACAAAGAATACTGAGTTGCATCCCAAGAACACCATACCTACTGTGAAGCATGGGGGTGGAAACATCATGCTATGGGGCTGTTTTTCTGCCAAGGGGACAGGACGACTGATCCGTGTTAAGGACAGAATGAATGGGGCCATGTATCGTGAGATTTTGAGCCAAAACCTCCTTCCATCAGTGAGAACTTTGAAGATGAAACGAGGCTGGGTCTTCCAACATGACAATGATCCAAAACACACCGCCCGGGCAACAAAGGAGTGGCTCCGTAAGAAGCATTTGAAAGTCCTGGAGTGGCCTAGCCAGTCTCCAGACCTCAACCCCATAGAAAATCTGTGGCGGGAGTTGAAAGTCCGTGTTGCTCGGCGACAGCCCCAAAACATCACTGCTCTCGAGAAGATCTGCATGGAGGAATGGGCCAAAATACCAGCTACTGTGTGTGCAAACCTGGTAAAGACCTATAGTAAACGTTTGACCTCTGTTATTGCCAACAAAGGTTATGTTACAAAGTATTGAGTTGTATTCTTGTTATTGACCAAATACTTATTTTCCACCCTGATTTACGAATAAATTCTTTACAAATCCTACCATGTGGATTCATGGATTTTTTTTTTTCACATTCTGTCTCTCACAGTTGAAGTGTACCTCTGGTGCAAATTACTGACCTCTGTCATCATTTTAAGTGGGGGAACTTGCACAATCGGTGGCTGACTAAACACTTCTTTGCCCCACTGTATTTTTATAAACAGCAGCTTGAGACTCATTTATTTAGCCTGGCTTTGAACTAGATTTGTGCTGTTTCATATTATTGTGAAGCACTCTGTGGTTCTTATCCTGTGCCATATAAATAAAGTCAAATGCTGGATGTCTGTACTTTGTCCAGCTTCAGCTGACCAGCTGAGCTGACACTTTAGAATCGGGCTTTGGTGTTGTTGTCAGTCATGTTGGATCTCCGTCCGTCTCTAATAACAGACAAATGACCAAAATGTAAAAATCCAACTCCAAGTACATAATACCAGGTACAAAAGCCCCTGCAGTGTTTGTGCCGTGCTCTAACTAAAACTTTGCTTGAAATTGTTTAAGCAGTATTTGTTTCTCTGTTAACACACTGGTGTTCACTCATATCCATCTCTGTGCTTCCTAATCTGCAGGCTGGCAGGTGGAGCTCCTGATCTTCGCTGTTGTCTTTTGCATCAGAAGTTCCAGGTAGCCACACAGTGCAAGGACTAATTGAACGATTTAAAAGACAAAAAACAACATCATGCACATTTGTAGACTTGCAACTTTAATTCCAGTGGTTTATCAAAAGTGTTGTGTTAACTTTGATAATTGGAACGATGTTTAGGTGATAAAGAGAAAAATGAATTCTGAGAGCTGATGCTCAGTGTGATACAGCATCTTCAAACTCCCAAACACCTGTTTATGTCGTGTTGTCTGTTGAACACAAGTAGCAGTGTTATGTTTCCATGTGTGAAAAGAGTTTTTGTTCCTGGACAGATGCTGAATTGTTGTATCGAAAGGAAGAAGGCCAGAGATGAATCTCACAAGGTACCCGAGGGGAAAGAAAAGGAACACAGGGTCTCAGGTGCCTGCCAGAAGAGCCGCCAAGGACCAGAGTGTGCAACCAGTGCTTCCAGTTCAACAAGAGAGATGTCTCAAGGAAAATCCTGGGACTCGTGGAGTGACAGCGAGGAGGAATTCTTCGAGTGCCTGAGTGACCAGGGCGAGACTGAGGCGACACAAGCTGAGGGCAGAGCTGAGGGCAGGCTGCACCCCCACAACAACATGACTCTGCTCAACTCTGCAGAGCCTCTCTATGTTCCCGTCACACAGGTCAGAGTCACTGCCTCACTGTGCAAACACATCATATGCTGTTATTTATTCCAAATACAGCATGTTGAAAATAATAGTCGGGTCACATGGGGTGGAGCCTATCCCATACCATAGGGCGAGAGGCGGGGTTCACCCTGGACAGGTCGCCAGTCGCAGGGCGAACACAGAGAGACAGACAAACATTTAACCCAGGGGTGGGCAACTCCAGGCCTCGAGGGCCGGCGTCCTGCAGATCTCACCCTGTGTCAACACACCTGAATTAGATGATTAGTTCAGCCTCTGGAGAACTTCCACGATAAGGATAAGCTTTATTTGTTGGTTGCCTGCAACTGAGATGACCTAATCGACCATAGATACAATGTACAAACTTAACATTGGGGATACAGGTCAGGCTAACTAGCAACAAAGGATAGCCCTAACCCAAGACACGTTGAGGAGGTAATTTAGCCATTGAAATCAGCTGTGTTGGATCAAGGACACATCTAAAACCTGCAGGACACCGGCCCTCGAGGCCTGGAGTTGGACACCTCTGATTTATGCTCTCATTCACACCTGTGGGCAGTTTAGAGTCAGAGTTAACCCAACCCCACTCGCTCCATGTTCAAAGACCTGCAGTTAATAATTAGAACTAAAAGAAAGCGGTTGTAACAGTACAGAGGCGACCTTTGTGTGACAAAACCATGAAAGCAGATCTCATATAAGTGGTTCACAGAAATGTCATTAAGCTCAGCTGAAGCTGACTGAGTCTGGTATCTGTGCATCATGTTTCATTTTCAGGAACCTGCTCCAATGACAGAGGACCTGTTAGCAGAGCAGTCAGAGGTACTGACCAAACTGGGCACATCAGCTGAAGGTACCCACCTGCGTGCTCGGATGCAGAGTGCCTGTCTGCTATCTGACATGGAGTCCTTCAAAGTGAGTCGGACACACTCTGGGTCAGCTGTCTCCTAAGTTTCTTAGTGCTTCCTGTCTAACATCCACACTTAGACGGACACATCAGAGAGCAGCTTGGGGTTAGTATCTTGGCTAAGGATACTTGGCCTGCAGACTGGAGGAACCAGGGATTGAACCACGACCTTCTGATCAGTAGATGACCTGCTAATGAGCTACAGCCACCCGTTAGCCTTCAGCATTAGCCACATGTTGTGGAAGTTTTCCATTAAATAAAGCCTGCAGACGAGCGGTAGCTAACATTCTTTAATCAAAACAAAGAACAGAAAACCAAGCTTGGTGGAGAGCCTGCATGACCGCGGGGCAGACGGTCAGCAGAGTCTCCCTGAGCCTAGCGTGGCTCTCAGTTAAAAACCTTCTTCAGGAACAAAAGGCAGTGCACAGCTGTTTCACACCTTAAGGTCCACACTCCCTTGCTACCTCCCAGAGTCCTCGAAGAGACAAAAGATTCTTCCTGTGGAGTTCTGCTTCCCCCCAACTTCCTTACCAGACTCCCACCATCTGTGTAACTGCATGAGTGTGAGACATGCTAAAATCCAGTGGCACCAAGGCATTATACAATAACATAATATGAATAATACATAAATAAAAGAAATTCTTATACACACATTAGCGTCAGTGTGCCCTCGAGTTGCTACATGTCTGCTAGTTTTACTGTTCAGGATGTTTTGTGTGTGTGTGTGAACTGCCTGCAGTGAACATAACTGTGCAGTCACACACACACACAGTAGTCACAGAGAGTACCGCTGTGGTAGGGTGACCATAGAGAGGACACTGGGCCCAGTCATGAAGAACTTTAATAATACTGTTAGCTTAAAGAAAACGACGTCTTCTCTGTGCAGTTAATGAATGGGATATTAATAAAAAATGTCATGTAGGCTTTTACAAGTAAACTAGTGTGGAATAAGAGGACTGTTGATCAGCCTACGCTGTGGAAAGCTGTGACTCTGTCACTGACACGTGTGGCATGATGGATGCAGTCATGCTGGGAGAAGCTACGTGAGTGCAGAAACCTCTGATCACCAGACGATCACGTGGTCGTCAGTTTTCAAACAGCTCATTGCAGTTTTATAAATCATCTTCAGAGGTTATTTGAACCTTGTCTTTGCAGAGACCTGCAGACCTGAGGCAGTAATGCAGTGATAATGACCAGCACACAGTGTAAGTCATGCTGCAGCTGCCCTGAATCTACAGTGTTGGTTATTCCCACCATGTCTCTGTTTCTGATCCAGTGTGGACGAGCTCTTTATTCAGTCTGAACTGGTTTTAATACTAAAATACAATTGATTTGTTATTCATAGATTTTCAGATTTACTCTTACACAAAAAAGTAAAACATTTTTGTTGCCAGATCACACGTATTTACTTCCAGTCCTGAACAGAAGGAAATCGTTTTGATGCCTAAATGACATTTTATGTTCAGTGACAGCCTGGTGTGCTTGGGTCCATGAATGCAGTGGTGTTGTGAGTGGGCCCTGTTCGAGTCGTCAGTGCCAGTATGAGGTGTCAGTGAATATATTTACACATTACTTCATTTAAAGTACGAGTTTGTGTCTCTGTCCACAGGCAGCCAACCCCGGCTGTGTCCTGGAGGATTTTGTGCGCTGGTATTCACCTCGGGATTACGTAGAAGAGGAAGTGGTTGATGAGAAGGGCAACACGATGGTGACCGGGACACTCAGTCCCAGGATGAAGATCCCAGGCAACATGTGGGTGGAGGCTTGGGAGACTGCCAGGGTCACACCTGCACGACGCCAAAAAAGACTTTTTGATGACACCAAGGAGGCCGAGAAGGTCTGAAGCAGGTCGTTCGTTTTGCCGCATGCGTGTTTTTAAGCCAAACGTGTTTACTAAGTGGATCACAAAGTGTTTTCATGAATGTTTCTGCTGATTTTCAGGATCCGCTTCTGCCATGGGACCGTTTTGGCTCATGTATGTTGGAGAAGTCAGTTTAACACAGATCTGTGCTCACAGACATGTTGAAGCATTTTCACATGTTGATGAAAAAGGATCTGATGCTGTCACACACAATGTTTAACTGACACACAGCAGCTCTCTGTGGTGTGATGGTGTTAAATGAAGAACAACTTTAAACCAGCTTCTATTAATGATCCGGTCGGCTTTATGGGAAAGGGACAAACAGTAACTGGGGTTAGTTGTTTCCTCACCCAAAGAGGGTCCTGGATTTGGACCCGGGCAGGTCCCTGCCAAGCGTTTGCATGTTCTTCCTGCACATATGAAAGCAGAGCTCGGAGCTCCAGTTTGCACCATCACTGAAAATGTTGCCTGTCTTTTAAAGACATTGGTTATCCAAAAAGAGAAAGTTAAAAATAATGCTCACTGATAGTCTTATGACAGATTTAAAGATCTGGGTATGACTGGTCCCTCTGTGAATAACCATCATAGAGAAAGGTCACCGTTTATCTGGAGTCTTCTTCAGAGGCAGCCTGTTGGCTGTGCAAAAATATTCTGTTGATCTGAAAGAGCAAAAGGAAAACAGAAGCCAGGCAAACTAAACTTTTTGGGGGTTTGTCTTTAGGTTCTGCACTACATGGCGATGCAGAAACCTGCAGACCTGGCCCGTCACCTCCTGCCCTGTATACTTCATGCAACTATTCAGAAGTTAAAGGAAGAAGGTAAGTCCTCACCGTTTGGTTGAAAAACACGTTTATATGAAATAAAATCAGGGAAAATAACTCTGAGCCCACAGCAGGTAAATTACAGTAAGACCGAAATACAAAAAACTAAAGATATTAAAATAAGTACTAAAAAAATGAAATGCAACCCGAGATGTTAATGGAGAAAAAAAACCAGAAGCTGCATGAATAAAAAAGTAGAAATCTTGGACGCTGCCAGCATAATGCACAGGCTTTTGACGGGGCTCGCACACAAACACAAAGCAGAGGATGAAGCATCACCAAATATGTTTCCAAACTAAAGAAGATAAGATGAAGCATACCTGCGCAGCGGTGGGTGATGAGGAGAGGCCGCAGCGTGTCTGTCTTAAAGTGCAAGTTTGTGACAGTTTAAAGCTTAACAAGCTAAGACGCCAAACATCCAGAGCACAAAGACAAGTCAGAGGGCTTTTTCAGACACACACTTCTAAACTGTCGTGCTCAACAGTGTCTCTGCTAAAACTGCGTCTGTGCTCTGCCCCTGTAAAGTTGCCTATCGAGTGCTTAATGATAAGGTGCATGCTAGCTGCTTTCCTCTGCAGGTGGATAAAGCCACTGATAGTGACAAAGGAATGACTTCTGCAGACAGGCTCCTGGCAGAGCCACTGCAGAGGAACTCTTTACAATCACTGACTGTGAAACGTGAGGACTGTGTGGGGATGTGCAGACGGGGGCGGGACGACTGGGAAACGAGGAGGGCTGCAAGTGGACGCACTGTATGATACACGCTGGCGTCTACACAGCTCAGTCCTGAGCTGAGTGATGTAATGACTGATTGCATCGACACAGTCATTACATCAAAATACAACCCCTTTTTTCCGGCACTGAAGCGAAACAGGCTCCGCCCACACAGCCGTTCTGTATCACAGCTGTGATGCAAAAAGATTTGGGCACCACTGGTATAGAGTGACTGGAACCCAGAACCTGGAAGTGTCCAGTGATGTGAGCGTAAAGGACGTCTCACTGTGTACTTTGGTGCACAGATGAGTTTGTGGTCGGTTCAGTGAATGCAGCCCATGAGCTGCAGAAAAAGCCCAAATCCTGAGCCTCCCAAGATTTACTGCACATGTTTCTTTTTCAGCTATTTATTTATGAGTGACTTATGTATGCATGTATATATATGTATATATTGTACTATTCTTAGTTAGCGTATTGTCTGTCTTGTCTTAATGTTGGTTTATAATGGAGCACTGTAACAAAAAATAATTTCCCCCGGGGATCAATAAAGTATTCTGATTCTGATTCTGATTGATTTGGGCTCAAGATGTGTTCTGCACTGCAGGCCCTTGGACTCCATCAGGGTTTGGGCCAGTTTTGAGCTCTTATAAGTATCAGAGATGGACACGTGATATTTTCAGGGCTGCGTAGGCATGATGGGTAGAACATGACCCTGGTGTTAAAATGCAGGTAAATGTGATTTAGTTTGTTTACTCTAACTAGCTACCCAACCCTCACTGTGAAAGGAGCCTGGAAAGTTTCCCCAGCATGAATTTCTTTCAGTCAAGTTTTCTCCAGTAATGATCAGAAATCAGATAAAACCCACTCTTTATTTTATTCTACACACAATAAATTGATAATTATTCCAGGATACAGAAAAGTCTAGATTTCGTCTTCAGACTGTCACATCTGGAGCAGGGCATAATTTGAATTGGTTTTTAGAAGAAGCTAAAGATCTTTCAGTCGTGTTGCTGTTGTTCCCTGACACCTGCAGTGCAACCATTAATTTAGCTAATGAGAATTCACGTATAATTATAACAGGTCTTAGTTTCTGGATCGTCTCTAAGTTGACGGTATACTGCTAAGACCAGTTCTGAGTCTAGAGACAGCCAATGAGAGACACTAGTAAGGACATCACTGAGGAGAGTTTTCTAGTACTTTGGAGAAACCTCAATCAGCTAACATCCTGCTGTGATACTCAGACCTTTTCTCTAATTAAACCAGAAAGCTAGTTTTCATTTATTCTATAATATCCCAGAATGTTTCAGCAGGTCAGAAATGCTTTGGTGCATATCCAGGTTGTATGCAAATTAATTCTGATTAAGTCTGGACTACAAAATACAAAACATAGCTTGGACACAACAATAATGTCCTCGTTTCACGTCTTTAAAAAATGTATTTTGATCTTATGACACTTACTAAAAGCTTTACTTCCAGAGGTTGACAGAGACGCTCCGTGCTGATAACACGTGAATGTGTGAAGGTTTGTATCATATCTATCTAATAGACTCCAGTTTGTGCATGTAAATGGAGAGTCCTCTTCACACACTGAGGTTAATTATGGAGTTCCACAGGGTTCAGTGCTAGGACCAATTCTGTTTACATTATACATGCTTCCCTTAGGCAGCATCATTAGAAGACATAGCATACATTTACACTGCTATGCAGATGACACCCAGCTCTATCTGTCCATGAAGCCAGATAACACACACCAATGGGTTAAACTGCAGGAATGTCTTAAAGACACAAAGACCTGGATGGCCGCTAACTTTCTGCTTCTTAATTCAGATCAAACTGAGGTTATTGTACTCGGTTATTGCAGATGGCCCCGCCCCTCCCTGAGCCTGGCTCTGCTGAAGGCTTCTTCCTGTTTAAAGGGAGTTTTTCCTTGTGCCAAAGCACATGTGGGTATATTCCTGGACAAAAGGCTTAGTTTCTATTTGCAGATGTGTTCTGTGATCCTCTGAAATAGCTGGATTAATTAACTCCAATAATAATCCATCAAGACTTTGTGGATATGTTTTAATCTCTGTAAAGATTATTATAAAATGTTGTGAAGGTTTTGTTTATTTCAAAAGGATCTGTATTAGTAAGATAATAGTTTGCAGGTTTACTCGATTTTAGGCTTTTTCTCATGTTAACAGTAATTGAGGTTACAAACGTGGCAGGTCTTTCTTTTAATCACAGCTTTCTGTCACTCTGGAAACACTGTCATTTCTTCTCTTTCAGAGTCTGCTGAAGATATTCCATCAGTGCAAAAAACCATTCAGCAAGCTACAGTTCAAGCGAGCAAGCTCCTGCAGTCCCCCAACCAGGACTACAAGAAGTTAGAGGTCAGTGAAAACTCGACCGGACTTTCCACAAATGATTCAGTTTAAAAGAAAGTATCATTAGATTCACCCAAAAAAGTTTTGTTTTTAATACATTATTGATTGATTGTTAACTGTGTTTTTGTTGTAGTTGAGTATGTGCTGTACACGAGGTGTACGTAGACTGGACAGTGTGCACCATGGCTGAGAACTTGGCTGATAATTATTATGACTGTTGATGGTTGAACCATGAAAACAGGGGTGTGGTGCAGTGGGATTGTAGTGGGAGCTGGAGTAATAAACTCCAGTGCTTCCTCAGTGATGGCTAACTTTTTTCTAAACCTAAGTAATTCCTTCGGCTGTTCCCACCTGGGCTCAAAGCTTTTATACTCTGCTGATATCGGATGTGTTTATCAGTGATCGAAAACAGAGACTGAGATTGTTATTATTGAGTTTGATCACACGTTAGGTGCATTAAACACCTGCTTTAATACTGTCCTAAAGTCTGAGAACAATCATCACTTCTTCACATATAAAAATGTTCTTCTCACTAGCACTCAGTATCCATACAGCCCCTTTTCTTTGAATAACACTGTACAGCTGCACAGCTAAACCCCACCATGTTATATTTGCTTGATTGGACAGTCTTGTTGTGTAAAAGTATTCTTGGCTTTCTCAAAGTACATTTAAGTATGCCATGTATCCACTGTGACTCCAAACACGCCTTTTACACCCCGAGACTCAGCCTATAACGTTCCACGTAGGAAAAACCATGTACAGTGGGGCAAAAAAGTATTTAGTCAGCCACCGATTGTTCAAGTTCCCCCACCTAAAATGATGACAGAGGTCAGTAATTTGCACCAGAGGTACACTTCAACTGTGAGAGACAGAATGTGAAAAATAAATCCATGAATCCACATGGTAGGATTTGTAAAGAATTTATTCGTAAATTAGGGTGGAAAATAAGTATTTGGTCAATAACAAAAATACAACTCAATACTTTGTAACATAACCTTTGTTGGCAATAACAGAGGTCAAACGTTTACTATAGGTCTTTACCAGGTTTGCACACACAGTAGCTGGTATTTTGGCCCATTCCTCCATGCAGATCTTCTCGAGAGCAGTGATGTTTTGGGGCTGTCGCCGAGCAACACGGACTTTCAACTCCCGCCACAGATTTTCTATGGGGTTGAGGTCTGGAGACTGGCTAGGCCACTCCAGGACTTTCAAATGCTTCTTACGGAGCCACTCCTTTGTTGCCCGGGCGGTGTGTTTTGGATCATTGTCATGTTGGAAGACCCAGCCTCGTTTCATCTTCAAAGTTCTCACTGATGGAAGGAGGTTTTGGCTCAAACTCTCACGATACATGGCCCCATTCATTCTGTCCTTAACACGGATCAGTCGTCCTGTCCCCTTGGCAGAAAAACAGCCCCATAGCATGATGTTTCCACCCCCATGCTTCACAGTAGGTATGGTGTTCTTGGGATGCAACTCAGTATTCTTCTTCCTCCAAACACGACGAGTTGAGTTTATACCAAAAAGTTCTACTTTGGTTTCATCTGACCACATGACATTCTCCCAATCCTCTGCTGTATCATCCATGTGCTCTCTGGCAAACTTCAGACGGGCCTGGACATGCACTGGCTTCAGCAGCGGAACACGTCTGGCACTGCGGGATTTGATTCCCTGCCGTTGTAGTGTGTTACTGATGGTGACCTTTGTTACTTTGGTCCCAGCTCTCTGCAGGTCATTCACCAGGTCCCCCCGTGTGGTTCTGGGATCTTTGCTCACCGTTCTCATGATCATTTTGACCCCACGGGATGAGATCTTGCGTGGAGCCCCAGATCGAGGGAGATTATCAGTGGTCTTGTATGTCTTCCATTTTCTGATCATTGCTCCCACAGTTGATTTTTTCACACCAAGCTGCTTGCCTATTGTAGATTCACTCTTCCCAGTCTGGTGCAGGTCTACAATACTTTTCCTGGTGTCCTTCGAAAGCTCTTTGGTCTTGGCCATGGCGGAGTTTGGAGTCTGACTGTTTGAGGCTGTGGACAGGTGTCTTTTATACAGATGATGAGTTCAAACAGGTGCCATTCATACAGGTAACGAGTGGGGGACAGAAAAGCGTCTTACAGAAGACGTTACAGGTCTGTGAGAGCCAGAGATTTTCCTTGTTTGAGGTGACCAAATACTTATTTTCCACCCTAATTTACGAATAAATTCTTTACAAATCCTACCATGTGGATTCATGGATTTTTTTTTCACATTCTGTCTCTCACAGTTGAAGTGTACCTCTGGTGCAAATTACTGACCTCTGTCATCATTTTAAGTGGGGGAACTTGCACAATCGGTGGCTGACTAAATACTTTTTTGCCCCACTGTATGTGTATAAATGTGACAGTCTTGGGGTCTCATGCTGTCAGGATTGAGCAGACAGTTGTTCTTGTCCTGTGTGCAGGATTTCATTAACCAGCTGCTGAGCATGGAGACAGTCATCACTCAAGCTCGCTCGCTCAAGGCCAAGTTCTCCATTCCTGAGGACGACAGCGGAGAGGCTGCTGATGAACTGAAGAAGTGAGTCGCAGAGTTTGAGCTGCGCTCACTGACAGCTTTGTTTGTGCTGTTGGTGACATGTAACTGTCTTCACCGTCACTATAGATAGTTTGTCAGTAACAGGTTGTCACGATGAATCTGTTAACGTTTCACAAAGACGCCGTCTGAAGGATCACAGTCAGTTCACACGTTTCACCTTTCACCTTGTCACGCCTGCAGTTAGTGCAAAACGCGGCGGCGCGATTTTTAACCGGTAGTAGGAGATTCGATCACATCACTCCGGTTCTGGCTTCCTTGCATTGGCTTCCCATTGATTTTAGGGTTCGTTTTAAGGTCCTTTTATTGGTTTTTAAATCTTTAAATGGTCTGGCTCCTGTGTACTTATCTGACTTGCTGAAGCCACATGTTCCTCCTCGCTCGCTCCGTTCAGCTGAGCAGCTGCTGCTGTCGGTCCCTAAGTCGCGGCTGAAATGCAGAGGAGACCGTGCCTTTTCAATTGCGGCTCCGATGCTCTGGAATAACCTTCCCCTCCAAATTAGACAAGCGTCATCAGTGCAGGTCTTTCAGTCCAGATTGAAAACCTATTTTTATTCCCTGGCTTTTAACTGTAGGAAACTGACACCTTCTTATTTATTTTATTGTATGTAATGATTTTATGGTATTTTTAATTTGGTTGTTGTTTTGATCTGTGTTGTTCAGCACTTTGGTCTGCCTGGTGTGTTCTTAAAGTGCTATACAAATAAATGATGATGATGATGATGTTTCTTTCTCGCTCATGTTGGTGGTCTTATTTATAGTTTTGGTGTCTTCAGGTTTTACATGTTCTTATTTAAGTGTTTTGTTTTGTGGGAATATTGTAACATTTCCCACATTGTGTGTTGTCTCTAGGTTTGTGAGCTCCCTGCTGGAGGAACCAGAGGTGGTAGTGACAGGAGCAGGCCAGGGCCTGGCTGGCAGTATAATCCACAGACTCTTCATCAGTGCTCAGAGGGTAACTCTCACTCTGCCTCCGTGTCCTTCCCACGTCTTGCTGTCAGTTTCATGTATACAGTCATGTATTTGTCATCTATAGAGACATCTTTAGAGGTACACACATACACCAGTCAACCACTTATTCAATATCAGCATCAAGAATAGGTCGGTGTCCCGGTCCTAGAACAAGACATGAAGTCAGCGCTGTTTTATTTATATATACTTCATGTAGATGAAACTGGAAGGACGTGGTCAGCACTGATGTAAAGACGCAGTGTTGTCTGTCAGTGTCAGGAGAGTCTGCTCTATTGTAACGTTGTTTCTTCCTGAAACACACAATTGCTGCTGCTGTGCTGTGAAGCACGTTCAGAGCTATAAGAACCAGTCTGTTTAACTATCAATGAAAAATGAAGAATTATCAGTTTGACTGTGTGACAATTCTGCAGGAACAAAGTTGTGCAGCTCTCTCCACAGTGGAGCAGATCTCCTTCCTGTCTTTGACGCTTCTTTTTCTCTTTCTGCTGTAACAACTATTAATGTGCATTTGTATATGTTTACAGTGTTAGCAGAAACAAAGCTTTGGTGGCCGTGACTCCAGAGATGGAGCCGAGTATCTAATCGAATCATCGGTTTGTTCTTTAAGCCTTAAACGTGTCCATGTGCGCCACACTGGATCCCAGATTGACTCTGATGCATCAACTGGAACATGAATCCAAAATCCTGCTCCTTCAAGGTCTTAAATAATCAGGCCCCATCTTATCTTAATGACCTTGTAGTACCATATCACCCTATTAGAGCACTTCGCTCTCGCTCTGCAGGCCTACTTGTTGTTCCTAGAGTATTTAAAAGTACAATGGGAGGCAGAGCCTTCAGTTTTCAGGCCCCTCTTCTGTGGAACCAGCTTCCAGTTTGGATTCAGGAGACAGAGAAAACTTTCCTCTTTGATAAAGTTGGATCAGGAACCTTAATTAGTCTGCAATAGACCCTGTGCACGAGAAAATGCTAACTTCCTGTTTTAAGATCGGATGCAGGGTTGTACATTTCCGGTAGCTTTACTTTGCGGTCAATTGCTGCTGCAAAGATGGACTCCAAAATCATGTCCAAAATATGAAAACAGAAAGATCGCGTTAAGTTACAAAGAGCAGAAGGTGGGAACACTCACCACTGCTGTGTCATAAAAAAATCAAATGATCAGTTTTGACGTTTGAAACGTGCAGATCGATTGGTGGTTTACATCACTCAACACAAGCAGAACTGCATTACAGAATCAGAAGCACATCTCTGTATAGTGACAGTTCTTATGATTTAAACAGCATTCAAACTACAGGTGAACAATAGTCAAAGGTTTCCCTGCTAGTCAAGTACACACCTACACAGCATGTCAACAAACCGTGGTAAGGGTCTCTATGCATGAGTATTTACGAAGGGTATGTTGTGACGTACCTTCAAAATTACCGCGGTCCCTCGCTATAACGCGGCCTCGCTGTTTCGCAGATTTTTTTTTTGTGCAAGTTTGCATGCTTTTTTTTTTTGCGCACAGCGCTTTGTGTTCTGCATCCTGATTGGCTGCAGACTATTGTTGATCTCCTCCGTGCCGTCTCTCCTGTACAGTACAGAATCGCTGATTCATTGATTCATTAATGATTCACTGATGTTGAATTATCTCTCAGCTGCTCTGTTCTCATGTGCTGGACCTGAAAACACGGTTTGATCTTTGGTTTCTGTAATACTGGACTTATTTGTCTACGAAGGTTTGAACTTTGAGAGCTTAAACAAGAGAGAAACGTGTGAAAATGTTCATGCCTGTCTGAGTGTATAAATCAAATCAAATCACTTTTATTGTCACATCACATGTGCAGGTACATTGGTACAGCACATGTGAGTGAAATTCTTGTGTGCGAGCCCCACAAGCAACAGAGTTGTGCAAAATACAAGAATGGCTACATCTGAAACTAATAAATATATGTACAATATATAATAGTGTATGCATTTCTGGATGTGTATACTAAATATTTTTCTACGTGTGTGTGTGTGTGTGTGTGTGTACACATATTTTACAAATTAAATAGAGTAAACAATGAATAGAATATATAAAATAAATAAAATAAAATATACAGAGTTGAATATGTGCAAAACAAGTGGCATTTATATACAGTGTGGAGTGCATAATGTTGAAGTTCCAGTAGTGAAGCTGAGGTGTCTATGACGTGTTCAGCAGTCTGATGGCCTGGTGGAAGAAGCTGTCTCTCAGTCTGCTGGTACGGGACCGGATGCTGCAGAACCTCCTTCCTGATGGAAGCAGTCTGAACAGTTTATGGCTGGGGTGACTGGAGTCCTTGATGATCCTCCCCGCTTTCCTCAGGCACTGCTTCCTGTAGATGTCTTGGAGGGAGGGAAGCTCACCTCCAATTATCCGTTCAGAGCACCGCACTACTCGCTGGAGAGCTTTGCAGTTGTAGGCGGTGCTGTTGCCATACCAGGTGGTGATGCATCCAGTGAGGATGCTCTCAATGGCACAGTGATAGAAGGTCCTGAGGATGCGGGGGCTCATGCCGAATCTTTTCAGTCTCCTGAGAAAGAAGAGGCACTGCTGCGCTATAAAGTGTGTAGTGACGGGTTTTACCTTAAAACATCTATAATAATTGTAAAAAATAAAGTTGGCTACTTCGCAGATTTCACCTATCGCAGGATATTTTTAGAACGTAACTCCCGCGATAAACGAGGGAGCGCTGTTTACAGATACTGAGAAGTATAAAATTTGAATCCTTTCTCTCGTTTGCTCTGAGGCGCGGGGGGAAAATATCGACAAGTCGATCAACATCATCTACAGATACATTCGACATCTCGAGAAATGTAAATCGCCACTTGATTCGTCCATTTGGTTGAAAAACCCGACCGTGAACAAGGAGCGAATATAACACCGGAAACTAAGCGCTATACGCCGGAAGTAGCATATGCTAAGGCGCACAGGTCTAAGTTATAGGTCTAAGTTTCCCATGATGCACTGGGTGTTTCTTCTTCACTCAGCATGTGTTAGTACACCTCTCTGCATTCAGTCCGTCTGCCCCTCATCTATCGATGGATGTTAGAGGCTTTGGTTCCCACTGTCGCTCACAGACGGTCACCTAATGTTGCCTGTGTTACTGCAGGGTCTTTGCCTTATAACATAGAAGCAGCTTGAAGTAACTGTTGTTGTGATGCTGTGTGTGTGTAATAAAGCTCCCTTACTGACAGTGGGTCACCACAGCTTGTAGCTCCATGTATTTGATGTGGCACGTTTGCCCTCGCTGACACAACCCTAAAGAGATTTGTGTGTATGAATAAAGTTTATTGTTCATACAGTTCATACAGTACCATATGTCTGTGAAAGGGTGAATGAGGGTTGTAGCTCCCTCAGCAGCTGTGGAGCGATGGCTCGTGGTCACCTGATTCAGCCCTGGAGATGTGGTTGGTTAGACACGCTGCTTTAGTTGGACATTACAAACCACACTCACCTGTTTACACAAACACATACACACCTTTTGTGTTACAGCCACCTTGTTACACTCAAACACCAGATGATGCATCTGAGCCAACTAAGGATTCACTGAGACTGAAGAAGCTCGAGATCATAAGAATTTGAGGCTCAGCTGATACCATAGGAGAATCCAACCATTGTATGTCAAGAGACTCTAGACAGTGAAAGCTCCATCTGGAGGAGGAACGACGTGGTTCAGAGCGTTGCCTCCTGCAGCTGTTGACATGTTCAGATTTCAGCTCTGTCGATTAGAAAGTCTGTTTTTGTTTTTCATCTGTGTGTTGCTCTTTCATCCTTTTCTTCTTCCTGTTTCTTGCATCAAGCTGGCTGACTTCACCACTGATGAGGTAACCATGCAGTAAGCCTCGTGTCGCTCACAGTTACATTTAACATGGTGCGATAAACACACTCAGTCACTGTAAGGTGCATCCTCTCTAAAGGTTCACATAACAGACAAACAGGATAATAAAAATAATCTGGTTCTCTGCAGCGTCCTCAGATGAACAACACACGACATTATTACACGTCTCAGTATTTGTTACACTGAACACAAATATAAACACAACACTTTTGTTTCCATGAGCTGAACCGGATCCTGACTGGTTTTGCGACATGTGTGTCATTGTGCTACACATGTACGGCATATTTCAGAGTGGCCTTTTATTGTGGGCAGTCTCAGACACACCTGTGCAATATTCATGCTGTCTAATCAGCACCTTGACATGCCACTCCAAAAAATAATTTCTGTCCACTATGAGATGAAGGAGAACAACAGCCTGATACCTGCAGGCCTGACAGCAGCAGATGTGTCACTGCTGTAACACTCAGCAGTCGCCTCATTGTTCTGACACACACAACAAAACTATTGACTACACTACACACTAACTACATAAGATTTGCGCTAAACGTCGCAAATCTCTCACATCTCCAAGCACCGCCGTCACTCCTAAAACTTCCTCCCGTTTCTAGCCCTTGCCATATCATTTTTGATTGGTCCACATGGTACATTTTTCCACCAATAGGAAAGGCTGGGGGGTGTTGTTTTTGCTCACAGGCTTTCAAGCGTTTTCCTTATAAAACGCCGTTTTTACCGTTTCTTCCTGCAGTAAATATAAACAACGACAGTATTCAGGAAGAAAACCAAACATTGCAGATATTTTATCATAACTCTGGTTTTACGCGGCCGATCAACAATTTAAAAACTGGTATAAAGTCCACACTTTGTCCGTCAGTTGTTCGTCTGTCCTGCTCACATCTCCAGTGGTTGTACACGTTGTCATTAACGTGGCTTCACTCCACATCAGCCGCTTTGCTAAAACACCGGTGTCGGCACATAAGGACGCTGTCATAGCCAGACAACCACGTATGCGAATGTGAATCGGATCATTGGCTGGACTGTGGGATAAGGTGGCCTCGTTCTAATCCCATACAGGAGCAGCCAGTCACTGACTCACACTGCAAAACAGAATCGTTAAAGTTTTAATTTTAATTTCAATTCAGGTGATTTTTAAAAAAAAAAATTTTTTTGTGTGCACAACGCAGATTTTCTGTGCGCAGAGACGTGCCAGCAGTGCGCAATTGTGCACGCGTGCAGCTTAGAGGGAACATTGCTTGCGAGTCTCGGGTCTTTTGTGTTTGTAGAAAATGTTTCATATCTTTGAGTTCAGCTCATGGAAAACAGGAGCAAAAACAAAAGTGTTGCGTTTATATTTTTGTTCAGTGTAAAACATCAGGTTTGACCCAGAATAGAGTTTGATCCACATGGTGGCGCTGTGAAAAGTGCGCGCTGTACTGATGTCACCAGTGTTCCCAGCCCACAGACCAGTGCTGCCACTAATCGAGTTTCATTAGCAGCATCTAAATGCTGTTTAAAGGTGGACTTCATCTGTCACACAGGAGCAGTTTGGCTTCGCTTTGCTTAAATAATGACCTGGTGTATTTCTGTATACACACCTGCTGAGGATCAGGTCACTTTTATAATAAAAGGTTAATACGTAAAAACTTAAAGATAAAAAGGGCTGTTTTTAGCAGTATTTAGGCTGCAGTCTGTGTATTATGTCCATGATATTCTACATTACAGTAAAAACAGTAATTATATAAAGAACAGATGGATCAGGATCCTGTCTGTTCTTTACTATGATCTCAGCTGATAATGAGGCTTGAAAGAGACATGTTTGAACTTTTGCATTGATCAGACAAATAAGCCTGCATGTTTGCATGAGCTTTACCTTTAACTGTAAAACATGAAGCCTTTGTTATTAAAAAAACAAAACCCTTTTGGTGTCATACAGGTAAGAAAGCAGCGAAGCGTTTTTCTCTCTAACAGATGTTTCATCTGTTTTCTCTGCTGTTGCTCTGACGGGACCTGCAGGGTGTTTTTGGTGACGTGGAGGTTTGCACAGTTGTTGCCTGTGGTGTGTGTAGAAATGTTCATGTTCTAGTCCCACTGTGAAGCACATAGACGTGTCCTGACTTCCTGTCTGTCCCACACTCTGTTGTCTCTGTTTGTTGCTGCCAACAGTACAAATCATCTTTGCAGATTTTACTGAATTAACAAAAACATATTTACTGAAAGACTTATTCAGTAAACACGTTTGTTACACTGAGACTGAAACAGAGATCCCTGTTTACGCTCATAGAAAACGAGCCTCTGTTTTACTTTATTAAATCATTTCTAATCACAGACAGGATCAGCAGCGTGCAGCTGCAGTGAGGTGTTGGTAGAGGAGCTGTGTTTGTGAGCTGTAGTCTGGATCAGGTCTCTGTGGGAGACTCGGTTACAGTACTTCTGAATATCCACGTGTCCACCTCACACAGCACATTTCTTCAGAATCGGTTGCTGTTTGCTAACATTTGACCTTTGCCCTTTTAGGCTGCCCTTCTGGCGCCCGTCGATGAGGACTTGGGATCTGACAAGAAGCAAACTGGGGGAAGCAGCAGAGTACCAGACTTCCCTCCTCCAGCAGGCCGGGAGATCTTGTTGCGCACCTGTGTGCCGCGACCAGCAGCGTACTCCAAGGCGCTGCCTCAGCGGCTCTTCTGTGTCCTGATGAGGGAGGAGTTTAGGTTGGCCGGAGCCTTTTCCACAGACACGTCCTTCTTTTAAGTCCTGTGAACAATTCACACCTGGGATGAAGATAAGTGAAGGACACAGGATGGAGACTTTCACATGTATGAACGTGGCCATGGAGTAAGATCATAGAAATACATTTCTTCATTTGTTTGCTTTATTTGTAAGAACGGTGCAATATTTCAGCATCTACGGCTCGCCCAAGCTTAAAAGCAGGAAGCAGTATATTACTGGCATTGATTAAGAAGCATTTATGGCTTTGTCTGGAAATATGTGAAACTACATCCTTCTGTGTATTCATAAATCTGCAGCTTCCTGCAGCTGTGATAAAACAGTTTCACACTAAAACCTTCATTTTACCTTCAAAGCTTCTCTTGATGCCTTTTTAAGGAAATGAAATTTGTCGTTAGGATGGAGTTCCCCATCCTGCACTCACCACACGCTAACACAACCTTCTCAACTCTGATATTTAGTAGATTATATTTCAGTTGCAGGGATTGGTCCTGATGGTAAACATGAGAGCCGGTGAGGACTTCATGGGTCGTTTCAGCTGAGCTCCATCCTCCAGCATGTCCTGCTGCTGCTGCTGGATTAACACACAGCTGTTTGTTTGCATCCAACCAGAACCAGACCGTGCAGTTCTTATTCCTGTTCATAAGCTGATTGTTCAAACATGAAGCTCTTTGACGTTGTATAAAAACTGAAACGACACTTTACAGCTGACTGTGATGTTTTAGATCGAGCTGGTTCCTCGAGGCGCGTCCGACAGCGTGAGGGGAAAATTGGTTTTGTAATATTTTCTTTGTTTTGTTAAGGGTGTATCCATCCCATAATACAGACACTTTTAACGACAGGGCGTTTTCTGATTTGCTTTCAGTGTTCATTTGATTTGTTACTAGAGCAGCAGTCAGTGCTTTACAGTTGGTTCACTGTCGTCTTGTTTCCTCCCTCGTCCCGCTGACCACCCCACACGCCGCCTCCTGTTAAAGGCTAACGTGGGTCCTTCCACCCACAGCTGCAGCGCACACGCAGGATTTTTGATTTGGGGAATGTTCTCTGTAATATTGTAGAGCTGACTGCTGTTGTTGGCACTGTAAAACAATAAAGCTGAATTGAACTAAAGTGAATAATTTGAAAATGACTCAGTGTTTTATCAGCGACACGTTACCACAGCCTTTTAAGATCACTGAACCTGTTACTTCAAAAAACAACATGTAATGTTGAAGGGGACAAAGAGTTAGATCATGTTTGACACCTTTGTTGATCAAAACTTCTAAGATCCAGGTTGAATCAAACAGCATTAGGTGTGTGATTTCACTCTGCTCCACACACCTGCGTGCTCCAATCAGAGACACCAGAGGAACAGGTGATGAATGTGATGGGGAAGTATACGCAGGTGTGACATACAGAGCCGTGGGAATTACAGGACATTATTACTGTTGATATATTCTCAGCGATCAGCTGTTAGTGAAGAGCATGAAAACCTTACTGCACGTCAGTCCGCTCAACTTAGCTCGCTGGATAATTTACTCGTCAGCTTGAAAACATTTAACTTTAACAAAATGTTCACCAACATAGGGGTCAGTGCAGGTCACTGAGTCATCCTGCACACTAGCCCTGCCCCACCACCTGTGTTTATACACCTCTGCAGCCCCTCCTCCTTCAGCCGGGACATTTGTTCTAGCCTTCATTCATAAACTCGGCTTTCTAACATGCAGCTAAAGTTCAGCCTGCATGCTCGACCCACACTCCTGGCAGCTGAAGTGAAATACTGCTGTGCGTAAGGGTCGGGCGGGTGACCACGTCACCTGGTCATGGGGTAAATGCTGCGGCCGGGTTCAACTCTGACCTGAGGCCCTTTATTTCTCCCTCCCTGCTTTGCTGTCTGGTCTTAATAGTGCTATTAAATACAGACAAAAATGTTTGTTCTCCTCCTCCCATCACCACCTTTGTTGCATGTAGAAAAGTGTCATATAGAACCAGTCGTTACTTTAATGGTCTGAACTAAACGGTCGGGTGGCGCCATGTCAACAGCGACTAAGAATTTTCTGGGCCAACAGGATTTGTGTTTCAGTCCCTGATAAACTCACCCATCCTCTAAAAAACAAAACCCAAAAACTGTATTTACAAGATAAATGATCAGAAATAGTAACGACAACAAAAGCACAGGAATCATAGATCCAACGGGACAGGCTCGTTACAATGAAGGAAAACACTGAGCGACTGTTGAGGCCTTTATTAGTCCTACAAAACATAACAGAAATATTACAATAAAACACAGAGGCCTTTATTGTCACGTCCATCGTACTGTGACTCCTCAGCACATTCATCTCCAATCAGCAGCTTCCTTCACTGACCCAATCACAGGTCTCAGGCCAGCTGTTGTACTCAGGTTTGGATTATTTGCTGAGGTTTTAGCTCTCTGGACCAAAGCCTTTAAAAGGAAACAGTTTCTCAGAGGTTACATCAGTAAATATGATCTCACTGTTACAGTGATCATTCACATCTCTGATTAACCTCTGAAGAGACACATTTGGTCCTTAGCGACGCCTCTGTCACAGGCGTCTGTCAGAACAACAGCGTGTGTTTGATACAGTCCATCATGAAGAAAAGCAGTTTTTCTTCTGAATTAGTGAAATAACTGGTCTGTAAATTACAGTAACACGAGTGTCATTGTTAAAACACAGTTTATGAAACAATTAATTTGTTGTTAACTTACTGACAACGTAAACATTTGCTGGTTGCCACAGTAACTGATGACTGTGTGGTCACATGACTGAAAAGTAAACAAATGTCACAAAATAAAGAAATGCCTCCAACTGGTGTTACGAGTAGTTAGTGTGCAGAAACACGGCTGCAAGGTCAGCCCTCCACAGTCGCTCATCAGGCTGGTCGCAGCGCGTTTGTCTGTCTACTGATGTCTGCATGAGCAGAAACACCAATTTAAGTGATGTTATGTAATTCAGGATTCAATGTGTCAGTGTTTGTTACTTTGTTACATTCATTTTTTAACCACGTATTTTGTTGTGGGATGAACTTCTGCAAACAACAACATGGCAACAAAAAACAAAACAAAACTTGCAGTTGGAATCGATGGAGCTGTGAGATGTTGATTGGTTCACTAACCATTACCATTTGGGATATTAGGATAACAGTAGCATGTAAACATAAGCAGTGCAAAGACTTCCTATAACGGCACATTTACAGTCTAGTTTGGGGAAAGCTGAGGAATTAGGGTGAAGAGACGGTGGATGTTTAACCCTCCCTTGGTTTGACAGCTCGCTCAGCCAGCGAGTTATGAATGATGTTCTTGATAGACTCCGCCCCCGTGCCTTCTAGGAAAGTGCGGTGATCTCCCTCGATGACGTGGACCGACACCTCGCCATCACAGACCTGAAGAAAGACGCAGTACACAGTTTGAACATTGGAAGGCTCAGACTGAGTTTATAGAAACACACGCACAGTGAAGATAAGTACTACAGACTGATGTAAATGTGCATCGTTACCTCGCTGAGCTTATAGTCAGCTCCCAGGTTTTGCTCATATTCGCTGCTGGTTTCGGCGCGCAGCAGCTTCACGCTGCCGTGGTATTTTGCAGTAGGTACATATGCATCAGCAGCCTTTAGCTTGTAGTAGAAGGCGGAGGCTGCAAAGTGCAGTGAGTCTCGGTCGATGTCCTTGTGAGCGGAGGTGATTAGGTCCACGGCCACACTGACGCGTGCATTCAGGTCTGACAGCGGGAGCAGAGTCTCCAAAAGCTGTAGGACGTAACCATGGAGACGACTGTAAGTTCATAGCAAACGTTACTGCGTGCTCGCGGAGATATTATTGTTTTCAGAAAAGTAAGTGACACATAATTAATGAACATCACAGATCTTATGTATATGAAAATGCAAAATGAAGATGTTTTGATATTCAGGAGTTACAAATGTCAGCTTTCAGTGAGAAACTGTACGAAGCTTTGATTTAACCGCATGTTTTACTTTAGTCTCCATAACAGCTCCAAACATCACATCATTGTTGAGTCAAACCTGCACCACACACAGACTGTGCTGGAACAGCAGCTCCAGACTGTGTTACAGTCACCATCTTTACCTTACAGGCAAAAAGCTCAGGTTGTGTGGCCTTTAACGCTGATGCCACATAAAGGAATACTTGTGTGTGAACGTGTGGGTCAGACACAGTATACCTTGTTGTATTCAATGCCAGTGAACTGCTGGATGAAGGCACACAAGGCTTCAGTCTCAGCCTCAGACTCGTTGCCGGGTGTTAGCTTGGCTCTGTAGCTCTGCAAATGAAAAACACAGATGAACGTGTTCACATGCAGATCATGTGACCAGAGCTCATCACACACGCTATACAGCAGATTAGTTAGAATAATAAACAGCCTTTATCATTGTTAGAGTGACGTGCAGTAAATTCCCACATATACTGAAAGCTTAACAAATCATATTGTGACAATCATAACCTGGACCTGTGAATTCGTCCATCACAGGTCGACACGTTCAGGTCAAATCCCCGAGCGCGACACGTGACCCTTCCTTCATTTAACGCATCTGCGGCTCACTGCCAATCATCCCTAATATTAGGGCTGCTCGATTATGGCAAAAATGATAATCACGATTATTTTCACTGAAATTGAGATCGCGATTATTTGACGATATTTATTTAACCCTTTAAGACCTACCATAGAACCAAGTCCGCCAGAGCTTATATTATTTTTTTACATGTTGTAGTGCCATTTGTGGGAGCATTTCAAGTTGCTATACAACTGTTATAGCCCATATCTTAATAATATGTCTGCATTAAGTCCATAGTAACTACATTAATTGCAAAAAAGTGCAATAAACTACAAAAAAATTGAAAATTGTTTTTTACATATATTTCTACTTGGAGAAATTTAAGAGGCTTATCCCTCAAAACTTTAAATACAAAAAAGTTTATTTTGAGTGTCTTCATAGTTTTATTTTGGAGATGCAGCAATTTTTATATACTGCAGGAAAAACAAAAAACAATCCTATGATGCAAATTTGCAAAGAAAACAGCAGGTGCATCAAAATAAACTATTTCCAGCTGTGGAATTCGAGTTCTAAGCATCCCAGCAACTATTCAGAAAGGTCAAACATGACCAGTATAGGCTTTTAAGGCCTACAAGTAAAAAAAACTACATTTTCCGCGAAAATGACGTCACTTCCGGTTTCGGGCAGGAAATGGCGGACATGCGATAGTTAGCGGTGACGTCTGTTTCACTGTGGGAAGTGCTACGAACAGCTGATCGGATCGGCAAAGCGTGTTTCTGGAATATTATGTTTTTGTTCCTGCAAGAGCTTTTTATGCAATTTTTGCAAAGCTTTATGTGGAAGGAAACCGTGACCGAGGACAAGCTGATGGCATCAGATGTAAGTACAACTCCTCCGGTTTCATATGCAAAACAAATTATTGCGCTAGCTTACACGGTTCCGGTTCTACAGGGATTTAAAAATAGTTACACAACACGGAGCGTGCTGCTCTGACCGGCTTTAAAGGGTTAACAATGACTTTAAAAAATAATATAACATAGTGTGCAACACCACTGAAGTTTTTTTACCTCTCTTTTCAACCAACGGCAGTCACTCTCCTCTCCAAATAACTTCTGCTTAGCTTTCCGGGCTTCCCTCGGGTCCTCTTAATCAGCGGTCTCCAACCTTTTTTGCGCCACGGACGGTTTATGCAATATTTTCACGACCGGCCTTTAAGGTGTCGCGGATAAATGAGGGAGGGGCTAATAATCGGCTCAGTCATTTTTAATGATCGTTGAAAGCCCAGATCCTAATCGTGATTAAAATTCGATTAATTGAGCAGCCCTACCTAATATGTTTTGATTACATGAAATAAAGATGCGCGAGTGTTTCTCTGACCTGTGTGTACGCCGCCACATATGAATGTGAGCCATCAAAGAGAAACAGGAACTCCACAGGCTGATTCTGGGTCTGCAGCTGAGAGCACATTTCAAATGCTACACAGGCACCAAAAGAATATCCAGCGACTCTGTACGGGCCGTCCGGCTGCACCTGCCTGACGCAGCTCACGTAGTAGGCAGCCAGGGACTCAATGCTATCCAGAGGAGCAGCTGCAAAGGAAACACATGAGGGGAGTTAGTTTAGCTGCACAGTGACATAAACAGCTGATGCACAACATGTGAGTGACAAAGGTCTGAGAACAGAACCACAAACTTTTAAACTGTGAAAGAAAGAAAACATGAAATCACATCAGGTCTTTGGTTTTCCTCAGGCCACTATGGAGGGAGCTGTACATGTACAAGTGTTTGCAGTTTCACCTTTGAACAGTCAGACTTTCAGCTTTAACACATTTTTCTGTTTAACAGTTACACACGTTTTGATACACATGATTGTGACACCTGGTGAGGACGCACACTCATCATTTGATGACGATGGTTCAAAGTGTTGATTTTGTACTTTAAAGTTTTTCTCTGTGACTGTAAAGTCATTTTAATATGAGCCCCATTATGCTGACAAACCCACACCGACGATGCACACAGCTCAGCAACACCAACGAGCCTGAAACTCAAACGACATGAAAAGTTATCCATGAGGCGCCAAAACACAACAACAGCTGCAGCAAAGGCTCTTTGTACTGTAAGATGAAGATCCTACAAAAGTAGGAAGCCTCACAAACCACATGTAGACTGGTTGTGCAAACTCCCACAGACCCTGCAGTCGAGAGGATAACGAGCTGCTCCAGTGATCATGACCAGGACACAAACTGCTTCCTCCTGAATCAGAGGCCTGACTGACAGACACACCCTGGCATAGAGGAAGCTGAGGAGTGTGACAGTTGGAGCACACGCTCAGGTCTAGGTCTTTAAACAGGGGAACCACCACCCCAGTGTGCCAGTCCAGAGGCAGCATCCCAGAGCTTCACGCAGCGCCGTGTCAGCCAGGACGGCCCTGCAACACCCAGATCCTTCTCATCAGCCTCGGGTCTGTCCTAAATCCTAGCAGGAGCTACCACGACGCGTACCACAAAATGCATCGCACTGGTTCTTCCCAGTAGTTCAACTCCTTGGAACTGGTTGTCTGCTTGCCAATGAATCCTGCTTATTGGTTCCACTTGTGCTACAATCAGGACGAATTGTAGTGGCGCAGTCTAAAGCTGGATATGAATATTACTTTTATGTTTATTGCACAAAAGGACAGCATGCTAGCTCCAAGCTAGAGCTCAGAGCGATGAGGAAGCTGAGCTTCAGCAGGTAACAGAGGTGGTGATGATCAGTCGAGCGGTCGCCTCTGATCATGTTTCTACGGTACCAGCACAAACACACAGTGTGTTTGTGTGACTGCAGGTTTATATTGTGAAATGTAATTATGAGACAGCGTGCTTCACAAAGAAAGCACTGTAACAAGTAACTAATAGACAAGTAACTAATTACTTTGTCTTGGGAGTAATTAAGATAGAACACTTCTAAAAAGTAATGCAGTATGTAACAGAGTACACCCATGACCCAAACACTGATCACACCTCCAACATGCACAAACATTTGACATCATATAACTGATTCATAATGAATGTGTTTGACTGTTCTCTCACAGTGGAGCCGATAAGAATCAATAAAGGAATTAATTCCATGAGTGACGTCAATAATGGAGTCCGTTTCCATCCGCAGACACACTGCAACACTATCAGCCCAGAACCCGGACCCGGACCTGGACCCAGCAGTGTGGGATCCTGCTGAGCTGTGGACGTCCTGAAGGATTCTAGATTTGATTGACTTCAATCACAAAAAGCTTCCTCAGAGTCGAGGCTGTGCTGAAGAAGGCGGACACACCAAATACTGACTGAAGTCTACAAACTGTTCCTGACTGCATCCACCTGAGTCTGCACACGTTTCATAAACGACTCTGCATATTTCCTTTCCAAATGCAAAGTGCACAGTAGCTCCTGTCTGTTGTGCAGGACTCGGTATTTTCATTGTCTTTAAAGTATAACAAACCTTTGGTGCACTGCAAGCCGTAGCAAGGCACGCTGAGCTTAGAAGCAAGCGTCTTAAAGGCTGCGATGGAGCCCTCGATGGGATGTACCAGGAACAGCGGCCCGTCCTGGCTCTTCACCTTGTTCAGTGACATCACAGTAGGGCTGCTGGGGCTGACCATCAGCTTGGTCAGATCAGACTCCAACACAGAGCGAACGCCGTCCTTCTTAGCTGTGGTGTGTGGAGATGTACTCAGTTATGTTTGTACACATGATAACACATTTCATATTAACAAGAGTCTTAACAGCTCGATTTAAACAAATACATAAGTGCTTTTTTACAACCTGAAACCTTTTCAAAGATCTTTTGCATTTAAAAAGCAGCTCTTCATACCGCTTTGTCCTTCTGGCTTGCTATTGGCCAGCTCTCGCAACTTGTTAATGGTGAGCTGGCGGATATCCCTCATGGCCATGACGATGTCATAGTCGCGTTCCAGAGTCTGGCGAACCTCAACGCCCATCAAAGAGTCCAGACCCAAATCAGCCAATGAGGTGTCAGCATTCAGACTGCTGACATCCCGCACACCTGTGAGTGAGAAGAAGTTAAAAACAACGAAGAAATGAGTCGATGTCTGTGATACAAAGTAACCTCAAAGATCACCAAAGCGACTCAGGACGGCGGTCTTTTCTTATATAACACCTTTATGAACGCTAGTTTGGTATAACCTGACTCTTACCTAGAATGTGAGCTACAGCGTCCACCAAGTCTTTCCGGTTTCCTGCTTCACTCTTTACGACCGTCCTCTCCGCCAGCACAAAGCTGGACACCACTGGGTGCTGCTGGCACAGGAAGAAGTCCAGCACTTCCAGACAGGAGGCCATGCGCTGCGGGAGGGTGCCACCGATCACAACGTCATTCCCACCCATGGTCTCTAGAACCACCCCAACATCACCAATGGCACCCCACTGGACTGCAAGTCCAGGCAGGCCATCATAGTGGCGCTTCTCACACACGCGCTCCATCGCAGAGTTGGCGTAGCCATAATTACTTTGGCCAGCGTTGCCACGGCCACAGCTGACTGAAGAGAAGGCCACAAAGTGTCTGAGCTCTGGACACAGTTTCCTTGTTACTCTAGAGAGGGGATGGAAACATCCAGAGGTCAGCTCATGATGGTACCCAGTGACACACAGAGGGAGGAGCCACTCTTCTCACTTACCTGTCCAGGTTGATGGTGCCGTCATTTTTAGGTTTGTTAACTTCGAGATAAAGCTGAGGAGTTAAATTCTCCAACATACCGTCTTTCAACACCTGAATGCAAACAAACATCAACAAACGGTCACTTTAAACGTTAACTGGCAGTAGTTTAGCTGTTAGCATGTTAGCATCTGATAATTGAGAAACTTGAGTCGACATCGTTAGCATCGTTCTTGCTTTTGTTTTCGTTGCATGTCATGTGACACTGCAGCTATTGAAGTCCAACAAAGGGATCTGACCATCATTCTAGTATGCAGTAATAATGCAGTAATAATGCAGGATCCAAACACTGACAGCAACGTCAGCATTAGACAGCGAGTGAGGCGCCTGCTGGAAGGTGGAAGATGTTGTAAATGTAAACAAACCGTCTTGACTGAGAAGTTACTTTAGAAAATAAAATGTATTGTTTCAAAATAAAAGTAAAGAAAGAAAGCTACTGTTAGGTACTAGCACTGGTACACACATGAAAGGTAGCACTCTCCCCTGCTCGCTGTAAAAAGTCACTGCTGCCTCTAACACATCCACGGCTTGTTTCTGGGAGGGGCAGTTACCCCCCCACGGTTAGTTAGTGACACTGAAGAGCAAAAGTATGGAGGGCTCAGCTCAGTGACAGCTGCAGCAGCCAAAGTGCACGAACCAGATATATGTAGTCCAAATTTAGGAAGGACCATAAAACCTGTGAAACATGATTTTTCCAAGGTGACACATATAAATAACTAAAGGGAATCTGACCATGGCTAGGTGAAAGACACCACCCACTGCACCCATGGCACAGGCCTCAGCAATCAGTTGCTCTGTTCCTTTCAGTGTGCCGACATCACTGGTGGACACAAACACCTCCACACCCTGATTCTGCCAGTCCTGCACCCGCTTCGCCTGGTAACCTGAAGACAGTTCAACAGTGAAGCTGTAAGATGAGTCACATCAGCACTGATGCAGGACTTGGCTGTGCACATCAGTAGGAGCACCGTGTCATCGTGCATTACCGTTTCTCACGCCTGATCTAGAAGTCAGCACCAGTTTGTGGGCTCCCCTCTCCACCAGCCACTGAGCAAGCTCCAAACCAAACCCCCCGAGCCCCCCAGTTATAATGTAGGAGTGGGACGAGTGGCAGAAGGTGCGACAGATAGCTGGCAGAGACAGAGGGGAAGCAGCCCGTACAGCTGCTCCCTGCTCCTCACAACGGACCTGTGAGAAAAGAAAAGCTGGTCAGAAGATAAGCAGCAGTCCAGCCACTCTGCAGTCACAGTAACATACCAACCACATGCATGTAGGGATGGGCAGGTCCAGTACAAACACCTCACTCACCTGAACCAGGACCTTGCCGATGTGCTTGCCCTGAGCCATGTATCTGAATGCTTGTTCCACTTGGTCCTTATCGAACACTGTGGTTCTCAGAGGCTGAACTACTCCTCCCACAATGCCCTGCTGCAAACACTGGGACACCTCCTCCCACTCTTGGTTGCCCTCTTCAAAGAGAGCATCCAGCAGGATACCATGGAAAGCCACATTCTTAAGGAATAACGCCATGCCTGAAGGAATCACAGCAACGTGACAGCGTTTGTCAAGGCTTCAAGAATCATTTATGACAACAAAACTCTGGTTAACACCTGCAGGAACCTTTAAAAAGCTAATAAAACATGTTTATATATTTATCTATCCTGTTGTCAATAAACACCAGATCTACTGACCCAGAGGAGTGTTGTTGGAAAGGTCATATTTGCCGATCTCCAGGAATCGTCCGTGTCGAGCGAGGCAGCGAACACTGGCCTGCAGCTTCTCCTCGGCCAGAGAATTCAGCACCACATCCACGCCTGAAACACACGCAGCAAACACGACGTCACATACAGTCAGTGTATAACATGGAAGAATAACTGAGTGGGGATTACTCAGTTCACACAACTGTTACTTGTTAAACTCAAAAACCTGCTAAAGCTTTGTGTGCACAAGTCTTGTTCCAGGACATTCTTGGGTTCCTCAACATGGAACAAAGTGTCTGCAGTACACGTGCCGTGTTCCACACCGGCTTTAAAGTCCCAGAGGAAACATCAAACATGTTAGAGGAGGCGGAGCTGACAACCACGAACAGCACCAGTGCTCACACAGAAGCACACACAGTCATCGATGCAGCACTGGGAGGAAACACACTGGCACCGGTGCATGATGCACATTTCACCAATGAGTTTACAGTGAGAGCTGCTGAGCAGCAGCACTGTGACCGGACGGGGAAAATTACTACTGAAAGAAAGACGAGAGATTCTGGACTTAATGTCCGTCTTTGGATCCAGGACCTCGACACAGGAAGTCTGGACCGGCTCTCTGTTCAAACAGTCCAGTCTCTGATCCTTTGAGTATGATCCATAAGGCGGTGCAGAGCCTGGATGGAGCCGACGGGTGGGGGCACTGCCTCTGGCCTTCACATATCTCGCCTGCCTACTCAAGCCGGGGCCCCGAGCAGCTTTGCAGGCCCAGCTTTCATCAGCCACTCACAGCAGCTACTCTGCTCTTGGAATACGACTGTGTTCAAAGGCTGGAGTAACCTGTAAGTGCCATTTATACTAATGTATATCAATACTCAGGGAATATTGTTTGGAAGAATGGTCTTCCATCCCTGCAGCAGAGCACAGGGAATGATTGCTGACTGCTAATCCAAGATATCTGATGTCATGTCAATCGTCCCCTGAAGCACTGAGCAGCTACCTTTGCCTTGTGTGTGGAGCAGAATGTGCCGTTCAAAGGAAGCATCTCTGGAGTTGGCGAAAGCCTCTGCTGATAGCTGAGGGAATCTCTTCTGCAGGTACGTCCGCTTCTCCATTGAGCCTAGACAAGAGGCCCCGCCCCCAAAGTTGGGGTAAAAAGACATGAGATATAATTACAACTTATTAGCAAGAGGCTTTAAAAGAATCTATAATAAGAGTTGTTACTGTGAGTCTGTGTGCGAGTGTTACATACTCACCGACTGTAGTGAACACTCTGCACTTCTTACTGAGCGCTATGGCGATGGCAGCCTGGCCCACGCCTCCTGACCCCGAGTGGATGAGCACGGTCTCTCCAGGGCGTAATCTGCCACGCACTACCAGGGAGTAATACGCTGTGGCATAAACCACTGGCACAGAAGCTGCTTGCTCCAGTGTCCTGAACACACACACACACAACACAATAAGTGTGTGGTTTATGTAGCAGGATGTAACTGTGCTGTATGCTGGAGAAACTGCACAGCAGCAGCTTCATGAATGAGACTAATGAATAAATGAATCCTGTGTCAGTGCTCCGCCTTCAGGCTTGGACACTGAAGACTGTCTCACTTAATAATCGAGCACGTACACAACGCCTGTCTGCTCATTCACACACACATTCATACAGTGATTCTTTTATCTAAAACACACACACACACACACACGTCACCATATCAGCAGGAGTCTGGATCTTTGTGTTACAGATGTGTAGGACGTGCTGTTACTGTGTATCTGCAGAGTTGATACAAAGTTTCTGATCACGCGTTTAGTTTGAACTTTCAGCACAAACAGCTTCATGTGTGCAAACAGACTGAAGACCACTGCCAGTTAAACTAGTAACTACTGGCATCAGGTGAGCTTCTCTGAAGGCTGCTGATGATTAAAAAAAAGATTTCTTGTATTTTAATGTTCATGTTAAAGCTGCTGAGAACGTTCAGAGTTCTCCGCACACTGACCAGCTGTGGGGAACCTCCCAGAGGAACCTTCTGTCAGCGTCCACGACCGTTGCCAGGCCTTTGGCAGGCAACAGCCCCATCACACGACGCCCGCTGGGGTCGCGACCAGAAAACTCCATACCCAGCATGCACTGCTTTAAAGCCTGGTCCCCTTTATAACAAATAACAAATGGAAAAGGTTTGTCATGTGACTGTGAATGTTCAACAACAGCATCACACACTACGACCCAGCAGAGTGTGGCATTACTTGGTGTGTACAGACACACTACCTGGGATGGCGTCGGGCGGCAGCTTGCCAGTAGCCAGCATGATGTCTCTGAAGTTGAGCGAGCTGTAGTAGACGTGGCACAGCTGCACAGCAGGGCTGCTGCTCACAAAGTGGCGAAGCGGGGACGCGATCCAGCGCAGAGACGACAGGTCGCCGCGTGTCAGCACGTTGACGTAAGCGGCTTCGGTCGGCGCTTCATTTACATCTGAAACAGCAAGCAGACAAGCCTCAGTGAGCGCGGGAACCAAGAGGGAAGGAGGCAGTACTGTCTAACTCACTGCTGGGTTCAAACACCTGCAGCAGGGGCGCCTTACAGAGCTTTGTGAGAGAGCACAGCTCTACAATTAAAAGTCATTCTGACGACTGTTTGTTCCATGTAAAATTACAGTTTTGCAGATTTTACGGATTCATTTTTGTAAAAGTGCAGCTGAATCTCAACTCTGTGTTGCAGCGTCTTGAAACAGAACTGTAAGAATGACGTGTAAATAACAACGTCATTCTTATTCTTTATGTTTGTGATGTCATTCATAGGAAGTGCGTCCTCCACACGTTTAGAGCGCAGGCCGAGACATGTAAAGTGACCTGGACCAAACATGAGTGGATCCTGACACGTGACCATCTGCAGCTCATTCGCCTCCTTAAATACACGTATGAGTGCGAGTCGAACCATGAGTGATGAGCTGGTGTCTGAAGGTGCCCCAGCGTCCGTCCCTGAACACGTTCATGACCAGATCCTTCTGCAGTACTGACTGGATGGACTGGTGATCCTGCTGGAGGTCTGGTGCTGCTGAAGACTCGTTTAGGTTGGACACAAACACACAGCTGGTGGCAAAGCGAGAGAAGAAACACAAACAGGCATAAAGACACGTTGGTCCTGCAGTAACACATGAATAATACAACAGTGAACCCAAAGTGTTGAACCAGGGCAGACTGAGCGTGACAGACTTTAGCTGGTCTGAAAGCAGAGGACGAGTCCTCAGAGGTTTGAGCCTCTATCTGAGGCCTGTGGGAAAAACTGATCCTTATCATTTGACTTTACACAGAAATATAAGCAACAGAAAGGATCCACTATGTTTCCACTGTACAATGAAGTGTTAACGTCTGAGGAAGCCTCACTGATTACACTTGTGCTGAGTCTATTAGAAACCTGTGCTCTGGCACATTAGTGATCATCAGTAAGACTCTAAATCCTGACTGAAAGTCTTGGTGTGATCCTTTCTACATAAAAGCTGCAGTGTGAGAACAACGAGCTGTTAACGATGTCGTACCGTATCCGGTTGCCACCAGGCTCTTGCCGTAAACAGTTGACCATTCCCACAATCCCACACTCTGGCTGAGAAGCAGTCAGCCACACTGGATGGTCTGAGGACTCTGACATCACTTCCTGCTGCAGAGCAGAGTCCCCACAGTTAGACTTTTAAACAGCTCAAATCTCTCTCATATATACTTTATGATAACACAGAGAAAACAGCCAATCAGACGAGCCCAATGAGCGAGCTGTGAGTGTTCGGGGACAACGACAGACAGGGAGACGAAAGTGGGACTGACCTTGAGCGTTTCCACCCACTGATAGTCTTTGCTGTCCACAGGCAGGAAAACCGGCTGTTTACTCACAGACTGACGGCGACACAGAAAGAGGGCGGAGCCGTAGAAAGACTTCCTGACAGCCACCAGGTTAAGAGAAGCCTCTGAGAGCACTTCCTCCCACTCAGCCTTCCAACAAGATCAGAATAATCAAAACTCAGCTGACAGCACGTCACAGCAGGGTGGAAAAATGTTCTGTTTAAACACACCTGTGTGAGGAGTCCCTGCTGGCTGCTGCTCTGAGCAGTGCTGGACAGGAAGGCCACAGCCTCCCCCACAGTCTCCCCCTTCAGCAGCGTGTGGAGGAGAACAAACCCACTTTCTTTGGCTCCAGATGCCAGATTTGCTACCAGCAGCCTGGGCTCTGTCTTCACTGGACCCCATGCATGGTTACACAGCACCAGGTCCGCCCCCACAGCAACGTCTCCAGCAGCTGGGCCGGTCAGAGGATCCCACTGAGCCGCAGCGACACCGAGCTCCTCCAGGGGAGCCTGGTGGGGGGCCAGAAGCTCCAGACTGGCCGCAGTCGCAGTGTAGTCCACACGGAGCATGGGCTGGATGTTGAGCAGGGGCACGACGCGAGAGAAGAGCTGGCCGTCGTCTGAGAGAGCCTGCAGGAGTCAGAGGCGTGAAAATGATGAGTGTGTGGAAATAATCCAGCTAAATCCAGCTGTTTGAGAGTCTTACCTCCAACACTTTGATCCTGCCAGGTGTGCTGTTTTCCACCGTGATGTCGAGGCAATGTCTCAGGGCGTCGTCGACCAGCAGACCCTGGAGCAGGTCGTCTTTAAGCAGGCACAGCCGCTCCTTCTGCACCACCTGCTCCAGCTCAGAGTGGAGGTTCCCATTGAACTCGAGGCCACAGAGCAGGGTTAGCAGCCGCAGCAGGCTGGGCTCAGAAGGCTCACCGCTGGGAGGAGGTGCATCAGAGCCCCCCTGTAACCCCGGGATGGAGAGCTTGACACCATGAGGGGCCAGCTTCTGCTGCAGTGTGTGGATCAAAACTGGACACGGAGGACAGGAGAGAAGACGGACTTTAGCACGATGTTTGGTTTGATGTTCGTCATCTCCTCACAAGGAGATCAAAACAAGTCTAACAGGTAACAGCTCTTAAATACATACAGGGAGAAAGATGCGAACAACCAGACAATCCCATCATGTCCGTCTCCTCACACAGTTTACATCAGATCACACGTGCAAACATTATTTTGATCCAGTTATCACTCATATGTTTACTGCATGTGAGTGATGGAGAGATTGTCTGTACCTTTGCAAAGCCTCAGCTGCTCTGCCAGCTTCCCATTGGCTGTAAGGCAGTCCGTCTCCACATCAGGAACAAACAGGAACTCCTCCAGTGTGGGCGGGCTCTGCAGCTGCTGCCGGCGAGGGGCTACTGTGGCGTGCAGGCCACAGATCTGGACTCCACCAGCAGTGATGTTGTCAAGGTAACGGCTTACGTGGACATCAACCGCTGCAGGAATCAAACAGAGTCAAACATCGAGCTGAAGGGGACCAAACGCTGAGAGCGAACAGCAGCCGGTGTTTTACACATAAAACGGTCACATCATGTTGACATGACAGCCACAAACCGCTAAGTAACGATCAGGAGGATCACTGCTGCTGATCTGAAGTGAGGGAGGCAAACACACCTTGCTTTCCTTCAGCGTGCTCGCTGACTTTTTCCAGGTGTGCAGCAGGATGGACGCACACGGAGCGGATTCTGGTCGGCAAACGCAAACCTCCACCCGGCAGCCCCAAGACGATCATCTGCAACATGGTGTCCAGAAACGTCACCCAGTTTCCTGTCCATTCCAGCTTCCCACGGTCTCCTAGAAACAGCCAATCAGATTATTAGAAAAACAGTCCTACCAACATTTATCTGAGTGTAACTAGAATCATGTCCTTTTATGTCCCAGCAGGACAATAAGCCACAGCTCCAGCGTACCTGCTGTGTTTGACTCCAAGATGCCCTGAAAGGTTTTTCCATAGTCGTAGCCTCGCAGTCTGAGCTCCTTGTAGATCTCGTGTGCGTTAAGCTTCATCGAGGCGTCGCTCCTGTCGGCAGCTTCCCGGCTGATCTCACCGTTGAATGAATCGAGTGCCGAATCCTCCAGGATGCTCACCTTACCTGAAAACCAGCGATTCTGAATATTCACGAGTTCATACTGAAAGTCAAAAGTCTGCAGACGAGTTTTACTCTGTCGCTGGAACAACTAACAGACCTCTGAGGTTTTCTTGCTCTGGTCACAGAGCTTCACCTCAGCCTGATGGATGCAGCTCAGTGTCATGTGACCTGAGCTACAGCCGGCCTGTGCTGAACCAATCAGCAGCCGAGCGACACGGGAAACCCGTTTAAACGACACTGCACTAAATAATAAACAATATGTTTGTGGATATAATGTTGTGTGATTTTCAGCGACAAATGTAAATGATGTGTAAACTTTGGGATCTTCATCAGCAGCTCAGCCTGTGTGCTGATGCAAAGACGTACCGCTGACAGTCAGGCTCCCGTTCTCCGAAACCTCGAACCTGCTGGTGGCGGGCATGAGACGCACCTCCAACTGGACCGCACCTGTGATAAACAGTCAACAGCTTCATCCACTGTAACAATAACAATAATAATAATGCACTTATCAAAATCAGAGTTTTTCACAATAAAAGTCACAAAAACCAATTAAATGTAAAAGATGTTGCTGTTGATTATTTTAGTAATGAAGTCGTCTGTCAGTGACTCCATCGAGTCATCGAGGAAACAAAATACTTTTGTCTTATTAATGAGGAAAAATAATTATTCAGAAGAAAATCAGACTGAGCTGCTGTGTGAGCAGCGTCTAACCCTCATGTGACACAGTGAGACAACATCTGTAAAATTATCTCAAAGGTCAAATTCAACTAGAATAACATCGATATGCAACCGAAACAAAGATGTACGTCCGTCTCCTTGAAGGTTTCTGAATTTAATACAAGGTGGAAGCAAGGAAGCAAGGAAGGAAGGATGATTTTCAAACATTAATACCAATATTTGATATTATTTCACTTTCAATCTGAAAAATGTTACAAAATCCTCGTTTGACGTGTGTTAACACGTCTGTGCACCGCAGAGCGCCGGCGTGTTAAACGAAGCATGGCAGCCAATAACGAGCATCGAGGATTTTCATCATCCAATCACGCAGTCAGTTCAGGGATTTAAACGTGTGAAATCGTCAGTGTGGCGTAACTAAGACGCTCGGCAGGTCTTACAAAGCTGTAACAATCTCACCGCCTCCACATCATCTCTTACTGGTTAAAGTGGGACTGACAGGATAGGCACTGGGCCGATCACATGACCTCACCTGCTCGACGAGGTCATGTGATCGTGGTTCAAGCCATTAACAAGCCACGCCTCCCATACTTACTGGCGTTTGACAGAATGGTGGCCCTGTGGATAGTCACATCCTCAAAGGTTACGGGCGTCGTTTCCATGACAACCCCTAGACTCCTCACCAAGGTGCGCCAGGCCAGCACCAGGTAACCAGTTGCCGGGTAGAGGACACGCCCATCGATGCTGTGTCCAATGAGATAGTGGTCTGCAGACTCTGGGCTGACGTCTGTTACATCAATGACGCGACGTTAAACCAAATCAGAAAAACGTTTTCACTGCGATGGAAACACTGCGAGCGCACTTCTTACCAATGTTATACACCGCCGCAGAACCAGAGCCTCCCGAGCCCGACAGGAAGTGTTCCGCTTTAGGGATATCCCACGTCTGGGCGTGGTCCCACTGCACCAAGGGCGAGATCATTGGAGTACCAACCGGCACAGGGTAGGTCACAGCGGGGCACAGGGCGTTGGCGTCCACGTTGATGCTAAAGGCAGAGAGTGGTGTGAGTGAGCAGCTGTCACAGTCAAACAGCCAATGAGGGAGGCTCTCCTCACCCGTTCATGAAGATCCTCCCGACGTTCGAGAGGAAAAACTCGAGGTTGTTGGTGTGACCTCTCTTCATCAGGGGGACCACTGAACACGTGGGCTTCAGGCTGCGCTTCAGGATGGCCTGTGTGAAGAAGTCAACGCTTCAGTCACAGCAGCGAGTGAAACGCTTTACAGCCCTGGTTTCCAACGGTAACATCACCTATTCAGGCTAGTGTCCCTGTAAAGTACATCACCCAGTAACATCTGGACAGGTGTGTGTGGAAAAAAAGCTTTGATAAATCAGTGTTTCTGAGCTTCAGACAGCAACAGCTGCTGAACGCTGTGTGTTGAGGCTGACACACACAGACACACACAGGAAGCAGCCCCACATGTGTGGACAGCACTGGTAGCAAACCTGCAGCAGAGCATGCGGAGCTATTTCCAGCACCACAGCGTTTTCGGGCACCAGGCTCAGGCCCTCCTGGAACAGCACGGGGCTCACGAGGTTGTTGACGTGGTATTCAGCCGAGCTGTGCAGAGCCAAAGCAGAGTCCCACTCAGACTGAGGGATGCTGGTGCTCACCCAGCGCGCCGAACGCTTCTTTGGCTCTTTGATCACCTGCAGTGACAGGATGGCAGCTCATTAATATTCAGCACAGCAGTCTGCACCAGGTTTCCTGTGACAGTGTTGGCGCCTGGCACGCTGATGTGTGAGCCCTGCTTCTACTGACAGGACCGAGCATGGATGGGACGTGCGGCGCTACATACCTTCTTCAGAGCTGCGAGCAGGGCTGGAGCGATGGAGGCCATGTAGTAGGAGTGAAACGCCACCCCGGCACTGCGCACTTCCTTTGCAAACACTCCTTGTTGTTTGAGCTCGGACACAAAGGCACTGACTGCTTCCTAAAAATCAAACGTGGCACATGTTCAAACATCTGGGACCACAGCTGTACAGCAGGACACAGCTTCCATAGTTTAAAACACACTGAGCTGTCACTCATCTGGACTGATGGAACAATGAGTTCACTGTGTTTGGCTATAAATAAGTGAGAGCGTCACGGCGATCACGTGTGTCATATGATACATGAAGCTCAGGTAAAACAGAGACGTGCTGTATGCAAGCACCTTGATTTGGTGCCATAACTCAAACTGAACCAACCAGCAGAAAAAGAAATTCAAGCTGCTAGAAGAACCAGGAAAGTGACCTGAGGGCCGGAGATGGTGACCGTGTCCTCAGCGTTGTGGCAGGCTGGAACCACCCCCTGAGGACACTGAGCGATGCACTCCTCCCAGGTCAGCCCTGCAACACACAGGAAGCACAAAGCTCAAACATGGCGTCCGACCCTGCAGAATCAGAGCCCTGAACACAACACTGAGTCCCATCTGTTAAAAGAAGACGCGCTCTCACCCACTGCAGCCATGCCTCCTGGAGGAAGGCTGGCCTCCTTGATGCAGCGGCCTCTCCAGTACGCAGCCAGGAGGGCCTCGCTGTGACTCAGGGAGCGGTCAGCATAGCCACAGGCTAGCTCTCCCACCGAGTGCCCCACGATGCCATCGGGCTGCAGACCCAGCTTGGTGAGCAGATCGATCTGAGCGATCTGTAAGGAGAAAAAACACGACGATTGCTCTGGCAGTCTGAGTCATCGTCCACCTGTGAACTCAGCAGCCATAGAAGGCCACTGCATGTTTATGCTCCTCCTCCTCGTGCCCACAGATCGCTGCAGGCTCTTTCTGGTGCTCTCCGGTCTAATGTGGCTCGACTGTGCAATGCATTCACAAGATTTTCACAACGCTTGACCTCTGACCCCTGATGTTGAGGTCGGGGTCACTGAGATCCAAACTCCTCTGACATTTTCAGTAGATAGATCTAAGGTATCGATTTGAAGCTCCTCTCAACCTTTTCCAGCTGAGAGGTAAAAAACACCCAATAACTCTTCCTCACTGTGAGCTCAGACTAAACACTCGTTTCCACAGAGTGAGACGTTTCCACGCAGGTGTTAGTTAAAGCAGGGGCACAGTGATTGGTCGGGTCATAAATAAATGTTTGTGCTGACGTCTTCTATAAACTGAGTGGTACACATGGATCTGTGCTCGACTCGAAGCTTTGAAAACAAACGAGTGTTGAAATGCTTCCCTTTTCTCTCTGTGAAGCAGCATCGCTGCATCGCTGTACCTGTACTGCAGCCAGGCCAACGAAGGCGTGAACGGTGTCTTCGAACGTGTCCTCCTGAGCCTCCATGAGCAGACGAGACACCACCAGCCCCGTCTCCTTCAGCGCCGCATCGGACCGCAGAATGGAGTCTCTGAAGTCTGGCAGCTGCATGAGACTGCGGCCCATCCCGGCCCACTGCGTCCCCATACCTGCATTACAGACAGCGTGTAGCAACACGTTGGTATATGAGGTGTGTGCGTGCAGCTCTGCATCGCAGCTGTGTTCAAACCCTTTTAAATAAACTGGAAACAAACTTTCATGTTGCCCAGCTGATGGTTGCTTAGTAACAGCGTGCTCTCAGCGACTCAACGTCACTCCTGTTACGTTCTCGTTCCTCCATCGATCTCATCGTTCACCCCAAATCTGTCCAAACATCTTTGTATCATGTGAAGCGTCTCATACTTCTGACTGCGTGCAGCGACTCACCTGAACAAACGTACCACAGAGGCCTGGCGGCGCCCGGCACCTGCTGCACTTCCATGACGTCGCTCTGAGAGCCAATCAGAGCGAAACCTCTGTAGGGCATGCTGGCGGCGGGCGCTCCTGACACTTCGTTCAGCAGAGACAGGAAGGCGTCGTCCGCAGCGTGTTCCTTCCCCTTCTGCAGGACGGAGCTCACCGCCGTCTCTGTGCGCCCGCAGGCCTGAAGCATTCTGGGAAGCTTCCCGGGTGAAGCCGAAGCGGCCGTTTTCTCAGCCGGACGAAGGATGACGTGAACGTTGGAACCTCCGAATCCAAAGGAGTTGATCCCTACGATGCCTCCTCGGACGGGAACGGGCCGATCGACGACGCGAACCCGACCGTCGGTGAGGGCGGGGATGTCAGGGTTAGGATGGAGGAAGTGCAGGTTGGGGGCCCAGACTCCTCGCTCCAGAGAGAGCAGCACCTGCACGTCGCATCAAACACATGAGCAGCGGTTTAAAGCAAATAATGACTCATGATTCCAGTTTAACCCTTTAAGACCGACCATAGAACCAAGTCCGCCAGAGCTTATATTATTTTTTTACATGCTGTAGTGCCAATTTTGGGAGCATTTCAAGTTGCTATACATCAATACAACTGTTATAGCCCAAATTGTAATAATATGTATGCATTAAGTCCATAGTAACTACATCAATTGCAAAAAAGTGCAATAAACTACAAAAAAAATTGAAAATCGTTTTTGTTTTTTTACATATATTTCTACTTGGAGAAATTTAAGAGGCTTATCCCTCAAAACTCTAAATACTAAAAAGTTGCAAAAAATATTTTACAACAGGAAACTTATTTTGAGTGTCTTCATAGTTTTATTTTTGAGATACAGCAATTTTTATACACTGCAGGAAAAACAAAAAACAATCCTATGATGCAAATTTGCAAAGAAAACAGCAGGTGCATCAAAATAAACTATTTCCAGCAGTGGAATTCAAGTTCTAAGCTTCCCAGCAACTATTCAGAAAAGCATCAAGTCAAACATGACTTATGAAAACACCAGTATAGGTTTATAAGGCCTACAAGTAAAAAACTACATTTTCCGCGAAAATGACGTCACTTCCAATTTCGGGCAGGAAATGGCGGACATGCGATCGTTCGCGCTGACGTCTGTTTCAATGTAGGAAGTGTTACAAACAGCTGACTGGATCGGCAAAGCGTGTTTCTGGAATATTATGTTTTTGTTCTTGCAAGGGCTTTTTATGCAGTTTTTGCAAAGCTATATGTGGAAGGAAACCGTGACCGAGGACAAGCTGATGGCATCAGATGTAAGTACAACTCCTCCGGTTTCATATGCAAAAAAAATTATTGTGCTAGCTTACGTGGTTGCAGAGCTACCGGGATTTAAAAATAGTTACGCAAAAAAGAGCGTGCTGCTCCGACTGGCTTCAAAGGGTTAACACAGAGCTCATCATAAAAGAGGCCACAGCTCCAGATTTCTACTAAGCAGCACTTCAGAATATTTGGAACCATTTTTATTTCTCTGAGACGCCACTAAAGGAAGAGTGGAGGAGGTGTGTTTGGGTGGGTGTGGCTCCACCCAGCGATGACTGCATACAGGACACAGTGTGTTCGTGATCTGTGTGTACCGTCTGTCAGCTGATTGGATGTTTCCAACGTCACACGGTCTCAGTGAGAACATTAGAAGACGACTGTGGTTTCAAACCTTTGCCAGGGCAGCCAGCCCAGAGGCCGGCTCTGGATGACCCATGTTGGACTTGGTGGAGCCAATCAGCAGAGGCTCTCGCTTTGACTCGCAGAAAACGCTGACGATGCCATTCACTTCCTGTGGGTCGCCGACCTGCGTGGACAGAGCAGAGGTTAAATACGGTGGATCTGGTTAGTAAGAGCGCCTCTCTGTGCCGACACACCTGACGGCTGCACTGACCTTTGTCCCGGTGCCGTGGGCTTCGATGTACTCCACCTGCTCTGGAGACACGCTGGCCTCCTGGTAGAGTGAACGAACCAGCCTCTGCTGCATCTCACCAGACGGAAACGTCACCCCTGCGTGAGCACGTCACAGAAAACCGGTAAACGAAACCATTTCTCCGATCGGCCGTGACTTCCAGTGCTCCCCTGGACCTCCTTACCTTGCTCTTTGTATCCGTCTGTGTTGTTGCCTGCGTTGATCACTGTGGCATACACTCTTCTAGCCGCCGGTCGTTTGGTCAGCAGCACTGCCACCGCTGCCTCCGAGCGGCAGTATCCATTTCCTGACAACACAAACGTGACGCTTTAACCCTGCAGCACGCTCGCATGTATGTCACACATTGAAGACAGTTAAAGCTGAGACAAAAAACGTTCTACGTCATTGAGTTAGTCAAGAAATGTCAAAGTAAATGTAACACAGAAAGATTAAATGTGCCGGCAGCCGGTGGAGGAGCGGCTCCTCCCCATCGCTCCCAAACAGAAACTCTGTGATGTCACGTGTAGACCAGGTGATGTTTTACCTGAAGCATCAAATGACTTGCAGGTCCCCTCTGGACTGAGCATGCCCAGCTTCATGAACTGCACTGAAGTGTTCGGCTTGAGAAGCAGGTTCACTCCCCCAACTAAAGCAGCGTCACAGTGGCCCTGCCGGATGGCGTGGAAGGCGTTTTCTAGAGCCAGCAGGCTGGAGGAGCACGCCGTGTCTATGGCAGTGCTGGGGCCTGGAGAACAAAGGCAGCAGGGTTAGAGCCGGGCGCCACATACGGAGCCGCCCATCTGATCGTCCGAGCTGTGGTATGCTGAGGAAACCACTACGGCACAGAGCGAGAAACAGAGTAAAAACACACAAAATATATCAGCAACAATTCAGTGGACGAATAAAATCAGAGCCCAGATCGTTCATTCAAAGCAGTCCAGCTGCTGCAGCGTGCGTGCTCTCTGCACGTTTACGTCCTGCCTGTCGACACAAACACTACTGCACGTCACTGATCTGCAGACTCCTTTGCTACTCTAAGATCAAAGGTGATCCTGAGCTGCAGCAGAGCGTCCACCTAAACCTGAGTGTGTGTCTCACACTGGATCACGCTGACAGCACTGCAAACACACACGTGCTGAGCAGCGCTGCGTGCACGTACCGCTGAAGTCGAAGAAGTAGGACAGTCTATTGGCCAACATGCCGCGCTGGCAGCCCGTCATGCTGTAGCCCAGGAGCTCCTCTGGATCTCTGCTGAATGCTTCGCCCGCCTCGGAGCCGCTCACACCGATGTACACGCCTGTTTTGCTGCCGCGCAGCGTGGCTGGATTCAGTCCTGCAGCACAACATTTCATTTTCACTCACATGTCGTCTTTCCCCCAACTGCAAACTAAACCTCAGCTCCCCACTCGTTTGCTCTCACCTCCATCTACAATAGCCTCGTAGGCGATCTCCAGCATGAGGCGCAGCTGCGGGTCCATGCTGTTGGCCTGTTTGGGATGGACTCCAAAGAAGGCTGCGTCGAAGTGGCTGATGTCTTTGAGTTTCCCGTTCCTCTTTGGAAGACCGTACAGACCTGCAAACAGCACAATGTTACAGCAGCAGGACCCCACACACGGTCCACAGCCACTGCTCACACTGAGCACCAAACACGATGCTGTGAGACCAGACTGAGCCAAAGAGGGGAGGAAAATCCTCACGAGGACGTTTCCCTTTTCCAGCACAGAGAGCGACAGAGGACATCTGAGTGCTTATTACTGCCTGTGTGCAGCTCACAGGAAGCAGGCAAAAGCACACAGCAGGTTTATGATCACACCAGTTAGGAATCACCAGTAAAACTTGGATAACAAAAAATGAAACCATGAAGTTAAATCCATATGATGATGATTTAAAAAAACTTTACTTTTTAACAGGAAGTGGAATAAACTGAAGTGACACTGGCAGCGATCAGATGAATCAACTAAAGTAAATAAACCAAGCTGTTGGTTAAATCTGCTCCATCCTCTGTTCCTGATGACTCACATTCATTATTTTACCTTCAAATATGTCAAAGCAGCTAAACTCAGCTCAGCCTGCAGAGGCACCACCACTGCTGCACAGTGCAGGAGGTATAAAATATTAGTCTTTGACGAGAAACTCAGCTCAGTAAATATGTTACATAGAAACCGAAGGGAAGCTTTTACCTGGTGTCCATCGCCGGTTGTCCTCTGTTACCATATCCACACCATTGATGAGGTTTTCCCAGAATTCCTCCAGGTTGCTGGACTCAGGCAGGCGGCCCGATATTCCAGCTATGACGATCTCATCCATGTTTATTTACTGCAGACACAGAGGGCCAATCAGTGACAAGCATTCTGCAGTTTAACAACAATGAATGTGGTCGGTGCTGGGGCCAGACTCACTATTCATGTAACCATGGCAACAACCATCCCAACAATACAGCACTCCACGCTGCACCGGACAGTGACCTAGAAAAAAACAGGTCTGTGTGTGTGTCAGTGTGTGTGTGTCCTCTCTGATCACACTGATGTTTGCAACTTTGTGGACACAATAAAAACACTGCTGCGTGTGACTGCGACCTGCAGAGCTGCAGCTACGCTGTGTCTCCAAAACCATCCAGGTCCTGAGTAAAGCTGTGCCAGAGCCCGGCGCAGCATCACATGCAGCTCTGACATGCACACTGTGAGGTTGCACCAACAAAAACCAACAATCACACTCATGCCACTGTTTTGCTTGTGTGGCATTACAAATGTGAAGACAACGCGACCACGTTACACAACACGACACAGTCTGAAGGGATTTGGACTCCAGGATGTCCCGCCCTGGGATTACATCTAGCCCGGCTCCTTCAGTGCACCATCTTGACCCAGATTACACCCCATTGTGAGCGTATGCAGACAATTTGCTAACTACGAGCTAGCTGCTAAACTGCAAAGTCACTGTGTGCGCACAGCTCGGCGTGACCATTTCTATTCAGGGCACATCCTCCTCGTCTTCCCCCGTTCTCCCTCACTCTGCTCCTTTGTGTCAGGGCTTCGCTCTGCAGCAGCCACAACAGGACCTGACTTGTCAGCATCTTCACAGGAAGAGCGTGAAACAGTGAACAACAATGACACATTCTCAGCTCCTTCCATGACTCCACACTGTAACTATGTGTGGATCCACGGGCGCTGCGTGAACAGGAAAAACGTGTTCCTGGATTTCATCTCCACATTAGTTTGTTGCTTCAACACTGCTGTCATTAAAAAGTTTCACGTTGCACTGCAGGGGGCTCGGCCACTGACTCGATGCTTTCTGAAATAGTTCCAGGAATGAGTTTGGTTTCTTTTGTCAACATATTCTTTAATCTCACTGTCCTACACATGCCTGTTAGCTTAGCTGGTCATTTTAAACAACTTTGAATGTGAAGCTGATGAAGTGCTGTGAACGATGGTGACTGTAGTTTAAAGCGATCTGACAGATGAGTGAGTCTAAAAAGAATCAATGAGCCCTGAAGCACCGTGGTGACCACAGGGCTGCAGTAACAACAGTGCTGCTGTTCACTGGACCCAAGCACCAGCGTGGCCACCATACTGATCAGGGCCCAGGCCTCCAACACGTGTATGTCCACGGACTCTCGAGTTCTCCCAGAATAACTGATGGCAGTGGGCTATCACAGATGCTGATGAGCTACGCCCCTCATCCTCAGTGCTGTTCTGTCCTGGGATCTTGTATGCCAGCTCCATGCTGTCACACAGCTGAGCTTGGGGATTATTTTAACAAACCATTAACATTTTGGCTATTTTTATTCTCCTGTAACTTTACTATATAAAGAGCTAAATCCTCTAAAGTTTCAGGAGTAATGCGTCATAATAAGAAGTGTTTGTGAACTAAAAACCAGCAATGTGGGAGACTGTTTGTCACAGAGGGAACAAATCGTGGCAGGATCAGCCTGATATGATTTGTATCCCACTATAACTTCGTTGTATGAAGAGCTAACATCTCAAGAATGTCAGGAGTAGTTAGTCATTATAACAAAAATTGTCGGGGATGCCGAGTTTGGACACCGGTCGGGACCACAATAAGCAGCGAGCAGCAGCCGCGGACGAGCTTACCTGTCTGAGCCGAACCGACGGATGTTCCGGTAAAACGTGAGGCTGAGCCGCTCAGCACGCTCGGTCATGTGTCGAGTCTTCAGCCGCCGTGGGTGTGAGAGCCTCCGTTAGCCTCCGCGCTTCATTCACGCTTTTTTCTCTGATGAACTTAAATGTGTCACACTCTGCCTGCCCACGCCACATGGGCTGACAACCGCTTGGCTCAGCAGTCCAATGAGAGGAGAGGCAGGGCTCTGCGATCCAGCCAGTGATGGAGCAACTGTGTGGATGCGCGCAGAAAAAAGAGCCGGGGTTACTAACGGTCAACCGGCAGCGGCGCGACGAGAGCAGCCGGCAGATGGGACGCGATAAACTCTAGTCATCCTCCTACGACGGTCACGGAGGGAGGTGGGGGGGTACTGATAGCGTGCACGGGGCGAGGGAGCGTCTGTGTTTGCGGGACGTGCACGCGCAGAGCTGCTCAACGTTACACCGCAGCTGACGATGCGAAGGTGCAGCCGGCAACTTCTGGATGACAGGCGAAGCTGGCCAATCACGGAGCGAGGATGTGAGGCTTCGTCCAATCGCTGCAGACCTGCAGCCACTGTTGAGATAGGGTGATTAAAGGGCGGGACCCAACTGTGACGTAGCCAGGAGAGCTCGCGTGACTTGTCAGGGTTACTGGAGTTCACGGTTCAGTCGCATGATGGTGTAAGGAGCTGCTGACCTCCAGCTCCACCTATGGTCAGTACTCATCAGCTCCATCCAGCTCATCGGGACTTTGGCTCCTCAGCTGAGGTGAAGTGTCCTGTAATGGACCACAACAATCACACTCATCTACACAAAGCACACAGCTCACCAAAGCAGCCACACCGTGACCTGTGTGTCCCACCTGGAGCCTCAGAAGCCAGGGCAGGTCTCACACTGGAGCGTGTGCTTCGGTCCCTGCTGATCCAGTCTGCTTGCCAAATATCCTCAGGCAAGATTTACTCACACATCCATCGGAGTGTGTGAATGTGAGAAAAAACAGAAGAAAGTGCTTGTGTGAGTGTGTGACTGCTATATAAAAATAGGTGCATTCACCACGATGTAGGTCTGTGGATGGATGATAGCTCAGGTACAGCTCGTGTTGTCTGAAATAACTTCATGTCATACCCCACAGTAAAGCCTGTCTGTGGATCCTCAGGGCTGCATGACAAAGTGCCCTTGGGCAAAACGCTCAAGCTGAATCTGCATCCATGTGAGTGCTGCAGGCAGTGAGCGTGATACAAAGCACTCAGAGTTCAGGTGTGTCTCGCTGTCACCCAGCATTCACCTGTGTGTCCCTATACCAGTGCTGCCACACATGATGTCCTGATGATGGTTCACTTTGTGTCGAAACACTTTGTGCACGCCCACACTTGTATTTCACAGATCAGCGTTTCCCAGGTTTTCCACAGATACTATGATAATATAATGAAAGTGAAGGGGACAGTCCCAAACAACACACAGTGGGTCAGTGTACAAAATTAGCAGTGTGTATCACCTGTTTGGTATCTGGGAATATCAGGAATAAAAGGACGGACTGACAAAGGTTTACTGAGAGGTGAGAGGAAATGTGGCAGGGTGACAGCTGATATCATATGGAGCATATGAAATATGGTCTCCAGCACTTATAAAATCTCTATTCCAGGGGAGAAATGCACTTCCTGTTTCTCCACAACAACATGTAACAGGAGTGGGTTTCTGAACCTGAGGAGAAACAGCAGCAGCTGCTCGTGTTTCAGAAAGAAGCTGCCTGTAGATTTGATCATGTGTCTGTTAAACCATGACGACAGAGTGTTTAGAGTTCACCAAAGCAAGTTGCTTTATTTACATGCAAACCTGTCAGTGATTGTTTCTGTCGCAGACACACCACTGTCTGCTCTGATTCACACCCACAGTGTACGCTGATGACCCAGCTGATCTCTGTGGTAAAGCAGATACTTTCTCGGGGATGAAGCATGTTTTGAAGCTGCTCGCGTGGAAGCCACCGTGGTCTGCTGCAACAGTGTTTGTGTGCGACTGTCCTCGTGTGCACAGAGACGGATGAACACCAGAGAGAATTACACACGACAGGACAAAACCTGAAACCTCCCACTAGAAGGACATGAAGATGTACTGAAGGACAACAAGACTGGAACAATGATGGGGACACATTTTAACTTTATAAAGGATTTATTCACGAGTACGTGAATTTATGTTGGAGTTCTAACCCACTGATCAGTGTTACTTCCTCATGCTCCTCAGGTTGGTTCTTCGTCTTTCTGTGGATTCTGTTAGTTCACTTTTGTGACTCTAGTTTAGCTTCAGGTTTATTAGTTTCCTCCACGTGTCTCCATGTGTCTTTACCTTTTTGTCCATGGTTCGTCCGTCTTTGTGTCTGTGTCAGTGTTACGTTTCCTGTTTTATTTTGACAGTCCCTTACTGTGACTCTGTCCAGCCGTGTCCCCTGTGGTGTCCACTCTGCCTCGTCCCCTCGTGTGTGTTTAAGGCCTCGTGCTGTATGCTCCTGTGTGTTCTGTGTCTCTGTAGTTTCTTCAGTTATTGGATCTGACAGAGTGTGTGAGAGCGCAGCAATAAAGGTGTAACGCTCCTTAAAATCATGAATATTCCTCCCTGAAACTCTCACGTGGGTTCAACACGTTTGATTTCTGTTCAGGTTTTTGCTGGTCAGGGTTTGTTTTCTCCTTCTGCTGCGGTGCATATGTGCATGAAAACAATCACATCTTATTCAGTAACCTGTTTGTTGTATAGCTTCATTGTCGGTCAGTCATAGTTGTCCTGTTGTGTTATTCGAGTTCTGCTTCCTGCTCAGTTTGATGGACTGTGTGGTTCAGCTCCAGTTTCAGGTTTTTGGTCCCTTGAGTGTTTCTTATCCGTCCTGTCTCTGTCTCGATTGTCTCTGTCCTGCAGTGTTTTTGTCTTTGTGTTCATGTTTACTGTGAGTGTTCTTGTGTATGTGGCCTGTGTCCTCCTTTGCTGGTGTGTGTTTGCTGTTGTTTTCTGTCTGATTGTCTTCATTACATCCATCAGAGTCTCGTTCCCTTCCTTGTCCCACTCTTCTCTCTTTTTTGTGTTGTCCGTGATGCTCGTGTGTTACTCCCAGTGTGCCAGCTGCTGGGAGCTCTGGTCTGGGCTTGTCCTCAACATCCATCTCAGTCTTTAACATTGTAGTTTCTGATCTTGCTGATCCTGGCAGGGACTGCAGGTCTGTTGGTCTTGGTAGTGCTTGGCAGTGTTTTAGACTGGCTCCTGCTTTGCTGGACCTCAGTCTGGGGCTGGCTGGGAATCACACCACTACCATGCACCATCATCTGGACTCCAGAGCCACCAGACTGTCTGCTCCTGAGCCCACGTTCACCTTTTGGAGAGACAAAAGAAGTTGACTTACAACTGTTTCATTTGTTGAATTCAGATCCAAAAACACACTAACAGCAGCACAGGTCACTGCGATTCGCTGCAGTGACGTGTCGGTGCAGGTTGGTCCAGTGCAGCCTATTAATGCGTGCCATGTCTATGATCTATAAACTGTTCAAAGACATCATAACTCCCACGAGTTTCAACCAGCTGTTCATTACCTGGTTTGGTTACAGATGCTACAAGTGTATTTATGACATGTGTGCTCAGCTCAGCTAAAGTGATGCTTCCCATATATATATGTACCACATAATGCCTAAAATGAATAAAAGGATTCTGTTGCTGATTTTTATGCAGTTCTGTTGACAAACAACAACAACAGTACAAAGTTCAACCTCTCCCTGACTCGTGCTGCCATTCCCACCAGTCTGACGCCCTCCACCATCATTCCCATCCCCAAAACGACGTGAGACCTCACGTCTGTACTCACGAAGCACATCCCCATGACAGTGACACCAAAGGCAGACATTCATCATCATCACTGAAATGAGCTGTCAGGGCTGAACAGAAGGAAATAAACGGTAAGTGGACGCGTTCTTATTTAGCACTGTTCTGCTGTAACTGAGCACTCAGTGCTTTCTGCAATCTCATCCATCCACACAAGCACTTTAAGCACTTTCTATCTAACATTCACGGAGTAACTTGGGCCCAGCCTGTTGCCCAACGATATTTCACATGAAGACTGGAGACGACCTGCTGGATGGACAAGAAGATTTGTGGCTGTGGTCCGAGTTAGAGATGGTCTGTAGCTCGATGTGTCTGTACCTTCCTGTTCATCATGACCTCCTCTACCTGCTGAACCACCCAGAAACATTGGCTCAAATAAGTTTATTATGTCTATTTTTTTATGTTTAAGGACAACAGATGGAAATTAGCCTTTGGCTATAATCTGGCATGTTTACATTCATGTAATTGTTTTGTTTTTTTTACATTTATGTTCATTAACATGCACTGTCCTAAATAAATAAATAATTAAATAAGTCATCAGTCTCAGAGTTCACTGTTGGATGTCGGTAAAGACAGAAGATAGACTCACGTTTCTCCCACAGTGGAACTGTACACAAGAAAGCAGCACTGTTGCTTTAACAGCTATCACAGACATCTCTAACTCATCCTTTATCAACACATCATTCAAACTTTGTGCTTTGTTTTTCTGGTTTCACAATTATTGACTGCTATGATGCCAATCACTGCAAGTCAGCTTTATCTGGTTGGGAAATTGTTCCCTGGAGCGCTGACAGAGACCAGGCCACACGTTGAGCAACAGCTGATCTGTCGCTGACTCACACTGGGAGCAGAGTTTGTTTTATTCCAGTAACATAGAGTAACTGTACTTATGATCACAAACTAGATACAAAATGAGATGAAATGAATGTTTGTGATGCTGGCTGTGAACTTGTTTTGTCTTCTGCTACAAACTGACACTCAGTGCTCTGACTACACTACAGTGATGTGCAAAGACTGCGAGTACAGCGCATCGTGGGGAGGATGTGGATACCTTCTGAGTCCGTAAGTCCACGATCCAGAGTGTCCCACAGCATCGTTAATGAGCACAGCGATTCATGCGACACAGTCCTGGACAAGTGCAGCTGTGAGCGTGTCTAAAGAAGAAGAAGAGTTATTTTACACTACGGCTGTGCGAATCACAGATTTACTCTTCTGATGTTTACTACTTCATTAATATATACACACAAATGTGTACTTGCATTTACAGTATGCAGCATTTTTCTAGTGTTACTGAACCCACACATTTAACCACAGGCCATTTAGGAACACCACTCAACATAACAAGCATGTTGGAGGAGAACACAGCCATCCAGGCAGGGAGTGAACAGGCCAGCTGGGCTTGGCAGTGCATTAATGCATTCTTCAAGGCTCTCACCTCAGACGTGTCTCTGGGTTTGAGCCCATGGCAAGTGTTTGCAGTCCCTTTGAAGAAAGCCTGGCTCTTTGTTGGTGGGATGTGCTGTTCAGCAGCAGCAGAAGCTCTCTGCATCAGTGCATATTGCAGCTCCTGATGGCACAAACACACCAACACTGTATCCGGTGCAGCACAGACACGGACGTGTTCTTATTAAAGTAAAGCACATACTTTCCCCTCAAGTAAAAACGTCAGATTTTTAATTTCAACACATTTGCACAAAGTGCCGCCTGCACTCATGTGTCAGTGTGATACTGAGGGATGGCGACCACGGCATTTGTATCCATTTCAAATGACATCTACAACAAAGTAACACATTCAAACCTCTGTAAACCTGCTGGAGAAGAGGACGAGGACGTTGTTGAGCAGATACCTGAGTGGTGAGCTGGTACTGCAGCTGTTCCACAGCAGAAAGGCGGCCATGGTGGTCTCCTAGTTTCTCTGTGGGGGTGTCCTTCTCCAGCCCCCCCGGTGCTGTTGGACACAGAGATATTTAAGGACCTCTGACTGCTTAATTTTTCATGAGTCTGTCTGTAAACACCACAGAATATATCATCCACCTGTGGAAACAAACACCACACATGCATGCTAATAATAGTCCATACGCGTAGAGTCTGAATCACTTTTCTTGTAACTTTTCCCACTGCAGCCCCACACAGTACTGCTGTGTCTGAATCCATCCAGTAATAAAACGTTCTCATGCAGTCGCTGCAGAACATTTGATATACGTGTGACTCCACAATCCTGGAACTCTAAATGCTTTTGCTGTCGTTTGCTGTCTCCTCAAAAAGGCCCTGAGTCGCTGTTTTACATTCCTAAAAGGAGGAAACAGCAGGAAAGCCCACGTCAGTGCCAACAGGAACTGAATAAAAGAAGGCTAACTGGTCAGGTGGAGTGATGTCAGACTGATCTGAGATGATGACGATCAGGTACGTGCTGTTCCTAACTGTGTGATTTCACCTGCAGTATCTGAACTCACAGGTGCTGGAATCACATTCCTTCTCTAAAGGAAACTTCATTATGTCCTTTATTACCTCCTTTAGCATACAATTAACCGGAGCATTCTTTACAACAGGAGAGTAAATAATCCCCACAATTCATAGCGGCACACCATCCGACTATTCTTAAGAGGAAAAGTGTGACTGTGCAGGTCCAGTTTGATTTTGTACTGCCAGCGTCTCAGTTTGTCCTTAAATTCATTTATGCTTCCAGTAAACTGGGCTGGGCTGCAGCCTCCCAGCACAGCCACCCTGCTGTGCTGTACCGGGGTGTGCAGTGACGGGTGTGTAACTCTACCCTGCCGTCCGTCGGCGGCGATCTGGGCACGGAGGCGGTTGCCCAGCGCTATCAGCTGCTGTTTCTCTCTGCTCAAACGGGCGATGCAGGACGCTGCCTGCTTCAGCCTGACGCGAAGGAGCTGGGGGTCATTTTTAGCAGGATGGACGCTCTTAAACACGCCACACATCAGAGCTGGTTTCACATACTTGCTGTCTCCTTGGAGCTGCTGCACCAGTGTCCTCTGAAAAGATGATGATGAAACCATTTTGTGCTTTCTAACAGTGATAGGTAGGGTTAAGCAGATCAGTGGCTCCACCTCCACTGACAGATCAATAAACCTCCTGTAGTACCTGCTGTGTGATGTCATTGGAAGCTGACTCCACACGTGTCACAGCGGGGCACCTGCCACGTTCATCCAGACACGAACCACCTGAGGACCCACGGCACAAATATGATGCAGTGATATGAGGGAGACAATGTGACCAACAAACGTCAAAGATACAGGTTTCAGTGACTGTGGAAGATGAACATGTTCAACCGCCACAAACACCTCTGCTGCTTAACGCCTTATGTTCCTCTCTATCATCTACTTACAGTGTTTGTGTTAGCTAACGTAATGTTTTGGGGTTATATGGAGGAAATTAACAGTATGAATAATACCAGCTTGATTTTCAGGCTGTGATCTGCCTGGATTGATGTGTTGTGGGTCCTCCATGGCTGAAGCCAGGCCTGACAGTCCTGTGACACCTCCTCGCTGCTCCTCGAGGTGCTTACCTGACAGGTGCACCTCCTGCTCCAGAGGCTGACGGGAGTCTGAGTCCAGTTTTACAGAGAAGGAGAAGGAGTGTTAAAGTTTAGCTTAACACTCAGATTATCCAAAGCTATTATTTTATACATTAAAATGAAAAACAGAAAACAAGTTCATGATAATTCTAAGCTTTTCTTTCTTACATGCGATGAGCAGAGTGTCTGTGGCTGTAAGTTCAACAAAAGCATGTTTAACAGAAGAATCAGCAGCAGTGATGTGGGTCACTGGGTCAAATCTATCTTAGCATGTGGAGCCCACTGAAAGGGTTTGCGTGTATAGTTTGTCACAGTGATGCAGAAACTCATCAAGGTTTGTATACAGAGCCAGACAGCACCTGCTGTGTTGCCTTTGGAGGCTGAAGATTCCTGATACGGAGGTTGCACTGGTGCCTCAGCATTAGGTAAGACTAGGAGATGGCCGAGACCTTCCATGTCCTTTCTCATCTGGGTAACCACAGCACGCAGGGCGCTGTTCTGCTCCTGTAGACGCCGGATCTCCACCGATGCCAGAGAATCCACCTTTGGAGTGAGACCCTGTGGATTTAGATGGTTTTATGTCGTGTAAGTGATGTTTCACAGGAAGAAGAACAGGAATTGGAAATTTGCATTATTGTGTGTTGAATGTTCAGATCAAAAATACACAAAACGATGAGACTGCAGGGACACCAACAACACAACAATAACTATAAATCTGCTTCCATCAGTACTGAACAGGACTATGCAGAGCTCTGTGCCGCTCTCAGACATGTGCATCACTGTACAGCTTTTTAACCATAATTATGCAAATTTATGGGTAACAAAATTACAAATGTTTTGAGCAAAGTGTATATTTATCCTAAATGTACCTGTAATACCTACAGCATGTTCTAATCGCTCTAATAGGATATTATGGTCGACAGTATCGAACGCTGCACTGAGGTCTAGCAGGACAAGCACAGAGATGAGTCCACTGTCAGAGGCCATAAGAAGATCATTTGTAACCTTCACTAAAGCTGTTTCTGTGCTGTGATGAGCTCTGAAACCTGACTGAAACTCTTCAAATAAACCTCTGCAGATGATCTGTTAGCTGTTTGACAACTACTCTTTCAAGGATGTTTGATATAAAGGAAGGTTGGAGATTGGCCTGTAATTAGCTAAGACTGCTGGGTCTAGAAGATCCTCAGTCATCAGTGATGTACAGGACAGTAAATTACTGCCACCTTGTGGCCACAACAGAAATGAGCATCTGTGAAAGTCAACCCAGTACAGTGATTCTGACAGATGTCCCACTTTAATAATCACATGCACCCTCAGATGGTGTATTCAAACCCAGGACCTTCTTGCTGTGAGGTTAATCACTGCACCACCGTGCAGCCCTTCTATTAGCTTCTTGTATTCATCTGAAAGTCCCATCATCATAATGAGCCAGCATGTTGTAGGCAATGAGAGCACGGCAGAAATCAATAGCAAAACTACCGCTATCCAAGCCGAGCCACCGGTGTGGCTGAAACCCAGGGATCCAGCTCACCGGAGGCGGTCTCAGCGCTCCTGAAAGAGGTGTTTTGGCTTGACAGGGAAGTCCGCGTGGAAAGATTTCATCGTAGTCTGACTCAACGGAGACACGGGGATACCCCACAAGTTATCATTGCTAAATCAAACAGCAAAGGAGATGCCGTGGACATCCTCAGGAGTGTGCGCAGAGGTAAACTACTCTTCAACGGAAACCCAATCGCCATATTCCCCGACTACACGGCAGGGTGGCGAAAGTCAGGGCAGCTTTCACTGCGTGAGGAAGATACTCCACGATAGACTGGGAGTCCACATCCTGTACCCTGCCAGATTTCCTGTCTCTTACAACAACGTTGAAAAAGAGTTTGTGGATGCTGCCAAAGCCATGGATTATGTCAAGGAAAACATACTTTCTCCAGCAGGTGGTGAACTATGATGGTCTTATCTCCTGGACCAAGGTGGAAGGTAACTCGGAGTTCTTTACTTCAGTAAGCTACATCACAGAGCTTAGTTGCAAGTTGTGCAGGCCTGAGTTCCACTATTGTTCTAGCAGACAGCACTGAGACCTGTTGGTTGCACTGAGACTGCTCGCAGCAATTCTCCCCGAACTTCAGTTCATCATTTCATATGAAGACATCTAAACTTGAGTTAGCTGCATTCGAGGACTTGTTGACTTTTTGTCTTGTTGTTGTCTGACCTGCTCAGGTCCCTTGCTCTCCCAGGGATCATTTGATGGGTAAAAAACTTGTACAAGGTGCTTTATATATTCGTTTTTGGTTTGTTGGTTTGATGGTTCCTTTTGTTTTGTCCTATGTTAAGCAAAATCCTTGGGTCATCATGGAGTTCAAAATTACTTATGCTCCCAGATATCTGTAACTTCACTCTGAAGAGTTAAGATGGATTTGCTTAAAGTCATAAGTTATAATGTCAAAGGCCTCCACAGCCCCGTTAAAAGAGGTAACACTAGGTCAGCTACAAAGTTTCAATTGTCACATATGTCTGTGAAGGTTCTCAGTCATCCAGGTCATCGTAGTCAAAGGAGCTTGCAAAGAAAAGCGTCTGGACTTCTTTAAGTTACTTGAAGACGTTTCACCTCTCATCCGAGAAGCTTCTTCAGTTCTAAGGTCAAATGGTGGAGAGTCCCAGATATAAACCTAGTGGGAGTTTCCCCCCACAGAGGGACAAAGGACCCCCTGATGATCCTCTAATCGCCTGAGCCAAGGTGTGAAACTGGGTGTGGGTCCCAATCAGCCAGAGTTTCGGGTGTGTTCATTGTGAAACCTGGCCCCACCTTATCATGCGAATTCCTGAGGTCAGATGGCCCAGGATGTGAGTGGGCGTTAAGGCGTCTGGGGAGGATCTCAAAACTGGATTATAGATGGCAGAGAGTTGGTGTCGTAAGCCCCGCCTCTGTTCAAAGATGGTCGCTCACAGTGGACATAGATGCTTCTTTCACTCCTCTTTCAAACCATCTGTCCTCTCTGTCCAAAATGTGAACATTGGCATCCTCGAAAGAGTGTCCTTTATCCTTAAGATGCAGATGGACTGCTGAGTCTTGTCCTGTGGATGTGGCTCTTCTGTGTTGTGCCATGCGCTTGTGAAGTGGCTGTTTGGTCTCTCCAATGTAGAGGTCTGAGGTCACATAGCTTTTTTACAGGAGACACATTTATCTGATGTTGAGCATGACAAGCTAAAAAGGTCGTGGGCACAACAAGTGTTTTATTCATCTCACAAATCTGGCAGGAAAAGAGGGGTGGCTATCCTAAAGACCCAGATGGAAGGTACATTATGGTCAATGGCTCCATCGATGGAGTATTGGTTTCTCTCTTCAATATTTATGCCCCTAATGAGGATGAGCCAAAGTTCATACAATTTTTAATGTTCTGGTATTTTACTGCTTGGAGTGATTTTGACTGTGTCTTGTCACCTTACATGGACAAACAACCAAGCTCTAAAAGTCATGTGTCTCACATGAGTAAAGCTCTAAAACACTTAACAACTGAACTGGGACCAACTGATGTTTGGAGAAATAGGTTTCCTAGAGTCAGAGGTTATACTTCTTACTGGCATAGACATGCATCCTATTCCAGGATAGATTTATTTTTTACCTCCAAAACAGAAGAACATAGAATTAACAATATTGGAATTTTACCAATTACACTATCTGACCATGCACCGCTATCACTCTCATGGGACTTAGGATTGACACCAAAACTAAAACTTTGGCCTCACTCCTAAATGATAGCGAGTTTTGTGAGTTCATACATCCATCCAGCGTGTGCTGCTGAACTTGGGGAGCCGCTACAACGAGTCTTCAACCTCAGTCTGCGACTGGGGAGAGTGCCCGCCCTATGGAAGACATCCTGCATCGTCCCGGTCCCCAAAAAGAACCGGCCCAATGAGCTGAATGACTTCCGACCGGTGGCACTGACGTCACATCTTATGAAGACTCTAGAGCGGCTCTTCCTCAACCTCCTCCGACCACAGGTACAACATGCCCAGGACCCACTACAGTTTGCATACAAGGCGGGTGTCGGAGTGGAGGATGCCATCCTGTACCTCCTACACAGAGCCCACTCACACCTGGATGGGGGAAAAGGCACGGTCAGGATCCTGTTTCTTGACTTTTCCAGTGCCTTTAATACCATCCGGCCCTGTATGCTTCAGGAAAAACTGAACAGGATGGAGGTGGACCCCTGCCTGGTGGCTTGGATCTCCGACTACCTCACCGACAGACCACAGTACGTCAGGCTGAAGGACATCACGTCTGACACTGTGGTCAGCAGCACAGGAGCACCACAGGGAACTGTGCTGTCCCCTCTTCTCTTCACCCTGTACACCTCTGACTTCTGCTACAACTCTGAATTATGCCACATTCAGAAGTTTGCAGACGACACAGCCATCATGGGGTGTATCTGGGATGATCAGGAAGAGGAGTACAGAAGTCTGGTGAGGAACTTTGTCGCATGGAGTCACACAAACCACCTGCAACTCAACACCTCAAAGACTAAGGAACTGGTTGTGGACTTCGGGAGGTCCAGAGAAGGTCCACTGCCGGTTCAGATAGAGGGGGAGGAGGTGGAGGTGGTCAACAAGTACAAGTACCTCGGGCTGTGGGTGGACAATAAACTGGACTGGTCATGCAACACAGAGCACCTGTATAAAAAAGCCCAAAGCCGACTGTACTTCCTCAGGAGGCTGAGGTCTTTTAACATCTGCAGGAAGCTCCTGAGGATGTTTTACCAGTCGGTGGTTGCTGGAGTACTTTTCTATGCTGTGGTGTGCTGGGGGAGCAGCACAGCAAAGAAGGACTCATCCAGGCTGGAGAAACTGATCAGGAGGGCTAGCTCTGTGGTCGGCATGAAGCTGGACACTCTGGTGACAGTGGCAGAGAAAAGGACATTAAAGAAACTGATGGACATTATGGACAATGCCAGGCATCCTCTGCACACAGCCATAAACAACCAGAAGAGTCTGTTCAGTGACAGGTTGCTTCTCCCAAAGACAAGAACTAACAGACTTAAAAACTCCTTTGTCCCACACGCCATCAGACTGTTTAACTCCTCTCTGGAGGGGAGAGGGAGGGGAAACAGGAGGACAAAGGAGGGGGGAACAACTAAGCTGTAGTGCCTCTTCACCTCACTGTGCAATACCTTGTGCAATACTTTTGTAAATAGTCAACAGTGCAATAGACTCAATACTTGAAATGTGCAATTCACTTGTATTTTTATTTTTATTCCTATTTATTCTATTTATCCCCTTTGTATATTTTATTTATATTTGTCTCTGTATTTATATATATGTGTGTGTGTGTATTATATATATATATATATATATATATAATATTCTGTAACTCTGTAACTTCTGTCGGTGCTGTGCTTTTTTGGAAATCGAATTTCCCAGAGGAACCCACCCGAGGGATTAATAAAGTTCTATCTTATCTTATCTTATCATCCATTCACTTCCACTTATCCTTTTCAGGGTCGCTGGAGCCTATCCCAGCTGTCATAGGGCGAGAGGCGGGGTACAACCTGGACAGGTCGCCAGTCTGTCGCAGGGCCAACACACAGAGACAGACAACCATTCACACCTAGTGGCAATTTGAATTATCCAATTAACCTATCCCCACAAGCTGCATGTCTTTGGACGGTGGGAGGAAACCCACGCAGACACGGGGAGAACATGCAAACTCCACACAGAAAGACCCCGGCCTGATGTTGGAATTGAACTCAGGACCTTCTTGCTGTGCGGCAACAGTGCTAACCACCGTGCCACCGTGCTGCCTGAGTGAGTTCATACATACTGAATTAAATATTTACTTAGAATTGAATACAACTCCGGAGATATCGCCCTTAACTCTATCAGATTGCACCAAGGCATACATTAGAGGTTGCATAATATCATTTGCAAGTGCCAGAAAAAAAAAGGGAGGCCAGGTGGTGTGAATTGGAGGCCAAAATAAGGCACCTCGAGCAATAACACACAAAAACCACAGACAGCCGACTAGCTGTCCGATCTGAAAGTGCTGCGTAGTGAGATTAATAGTTTAATTAACAATAAAATTGAGGGCAATTTAAGATACATTAAACAAAAGTATTAGGAACAAGGTAGTAGGGCTGGTAGAGTGCTGGCAATAAGACTCAGGAAACAGCAATTCTGTAATATGGTCCAAAAGCTGAGATCGAATCAAACCCTAATTACTAAACCAAACCAAATTGGCAAGTTGCTTTGCCAATTTTTTCAAGTCATTATATAAAAATTCAGATACATGCAAGGATGACAGTACACTGTCTGATTTCTTAGAAAAGATCAATCTAAGAACACTGCTGGAATCGGTAGCAAAAGAGTTAGATGAACCAATTCAGGAACAAGACATTTTACAGGTGATTTCAAACCTTAAAACTAAAACAAGTCCTGGCCTGATGGTTTTATTAATGATAAAGACTTTAAGGAAAAAGTCGCCCCCTTATTACTAAAAGCTTACCCCTGCGCTCTGCGCAGAAGGAAATTGGGTTAAGGCTGCTGACCTTTGCAAGCGCCATCTTACCCTTTCGACCATACATACCTGTACATGACACAAACATCACACGGGGTAGACAGGTCAGAGAGGTATAACTATGGAAAATGCACCACATGAGGAAAGACGAGGAGAAAAAAGAACTCCGCCCAGACTGAGCTGGGAAAAACCACCTCAGCACGTGGCTAAACACTGAGAAGACAATATGATCATTGGAATCCCTGCTTTTCTCTAACATTTCACTTAAGATGTGCATATGGGGGAATGGACAAGGGTCACACTAAAGATTTGGCGTAGAATCAAACAAACATTTGGTCCAAAAGAAATTTTAATTGTATCAAGCCTTTCCAACCTGCAGGGTTTTTGTCCTATTATGGAAGACCCTGGCTTCAGAGCATGGTCAAATAACGGGCTTCATAAACTTTGTCATGTTGTGAGGAATGGGCACCTGAGTTCAACAGCTGAGAGGTCAGTTTCTACAGAGCCCCTCTGATGACATGGTCCAAAAAATAAATAAATTGTGGCCACAAAATACTATTTCGTGGGCACGAAATGCTAATTTGTGGGCACGAAACACTTGACCGATAACCGTGATCCTTCCCAGGCCCTTGCAGTTGGTTGACAATAAAATCTATCCCAGCGTCCAGGTCGTACTTACGTCTGTAAAGCAACTGGGCTTGCAGTATCCTGTTTTAACGTCTCTCCGTAATAATGGTTCCTTGCATTGCAGGCTTTTCAAAATGTATTTGTAGCTCATTCCCAGCCTAAAATAAAAGTCAATCATACCGTCTCTGCCCACGGTGTGTAGGTTTAGCCTACTCTCATGCTTATGTCTCTACGCAGCTGTCCAGGATTGTATCAATATGATGTGCGCACGTTATCTATTTTGTTGCCACAAATGCAGAATTCGTTGCCACGTTTTACCCAATTCGTGCCCACAAATGAGCATTTCGTGCGCACGTTATACTATTTCGAGTGCACGAAGTAGTATTTTGTGGCCACAATTTATTTATTTTTTGGACCATGTCATCAGAGGGGCTCCAGAAGTTTCAGCTTCCTTCTTCTGACTTTTTTTTAGATTTTTGCAGCTAAGAAGTTTTTTGACAAAACATAAAGAATGGAAGCAAGTTTGGAGCCCTCACCCATCGAGGAAATATCTCTAAAAATATTTCACAGTAATTCCTCCCCAAAATTGATTAGTAATTTCTATCATGCATTTATGAGTTTTAATACAAGTGCAACTTTGTATATTAAGGCCAGGCGGGAAGCTGAGCTTGGCACTCAAATCTCAGAGGAGACTTGGGAAGAAGAGTTCAGTGAGGCCCATCTGGTGACTAATTCTGGGCTGTGGAGAGAATTTAAAGGGAAGGTGGTCATGAGATATTTTAGACCCCCCAGAGATCGTTGCTAAAATGAACCAACTCCTGACACTTGTTGGCGAAATTGTGGTACTCACTTAGGAACCCATTCACACATATTCTGGTCATGTCCATTGGCTCCGTTTGGAAGGACATATTTAAAGCTCTCAATAGTTTCCCAACAACTGTTAACAAAAGACCAACAGTTAGCCATGTTAGGGGTACTACCAAATGGTTTTACAGGAAACAATAAAGAGTATCTCTTGAGAATCTTGCTTACAGCAGCACTAAAGTGTATCATCATTAAATGGTTAAATCTTGATTGATAAAATAAGAGAGATTTATCAGATGGAGGGAATAACACATGCTCTGCAGATGCAGAGAGGATTGTTCAGTGATGACCCATACATGCTTATTGTTTCAATAATCCAGCAGAGGTTCACTCTGTTCATTTATTACTACTAAGATTGCCACGTCTTATTAATATTATTTGAAGTTTTTTTTAATTTAACTTCTACATTGCTGCCCTGTTCCTGTATCTGTTCAACTTGTGAACATTGACAAGTATAAGTTGCAAGGTTGTAAATTATAATAAAAAATGGGTTTTAAAAAAAGCTGAATGACAGCAGGAGCTCTGTTCCAGCACGCTTTGGCTGAGCAGCCAAGCCGTAGACTGATATTAGTGTGTGGTTAAACATGTGCTCACCTGTACAGCCTGATCTTGCTCCCTGCTAGTGGACTGGAGCAAGACGGTCAGATCATGCAGCTGCTGCTCTCTCTCCATCAGCTCAGCTTTAGCCTGACACATGAAAACTGTGTTACATTCATAAAACATCCTGGGCTTTGAAACCAGCAGCTCTCCTCTGTCAGTGTGCTGAAACTGAAACAGGTCACTGTTGAGGGGGGGTGGGGGCCACCCGAGCCTGCTGCCATTACCAGCAGGTTTGCTGTGTCTCCCAGCACATCAGCATGGAGGAGATTCGGGAGATGGACAGTTACTCTAGGAGAGCTGAAGGGCTGTAGCAGGTCCTGAACCCCTCAGCAGGTCTGCTTCTGCACAGGAATGGGATGACTGGCACTAGCCATAGAATACCAGTATTGGCAGATCCACCCTGTGTTTTTCACAGATGAAAGAAGCTTCACCCTGACCACAGGTCACACGTGAAAGAAGCTGTGGAGAGCGTTATGTTGCCTGCAACATTGTTACAGACACCATCACATTATGGGGAAGGACTTTCATGTAGGGATTGGTACCAAAGTACCATCAGGGTGTACACCTCACCCCTGGCGTCGTTGCCCACCTCTCAATGTTAAATACATGTAGACATTGAGGGCTAGCAGGAGGGACCATGCGCTTACCTGCTGCTCTCTGGCAGGTAGCTCCAAGCCCTCCTGGGTTTAAATGCACCTTAGAACACACATGCATCAACACTACAATGAGCGGGTGGAGGGAGGTTTGGAGTCTTCTCTCACCCCCATTCTCTGCGGCCTGCTGGAGCGGGGGGGCTAGGAGGAGGAGTTGGCTGTCCGACTGCGGTCTGGAGTGTGGGGCCTCCCTGCTGCTGCGGAGTCGGGGCGGTCTGCTTCTCCCCACCGCAGGGAAAAGGGTAACACCACCTGGGTCTGGGTGCAGTTCCCCCTCCAGGGGCAAGGGTACCTAGACCCGGTTTGTAGAGTACGCTTGGGGAGTGTGATCGTGTGTACAGCGTCTCTTTATGTCTGTCTCCACGTTGGTTGAGTGTGGAGTAAGTGCATATGAGAGCATGAGGGTGGGAATGGATGTTTGTATCTGTGTGTGCCTGTATGTCTGTGTCTATATGTCAGGTTGGGTGTCAGGCGCCACCTCTCTGGGGACATCTCAGGCCCTCCAAGGTTTGGAGGCCTATCTCCACCCACCACTTCCCCTGCCAGTGGCGGACTCCCTCAGACATCGGTGCGTTGGTGGTTCTTTGTGTCCGGGGATGGGCGTCCAGGTACACACCGGCTCACTCCTTGGCGGCCGCTTATCGGGGCCTGGAGCCTGGGGCTCGCTCGGGCACTTCGGAGGTGGGGTGCCCCCGGCCTCTCGGCCTGGGGCTCGGTCACTCAGGCGCGGCTGACTGCCGGCGGAGCTCACGGGCGCGTCACTGCAACTCCCCCTGGCTTCTGCTCCGCGGCTGCTGAGTGAGCCCTCATCTGGGACTCTCCTCAGCTCTTTCTGGGACAGTGGCGCAGCTGCCCCTCTGTTGGTCTTCCTTGGTCTCTTGATCTCCTCCATACCTGCTTCATGCCCTGGAGGACGGGGCTGTGCCCCCCCCCCTCTATCAGATCATTACATGAAGGAACCTTTTAAAAACAAGCGCGTCCATGCTCACAGGTGTACACAAGGGTGCTCACACCCACAAACTACACCCTTTTTGGCTCCTACCTCAAAGCACACTGTGTTCTGTTGATCTTATGTGCTGCACAATAATGTTTAACATTTAGTATTTACTGTCATATTCCCATATATCATTGTGATGTTGTTTATTCTATTACTCTTGTTCTCTTCTGCTTGTTTTCTTTTTTCTTTCTCAGCAGGTGATCCAGGTGATTGATATATGCTTTTTTCTTTCTTTCTTTTTTTCTGCTCATTCTGTTGGTTTTTGTCTTTTGCCCTTCTCCCCCGTCCCTCTTCTCAGCTGTTTCTCTTTCCCTCTTTCTTTCTCCCCTTCTTTCCCCCAGTCAAGTCTGTCCCGTATTCAGTAAGTGAAAATAAAATAAACAATAAAAGGTGAATCAAATGGGCCATTACGGCAAGGCTGGGATGGTCAATTTGGTAAAGTAAATCCGTTGGGCATCTTTGTTTGCCTTTAGACAACAATTCTGATGCAAAAGAACCAAACGGGACAGGCCAAAAAAAAGGAAAAAAAAAAAAAAAAGAAAAAAAAAAAGGGATTGGTAAGGACATCTTGATTACATCTTGGGATGAAATCCTTGTACCAGTGTCAGACCCTACACTGGTGCAGTGGGTCCTGATGTAAATTCAGTAGGACACCTCTGGGACATTATGTCGCGGCCCCAGAGACACTCCCAGGTTGCACCTCTGACTTTTCAGGAGCTCCATGATGCCCTGGGCCAGATCTGTTATCTCATCAGGAGCATGCCCCGATGTTGTCAGGCAACGTGAGGACCATACAAACTCCTCAGTATCATCTCTAACTGCTACAAAGAAATGTCATCCACACAGACTAGCCTGCTGCATCCGAATCTCTCTGTAATCATGTCCATCATTCAGTCCTTTCATTCCTAACACTACCATCAGTCTGTATGAGCGTAGATCTGATGTGTTCTCATTTCTCGTTTTTTAAATGACACCTGCTGACATGAACACGCGTGTAACAGAAAACACGTGAAAAAAAGTCTCTTTTTTCTGTCCTGCAGTGAACTGTCCAGCTTCCATCACTGCAGGTATTTCAGTTAGCATTAGTGCTAAAGTGCACACAGAGTCTATTGAATGGGTTGGGTTATGTGTGAGCCACTGACCTGGTCTCTGGCCTCGATCAGGTCTTGTATTAGCTGCTCATTTGCAAGGTAGTAGTCCGCCTTTACATCTTCAAAGCGTCGCTGCCATTCCAGCTCCATCTGCACGCTGTTCTTCTCCAAGACTTTCTCTCTGTTGAGGCCAGCTCTCAGATGCTGTTTGTACCTGACAGGAAATTATAAATACAAAGAGATGATGCCCATACTCCCTGTTTATTACTCCATTCAATGCATCAGGAAGGACCTCCATGGCACTCCCGACTTCGTATTTCTTCTTTCCCCCTCTCACCTTTCAGTCTGTTTCCTGCTCCGCTCCAGCTCAGTCCTTAGTGTGGTTTCTCTCTCCTGCAGGCTGATGATTTGTGTGTCTTTCAGGACCATTTCACTGGACACCTGCCTGACATACTCGTCCCACTGAGTCCACATTTGTGGCTGCTCTGTGTGAAGCCTTTGAAAATGCAGACCGAATAAGACTAGTACTTAAAATATGGGCTATTATATTTTATATGTGATATTGCTGTGTGTTGGACTGAGCCTTAGGGAACATGGCGAGAAAAGGTGGCTGAGGAGGAGGACGTAAAATGAAATGCTGCTGTGAGAGAGACAGGAAGCTAATCCAGACACGCCCACGCCTCTCACGTGAGGGTCACTGTGATTAAGGCTCATGTGAGAATTTTAGCAGCTATGGTATCAGTTTCAAAATCCTAGGTCACTTCCTCGTTGAGTATTCATAATTCAATTCAATTCAATTCAGTTTAGTTTTATTTATACAGCACCAAATCACAACAGCAGTCACCTCAAGGCGCTTTATGTTGCACAGTAGATCGTACAATAATAGATACAGAGAAAAACCCAACAATCATATGACCCCTATGAGCAGCACTTTGGTGACAGTGGGAAGGAAAAACTCCCTTTTAACAGGAAGAAACCTCCAGCAGAACCAGGCTCAGGAAGGGGCGGGGCCATCTGCTGTGATTGGTTGGGGTGAGAGAAGGAAGACAGGATAAAGACATGCTGTGGAAGAGAGACAGAGGTTAATAACAGATATGATTCAATGCAGAGAGGTCTGTTAATACATAGTGAGTGAGAAAGGTGACTGGAAAGGAAAAACTCAGTGCATCATGGGAATCCCCCGGCAGCCTACGTCTATTGCAGCATAACTAAGGGAGGATTCAGGGTCACCTGGTCCAGCCCTAACTATATGCTTTAGCAAAAAGGAAAGTTTGAAGCCTAATCTTAAAAGTAGAGATAGTGTCTGTCTCCTGAATCCAAACTGGAAGCTGGTTCCACAGAAGAGGGGCCTGAAAACTGAAGGCTCTGCCTCCCATTCTACTTTTAAATACTCTAGGAACAACAAGTAGGCCTGCAGAGCGAGAGCCAAGTGCTCTAATAGGGTGATATGGTACTACAAGGTCATTAAGATAAGATGGGGCCTGATTATTTAAGACCTTGTATGTGAGAAGCAGGATTTTGAATTCTGGATTTAACAGGAAGCCAAAACAGGAGAAATCTGCTCTCTCTTTCTAGTCCCTGTCAGGACTCTTGCTGCAGCATTTTGGATCAGCTGAAGGCTTTTCAGTGAGTTTTTAGGACTTCCTGATAATAATGAATTACAGTCGTCCAGCCTGGAAGTAATAAATGCATGAACTAGTTTTTCAACGTCACTCTGAGACAGGATATTTCTAACTTTAGAGATGTTGCACAAATGGAAGAACGCAGTCTTACATATTTGTTTAATATGTGCGTTGAAGGACATGTCCTGGTCAAAAATGACTCCAAGGTTCCTCACAGTGTTACTGGAGGCCAAGGTAATGATGAGCTCTGAAACCTGACTGAAACTCTTCAATTAAGCCATTCCTCTGCAGATGCTCTGTTAGCTGTTTGACAACTACTCTTTCAAGGATGTTTGATATGAAAGGAAGGTTGGAGATTGGCCTATAATTAGCTAAGACTGCTGGGTCTAGAGATGCTTTTTGACTACAGCCAGCTTGAAGGCCTGTGGTACATAGCTGATTATTAGAGATAGGTTGATCATATTTAAGATCGAAGAATTAATTAATGGCAGGACTTCTTTGAGCAGTTTTGTAGGAATGGGGTCTAAAAGACACGTTGATGGTTTGGAGGAAGTAATTATTGAAGTTAACTCAGAAAGATCAATTGGATCATAATAACTTTATTACTTCATTAAACTCAATAGGTGCTGTTTACTCGTTTTACTGAGGCTACTGCTGGTTAGGGTTAACAAACACAGCTGACAAAAACACTGTTACTCCAAAGGCTACGGTGACTCACTGTTATTTCAAATTGAGGTTCTACAGAAGAGTTTGGCTCTGACTTACTTCTTATTGTGGTAGTCTCGCTCCACCTGTAATTTGTTCTCCATCTGTTTCAGCTCATCTCCACGATCTTTTATTCTGCAACACACACACACACACACACACACACACACACACACACACACACACACACACACACACACACACACACACACACACACACACACACTTTTACATAGCTTTAAATAACATCACTCAAGTAAAGACAACTCCTCGCAGTTGCACTGAAATAAAACTTGTTAATGTAAAGCAACATGTAGAGCTCCTCAGTCATCCTCACAGCCTGTGGACCACTAGACCCTTCAATCAACAGCTTAAACATACTGTGAAACATATTTTTGCAAATGACATATTTCCTGATATCGTTCTAGAGCCCTGTCCTGGTTTCATTTGGGGATTGCATGTTATCTAAACAGGGACAATAGAGGTGCATGGAATCTAGTTTGCAGAGCTTGTTGCATTGAAAATTAAACAATGACATTTAAATATTTAGCAAAACCAATTTGTCTTTCCAGATCCAACGTCTTAGTGTCTATTGATAGCCCACAGACCTCTATTGTTTTCACTAGAGGCAGACGAATGTTTCAAAATGTGTGCAAATAAAGCCAAAGTGATCTGTGTGCACAGGTAACAGCACAGGCAGGTGAGGAAATCTATCTTTTGCAACCTGCCTCCATCCTGTCAGAGCTCACATGTCAAACTGGTGTCATTACGTAAAGTTTGATAGAAGCTTGAATGGTAGGCTCAGAGGACAGATAACCGCAGTGCTTTTAATATGCATGAAAACACAATGAAAATTCAGCAGACTGTTACTTGTCCACTGAGCCTGGAATGACACGCTGTGGACAGACGAGTAACAAACAACGCTTCAAAAATGTTTGCTGGTTTTTAAAGGCCAATCAATTAGAACATTTTCACTATTTTCAATGAAAAATGCAAAGACAGCGTGAATTATAGGCTTTAAAGAGAAGTTCAAATCGAGTTCATCATGACAAAGAGAAACATGAAAAAGTGCTGATGAGCGTCCCACTCTGAACAGCCCGACTGCTGAGTAACTGCAAACACACGGCTACACTGGTCTTACTTCATTATTTCCAACACCAACATTGTTCTGGTGTTACACGTTCACATGTTTTCACATCATCCTTCTCAGAACATGAAACAAATATTCTCACATTATTACAGATTTCTATCAGACATGGAGCTGAAAGCTAGTCTAAGTTTAGGAGACAGACAGCCTCTACTTTAAAGATCAGCCTTCAATCGCTCTGATGAAGCCTGGAGTTTGGCTGGGTCAGCTATCCTGCTATGGCCTCAGGCTGCAGGCCGACTGCCTCCATGCACTGAGCGTTTCCTCTTCACTCACCTGTTTTCACTCATGCATTTCTATAGTTCACCTCTCTGTCCTCTCCTTACTGACCCTGCATCTGTAGGAGGACACTTCCTGTTGAAAGGGACTTCTTTCCTCGCAGTTGTCAGCGGGCTCATAGAGGATCATGTGATCGTATTACAAAGAGCCTTGAGATGAATGTTATCATGAGGTGCAGTTTAAATACAATGAAAAAAATGTTTGTTTTAAAGCACAGCTTTCCACTCCACATGCTTCATGTCCCGCGCCTGCAGCATGCTACAGCGTGCCCATAACCAGCTCATGTTCTATAAAACCTCGCCTGGCTTAATATCACAAGAGTGACCACAACATCTGTAAAGTACATAACAATAATCATAAATGCAGTCACAGTTTTTTTATATCTATAGCTGCACGACTATAGTCAAGACAATTAATCATTATTAGGATTAAACATATCACTGCTTTCACATTCATGTGGTGCTGCCAGTGTACAAACCTTTGCATTATATAAAGACACAGAGCGCCTCTAAGAAGAAAGATGACCACACACACACACACACACACACACACACACACACACACACACACACACACACACACACACACACACACACACACACACACACACACACACACACACACACACACACACACACATCCTAATTGTAATGAAATCACTGTCCTCCTCTTTACACTGTGCCACATGCTTGTTAATTAAAACTTCTTTGCAGACAGGTAAGTTGTTTATTCACCTTGATTGACTCTCCAATAAATGAGAAGCTACAACAGGGATGTCCAAAGTCCAGCCCAGGGGCCAATCATGGCCCTAGGTCTGATTTTTTATGGCCCGCTGCCACAAACAGAATTAATAAAGCGTACTTTCTCTGTCCACCTTATGTTGTCAGCACCATGAGATGCGATGCATGAAAGCTTTATACACACGTCAGTAAGTGTCGTTTAAAATGAGGCTGAGATACTGACGTTTCAGGTCCACACGGTTTGATCTTTGTGTTACTCTGTGAATGAAAAGTCGTTTTATTCTGTTAAGGCTTGAATGAACCTGATCTCCATAATTCTTGTGTTATTGAAAATAAGGTGTGAAAAACACCTCTGAGCTGCACACAATCTGCAGCAAACAAATAAACCATCTTTAACTCCATTCATTAGACCTGCAGGACGGATGTGACTAAAACCTGAAGCAAATAACTCGACGTCAGTGAGAAGTGCTCACAGCGGGTCGTTTGGTGGACGGAGTTTCTCTCTGTAGGATCGTTACCTTGCAGCTTGATGTATCTTGAGGCTGCCGCTGTGATTTGGTGCTATAGAAATTGAATTGAACTGAATTTACATGCAGTGCAGGTTTTGTCACTTTGGAAAAATAACTACATGAGGGGATAACGCCTCCTCTGCCTGGTAAGTTGTCCTCGTTCCATCCAGGTCGTGGTTTTCTAAGGAGGTCAGGAAGAAAGGGACTGCACTTCACCTCTCAGCCCAACAGCTTCTTCACTTCTAGTCAGTCAGCTGATTACTTTCCGAGCTCATTAGACTCTAATGGATACGCTGCACCGGCTCACTGTTGTGGATGTCTGATTGAGTGCTGGGCAACAAGGATTAGTAACTTTTTTTTTTGTGGTGTGTTTTCAGACTACGTCCAAAAACAGATGATGTTGAGTCTCTTTGAGGATCAAGGTCCTTGTTATGTATCTATCTAACCTGGTTACTCATTCAGAGGAATCCAGGTAACTTCCAGCTCCATGGTGCAGCTAACAATCTCATTAACTCTGTGTATGAATCATTCAAACACAAAAAGTCTCTAACTGAAGGTATGAACCAGTGTTGTGTCGACACATAACAGCAGTAAATAAGTAAGCAAACAAAAACTGTATAGAGCCAAGAAGAAGAATGAAACTCACGGTCTTGGCCCTCAAAGCTGGACCATTGCAGCTGGGTCCTGATAACACTTACAAAAGAATCAATGTCAGATTGTACCTGTTCTACTGTGTTACAAGGAGCCTGTTGGAAAAACACTGCATTTGTTCCCATTTCTTTCACTGACTACAAAAAACGTCAAAGAAACAGGAAACAGGGAGAAAACGCTGAAGTACGCCAAATTACACAGATTTTGATCCACCGTGAGACACGTGAAAGACGGGAACAGCTTCATTTTTCACAATGACAGTAATCAGTCACACATTGGTCTCCCCAATGCACCACGTGCCCCGCTACAGTACTGCACAGCTACAGTACTGCACAGCTACAGCTACAGTACTACACAGCTACAGTACAGTGCTACACAGCTACAGTACTGCACAGCTACAGCTACAGTACTACACAGCTACAGTACAGTGCTACACAGCTACAGTACTGCACAGCTACAGTACAGTGCTGCACAGCTACAGCTACAGTACTACACAGCTACAGTACAGTGCTACACAGCTACAGTACTGCACAGCTACAGCTACAGTACTACACAGCTACAGTACAGTGCTACACAGCTACAGTACTGCACAGCTACAGTACAGTGCTGCACAGCTACAGTACTGCACAGCTACAGCTACAGTACTACACAGCTACAGTACAGTGCTACACAGCTACAGTGCTGCACAGCTACAGTACAGTGCTACACAGCTACAGTGCTGCACAGCTACAGTACAGTGCTGCACAGCTACAGTACTGCACAGCTACAGCTACAGTACTACACAGCTACAGTACTACACAGCTACAGTACTACACAGCTACAGTACTACACAGCTGTACTGTTTCAAGTCCAATATTCTCCAGGACTCAGGCTGCTGTCCTGGGGTTTCAGCTTCAGAGGTCCAGCTCTGTGACTCTGACTGTTGTCTGTGCGCATGTGCTGAACAGCTGGGTGCTGTATGTCATATACAGATTTATAGCGGTATTATGGTGGACACCACTTTAATGATGACGTCAGTGGCTGTTTCCATCACAGTCGTGGTGCGCAGCCGCAGAGACAAAGTTACAAACGTATAACTTTTACACTCACAGTGTGCTGTAGCCGGTGCATCACTCCTGCCGCGAGCGCAGAGACAGCCCGGTCCCTGAACCTGCTGTTACCGGATGAAAACAGGAAGTGCAAAGACGTAACGAGCACGCGCTCACACATCCGCCTATCGTTGGGTTACCTTAAACAGCTACGTGCACACCTGCAGGCCTGGTCTTCATGCAGTCACCATGTCACAGCTGGCGTGAACTTTTTGGCTTATTCCCCTGCGAGGTAAGCGGTTTCCATGGAAACCGTGCGTCGGCTAAATTGCTCCCCGGCTACAGCGATGACATGGTTCCTGTTTACTGCTGTGGGTTCAAGACTGTGTGCGATGTTGTGTTTGGTATGAGATGACAGATGGGCGATGAGGACAGTGGAGCACGGACTTCGTGTTCTTCTAGAAGTGACAGCTCGGAAGTCCCATTACATTAATACATATAACAGTCATGTCCCACCTGCAGTGATCAGTGCTCAGCATCACGGAGCGCCACCCTGACATAGTTCTGATGGAGCACGGTGTTGTGCCAAAAACTGATTTCCAATGTTTCTGTGTATTTTTTCTGTGCAATATCTTTACGTATGTTCGTAAACAGACTTCGGCGAACACGGTTTACAAAGGGGTTATATATAGAATTAAAAAATTATCTGTTTTTCAAGTATCTTTACAACTCTGTGTTATTGTACTTACATTATAACCAATCCGGTCCTTTATCCTCACTTAAAATATTTTTACTGAACTATTGTAATATTTGCTGCCGTTTCTGCTGTCCTGTTGGCCAGCTTACTCTTACAAAAGACATTTTTAATGGTAATGAGATTTTTTTAACTGCATAAATAAAGGTTACGTAAAAGTCATTGCCAAAAACTGATTGCGGCTTCTACCTTGTTACACGAATGTTGTTTGTGGCTCAAGATGACTTTCAGGGGTGTCAAACTCAAATACACACTGGGCCAAAATTCCAAACTGGGCTAACATTAATATTTATTGAAAAACAAATCTTCCTCTAGATATAAGAATGAATCTTTTCTTATGAACTCAAACACGCTTTGCTGAAAAACTGAATATGGAACAAACAAAGCTTAATACTAAGCAATATATATATTAGCTGTATAATACCAGTAGGCCAGCTCTAATAGGAATTTGGTATGGCTTCGCGGGCCAAATGTAATTAGGCTGCGGGCCAAATTTGGCCCACGGGCCAGAGTTTGACACCTATGCTTTATGTCATCCATAAGGGATGCATTTAACATATGTTTCACATATTATAGCCCAATAAGTTACTTATAGCAATTTAAATACGAGCAATCAGTTTTTGGCAAATACCGGAAATCAGTTTTTGGAAGACGATCACTTTTTGGGACAGCACCGGCGTCATCAGGAGGAGTCTTCTGAGCTTTGTTGTGCTGGTGCTGGTACAGATCCCTGACTTGGAGCGGAGTCCGGTTTCCTGCAGTGTGGATCTGAAAGCGGGGCGTGGTTTAGGCTTTCCGTGTGCGCGTCATGCTTCAATAAAAACGAACAACGGACGCGCGCTCATGCGAGGAAGTCCAGCCGCCAGACGCAGACAGCATCTCAGCAGGTACGTGATCGATGAGCGATATTTGTTTCATTTCACACTCTGCTGTGATTGTCGTCATCACTGGGTGCTACAGGTGGGGCGCGCAGCGACTGCTTCACAGTTTAATACAAGTTCAAATAGACTTTAAACTCTCAGAGTGATGGAGCTCAGGTGTATCTCAGGTCTGCGTGATGCACTGAAAGCTGAAGCTCTTATTGCTCCAGTCAGGCGCATGTGTGCCCAGCTGCATGCATCACACCAAGTTTAGTTTTTGGTCATTCAGTCTATTAAAGCGCATCAGCACAATGTAGAAAAGCATATATGGGACATGTAGCTACTGAGAATGTACTCTGTGAACACTGGCTCGTTCCCCTCGTGTGAAATTATGGGAAGCAGCACAAAAGTAGGCGATTAGACAGAAAGTGTCTGCTCGTGTCCTGAGTCGCTGAGACTTCAGCAGCTACATAGACGTGCAGCGTTTTCACCAGGTTGACTCGTCCGTATCTGACTGATTTCAAGATAATAATAATAATAATGCTGTTTGGAATAACCAACTTAGTAATAAATTTCTTGTATACATAGACACCATGTTGCTGTTGCACTGCCGGTTTCCACTATATTCGCCGCACATACAGCGACTGTATCACTGATACCGGTTTGTGCCAAAAACTGATTTCCAATGTTTCCGTGAGTTTTCTATGTGTAATATCTTTACTTATGTTCGGTGAGCAGGGTTTACAAAAGAGTTTTATATCAAATTTAAAGGTTCCATGTTTTTCAAGTATCTTTTTGACTTTGTGTGATTGTACTTACATTATAACCAATCCGGTCTTTCTGTCCACTTAAAATATGTTTGCAATATCTGCTATCCTGATTACTCTTAAAAAAGATATTTTTAGTGTCAATGATTTTTTTTTAAAACTGCATAAATAAAAGGATATATTAACGTCACTGCCAAAGGTCGTGGTATTCTACTGGTGGTGCCTACTGGTGGTGGTCAGAGGGCCCGGTGGCGCCAGTGTCCGGCAGCCTCGCCTCTGTCAGTGCGCCCCAGGGTGGCTGTGGCTACAATGTAGCTGCCATCACCAGTGTGTGAATGTGTGTGTGAATGGGTGGATGACTGGATGTGTAAAGCACTTTGGGGTCCTTAGGGACTAGTAAAGCGCTATATAAATACAGGCCATTACCATTCTAAGGAGCTCGGAGCTGCAGGATTGTTGTTTGTGGCTCAAGATGACTTGATATCATTCATGAGGGATACGTTGACATATGTTTCACATATTATAGACGACACTGGGCTGAAGAAACAACAGTATCTGTGCAGAGAATCACAGATTATGGTGGCAGAGATGTTGCAACAGACTTTTAATTCTGTACCAGAACATCTAGAAGGTTTTTGTTTTTTCTTTTGGTCTGTTGAAAGAAAGCCCACCGTGGCAAACAGTTCCCGTTAACATGCTCGATTCTGGGCCCTGCTGTCCTGAGTTTTCTCATGTCTAATGTAGGAACAGGAAGACCAGTTTCTATCCACATGTGTGTGACTCGTTGGCTTCTAACATAATACAAACTGTCCCTGCCAGTTAAACAGTCATTCTGTTCTTTATCGACATTTCCTGCTGTTTAGATTTACATTTTTTTTTACTTTTTATTTTATTTATTTGAACAACTCTCCTGTCTAGTAATAATTTGGATTTATATAGCGCTTTTCTAGGCACCCAAAGCGCTTTACAATACCACTATTCATTCACACACTGGTGGAGGCAGCTACAGTTGTAGCCACAGCTGCTCTGGGGCAGACTGACAGAGGCGAGGCTGCCATATCGCGCCATCGGCCCCTCTGGCCAACACCAGTAGGGTAAAGTGTCTTGCCCAAGGACACAACGACCAGGACAGAGAGCCCAGGGATCGAACCGGCGACCTTCCGGTTACAGATGCACTTCCCAACCCCCTGAGCCACGGTCAACCCAAGTACACATACAGTTTCTTCAGAAAAACAGAATACTAAGAGAGTCACAATATATATATATTTAATACACATATATAATGGTAATTAGAAAAATAAGATAAAGTAAAAGAAAAGAAAAGGAAACATGCCTGCGGTGTCAAACATTTCATTCATTCATTTCAAATTCTCTTTTTTCTGTCTATCTTCATTCAGCTCTCTTTTTTTTTGTTGTACGTTAACCATTTTCCCCAGTCATTCAAAAAGCGTTCTTCCTTCAATTTCAGTTTATATGTAAAGTTCTCCATCTCCATAATGTCCTCCACCATTGCTACCACTGCTGCTTTCCTGGTGTTTCTGTCTTAAGCCAGTTTTTGGTGATGGCCTTCTTTGCTGCCAAAAGGAGAATCTGAGCCAGGTATCGATCCTTTACATCTACAGTACCTTCCAAGTATCCTAGATACAAAACAAGGCAGGTTCTGGGAATTGTATAACCTGATATATCACAGAGAGCTGAGTGAATTTTGACCCAGAAAGTGTGAATTTCCCTGCATTTCCAGAAAATGTATGTGTGGTCTGGTTCATCCCATCCACGCAGCCTCCAACATTGTTGTTGTGTATTGGTTTGTTTATTTTTAATCTGAGGTGTAATAAAGTAGCGAATTTGATTTTTCCAGATGAATTCTCTCCACTTTAATGACTGAGCTGTATTCTTATGTTCTTTCCATGTTTCATACCACACCTCAGTGATTTCTTCACTCAGCTCTCTTTCCCATTTTACTTTAACATATACAGCTGAGTCCTGTCTTGATTCCATCAAACATTTGTAGACACTGTTTTTGGAATAACACTTTTATATGCTAGCATAATTATTTTTATAATAGGATGGATTTTGTCTTCCTCTATTTTTATGTTTTTATTAAAGTAATCTCTCACCTGTAAGTATCTGAAAAAATCCTTGTTTTTTAAGTTGTATTCCCGTTTTAATTCTTCAAAACTTTTAATTTCTCCTTTTTTGATTAATAAACAAATTGCTGTGATTCCCTTTTCATTCCAATTTTTAAAACCAAGATCCAATTTTCCTGGTCTAAATTCTTCATCGAAGGCTATCCATTTTAGCAAACCAAGCTCTTTGCCAATCCTGAACTCCCTTACTGTATCATACCATACATTTAATGTAAAGGATATTATCGGGTTCCTATCTTGGTCTTTAGTTATGTATTCAGGGGTCTTTTTTATACCCATGTTTGTTTGAATTGGGACATTGAGTGTGGAGAGCTCCACATCCTTCCAGCGAGCCCCGTCATCATCACTACACCAATATGTTATCTGGCGTATCTGTGCAGCACGAAAATAATCTTTTAAATTAGGAAGCGACATTCCTCCTTTCTCCTTAGTAAGCTGTAAAGTAGTGTATCGTACCCTTGGCCGCTTGCCTTCCCAGACAAATCTAGATATATACTTATCCCATTCTGAGAATATGCTTATCGGAAAAAAGAGGAATAAATATAACAATCGTGGTAAGCTATTTATCTTTATCACATTTATCCTGTCACTAAATCCTAACGGATATGTATTCCATCTTTCCATATCCTGCCTTATCCTGTTATTTATATGTCCATAGTTACTTTGATATAGTTTGGCATAGTTTTTGGTTATATTTATACCTAAATATTTAAGGGTTTTTGCCTCCCACTTTATTTCCCATTCCTTAAGATTTTGAGTTGGTATACAATTAAACATTAGAACTTGAGTTTTAAGTATATTTACTTTGTAGCCAGAAAGCGTACCAAATTTTCCTAACATTTCTGTGAGCTGCATAAAAGAGTTTGTGGGGTTTTTGAGGGCTATCAACACGTCCTCTGCAAACAGACTAATTACATGCTCTTGTTTATTGATTTCTATTCCTGTTATTAGGGAGTCTTGTCTAATCATTTGTGCCAATGGCTCAATATACAAGGCAAATAAGGTTGGACTTAAACAGCAACCCTGTCTAGTTCCTCTCTCTAGTTGGAACGTCTTTGTCAATGAGCCGTTAACTTTTAGTCTTACAGTCGGTTTGTCATAGAGAGATTTAATACATTGGATTGATTTCGTAGTGAACCCGAACTTTGCCATGGTTAGGTACAGGAAGTCCCAGCTGACTCGATCGAAGGCTTTTTCTGCGTCTAAACTTATCAACGCAGCCGGTATCTTGTCTTTATGTATTTGGTGTATGATGTGTAGGGTCCTTCTAATATTGTCTTGTGCCTGTCTATTTTTGACAAAACCTGCTTGGTCCTCATCTATCAGGTCTGGTATAAACGACTGGAGCCTATTTGATAGGATTGTAGTATAGATTTTATAATCAACATTTAACACTGATATAGGCCTGTAATTTTGGCAGTATTCTCTGTGTTTTTGTGGTTTTGGCAGCAACGTGATAATTGCCTCCCTCCAAGAGGAGAGAATCACATGTTTAGTGTGAGTCCAATTAAGAGTCTGGTGGAGTAAGGGTATCAATTCTTTTTTCAAATTTCTTGTAGCATTCGGCAGGAAACCCATCACTGCCTGGTGCCTTGTTTGTTCTTAATTTTCCAATCGCTTGCTGTCATGCGATCATTTTGTATTGTTCCAATAGAGGGTGGATCTAAGGCATCTAAAAATGTTTTGATATCATTTAGGTCATTATTAGTAGGTGCATTTTGGGTATACAGGTCCTTATAATAATCGGTAAAGATACTTTCTATCTCTTCTAGGTTATGTGCCATTTGTTCTGTCTTAGAATTATACAATTTGTTGACTGTTGTTTCTGTAAACATCTTGCCAATAGCCGTGCAGCTTTAGGGCCTGATTCATAGTAGCTCTGTTTTACATATCTTGCTTTTACTTCTGTTTCATATAAGAGTAAATTATTAATTTTCTTCTTAATATCTTTCATTTGTTGTTGTATCTTGACATCTACCTTGCGTTTGTGTTTATTCTCCAATTGTGACATTTCAACTACATACTCGTTATATTGCTTCATCCTTTCTCTTTTAAGGTTACTTGATATTGCGATTAGTTTCCCACGTATAACTGCCTTCAAACAGTCCCATAGAAAAACTGGATCTTTTTCACCGTTGTCATTTTCTTCTACATATGTTTTGACATCTTTTTGTATTTGTTCTACCACAGATTTATTGTTTAATAGCCCCACATTTAGTCTCCATATTGTGTTTTTTGGTCTACCTTTAAGATAGATTTTTAAGTAGATAGCACTATGGTCCGACACATCTGCCACTCCAATCCAACAATCTGTTATTATATCTCTATTCCCTTTTTGCATAAAGAAGTAGTCTGTTCTTGAATATACATAATGTGTTGCTGAATAATGACTATAATTCCTCTGTAGCAGATGGAAAGCTCTCCAGACATCAAAATAGTTAGTGTCTTCCAATGTATGTCTTACTAATTTTGGAATTGAATTTGTATTTTTCTTCAGGCTGGTTGTGTCCAAATGACTATCTAATATCACATTGAAATCTCCTCCACATATGCACATACCTTCTGCTTGTAGCACAAGAATATCAAAAATTAATGTGAAGAATTCCTTATTACTTTCAGGGGGCATACACATTCATCAATGTGACCAGTGTTTGATGAAACACACCCTTCACTATAACATATCTACCTTCCTTATCCTTTCATTTCTTTGTGAGATTGAAACTTAAGGGAATTAGTTATCAGAATTGCAACCCCTCTTTTCCTAGAGTTTGTGTGAGAGCTGTAAAAGGTGTTTTTGAACCCAAATTTCCTCAGTTTTTCATGTTCTATTTTTGATAAATGAGTTTCTTGTAGGAAAGTTATCTGTGTCTTCTCCTTTTTCAGTTTAGTCATAATCTTGGCCCTTTTAACTGGGTTAAAGATTCCATTAACATTTAAGGACATACACTTTATTTCTTCATGTGTAGTGAGCATTATCCTTTTGTGATTTACTGGCTGTCTTTTGAGACCCCCACAGGCACTCCATTGAACCCTTGTTTAAACAAAACATTTTCATTAACAAGTTACAAGTTAGTTTAACTTTGTACAGATAAGAGGACTTCAATAAAGAGGTACCAGCCACCTTCCCCACCTGTTGTTCCTCTCTTTGTTTTTGGGGGGTATGTCTCTCATATTGAAAGGGCCCCCCTCCAGTAATGAGATATGACTCACGAAAGATTGTCACACTCATACTAGTCCTTATTATTATATTATATAGTCCATCCCTAGCCAACTTTGTGTTTCCATGTAATCCTACCAGACACACCTTAAATCCATCTTGTTGTCATACGTCTCCATATACGCCTCTCATGCATGGTTATTGTTATGCTGAAATTCTTGAAGTCTCTCACGAGCTCGCCTGCGAGCCACCCCAGCAAACGTGGGCCGGACCGGTTTCCATGTCGCTGCCCCGGTTGACAGACTTCCCTCTGTGCTCTCTCTCTCTCCTGGCTGTTTATCCCTTTTTCCACGTTGTATCCTCTCGCTTGCAGGTCGTTAGCAGCCTCCTCTGCTTTGCCACACGTTTTCACTCCATTTGGCCAATGGACTTGCATCTTGCTGAGAGGAGTCTGGAAGCGGATGCCTTCTTTCTTTAATATCTTTTTGATATTCACGTATGCTTTACGTTCTTGCACCATTCTTGCCGAATAGTCGTGGTCAAAATAAACCCTGCTTCCGTCCAGAGTGACTATTGACCTTTTTATGTATCATCTCTTTGGTTGTGAATTGTTGGAAATTGACAACGACTGACCTCGGGGGGAGACCTGCTGCTGTTTCGGGGTTAACGCTCGGTGTGCGTGTTGAATCTGGAGGTTGATGTTAATATTAAGCTCCTCCCTGAGCCAGACTTCCAGAAACTGGGCCAGCGATTCTGCCTTAGATTCGGTTCCCTCTTGTATCCCGTAGATCCGCAGATTGTTACGTCTGGATCACAGTTCCAAGTCATCCAATTTGGTCACCATCGATTTTTGTTCTCTCATTAGTTCTGTCAGGGTTTGATTGGCCTCGTGGCTCCACGTCTCTATTTCTTCTGTGCGCGTCAGCGCAGCTTCTAATTTACCTTCTTGTTCTCTAAGTTCTGTAGTCATGCTCTTAAACTGCTGGTCGATGTCTTCTTTGAATTTAGACAGTTCGTGTCTCATTTGGCCGGTAATTTCTTCTTTGAATGTCATGAAGTCTGATTTCAATTCGTTTTGGAGTGATTGAATTTGTTTGCTAATACAATCCAGTCCGTTTTGAAACGCGGCCATATTAGCTTCAGGTGCTAGCTTGTCCTCGTTGTTCGGGTGTTTTATGTCTTTACCTTGGGTGTCCGTAGTTCTTTTATTCTTTGCTTTGTTGTCCCTCCGCTCATCTTCCAAAGTTGTTTTGTCTCACGCTTTAATTCGTGTTTTAGCGGAGTTTATCTACTTGGCTTGCGGGAGCTCTGTACTTATGCGACCGTACTGCTCTACCGCCACACCGGAAGCCCCCTAGGTTTACATTTTATTTGTTCAAATTTTACAAAAGGTCATAATTCAACAAGCTCATATTCTCACAGTCATTGAAGGTTTCTCATTTATATAAGTATAATTAGAGCCCACTATTCAAAGACATGCATGTTAGGTTGTCTGATGATTCTGAATTGGTCCTGGTCATACTGTCCTTTCCAAGCATACAGCACTTTGTTCTATAGACCTGCTACGAGCCATTTGTTTCCTGTACACTGTTACAGGAGCCGGTCTGCATTGCTGGCAGTAAGTTGGACTCCTCCAGGGCTGCTCTTTGTCACCGAGTCTGTGCACAGTTTTTATGGACAGAATTTCTAGGGAGGGAAAGAAGAAACTGACGGACTTATTGGGGGCGTGGCCACAGTGAGCCGGACCCTGCACTGGCCCGTTGTGGTAAAGAGAGAGGGCATAGTGTAAAAGCAGAGCTCTCGATTTACCTGCAGATCTACTTTCCTAATCTAACCGTCTGTGACGCAGCATTTTGAGTTCTTATGCTGAATATGTGCTTAGTTATCGTGTTGCCATTATTAGTTAGGATTTAGTTGAGTTTTATACTTGTTTAGGTTTCCATCGATGTCCCCTTCTGTAAGTCTGTCCTTGTCTTCATGTCTACATCTCTCAGTGTTTCCTGGTTTATTTTGAAAGAGTCGTGTGTTTCTTTGTTCAGTGTGTTTAGTTTCACTTCCCCTGCAGCGTCATTATGTTCATTTCAGTCAGCTGTGTTTCCACTTCCTCCTGTCTGTATTTAAGTCCTCTGTCTTCTTCTCTGTGGTACGTCCCTTCACGTCTTATCAAAGTTCATTCATAGTTATCACAGTTTAGACACAGTTATTATAGTCTGTCACTGCTCATGCTGCTTTATTTTTGTATTCATGTTCACAGCCTAAATAAACAGTGTGCCTTTTTAAAAAAAAACTTAGTTCCACCTCCTTCCCTCTCTGCTCTTGGGTCCACTGCATCATCACATTGGCGTACCCCGCCGTGACAGTGGCTGGCCTCTTCCTTAGAGATAGAGTAGGGCAGACTGAGGAGACACTGCTGAGAGACATTTGATTGGAGCTCTGGAGGAGATGGCTTTGAGACAGGGAGGTCTGGGTGTTCCTGCCGCAGCCACAAGCTAGTGTTCAGGCATGGTACAAAGCAAGGAAATACTTACTCTGAATAATCAGTCAGACTTATTGTAAATTGTGGACCACACACACCAAATTTCATTTTAAGTGTTCAACAAAAGGGACGTGAGACAACAGAGCCAAAGCGCACCACTGTAAAGGAAAATGTCTTGCCTAATTTATGGTATACAAAAAGAAACACAACTTCATAAAGACAATTAATAGATCAAAAATAATTCAGGAAATGTGATTATTTTTTCCATGTAACTTGGAATAAGTCAAATTAATTATCCAACTATAGCCAGCTACACCTAAATGAAATGAACTGTGTTTCTAGAAGATGTTCCTTAAACGCAGACATGAGCACACTCCTGATCATAGGCAATGGAAAAAAAGCCACATAACCTTGATGACAGCTGGTCCCTGGGATACCCATCAAGATAGTCCTCATGCCACACCTCATCGTTGCCTCTTGGTCATGCTTTATTCAATTCAATTTAATACAGTGCCAAATCACAACAACAGTCGCCTCAAGGCGCTTTATATTGTACAGTAGACCCTATAATAATGGTAAATGGACTGGTTCTTATATAACGCTTTTCTACTCATCTGAGCACTCAAAGCGCTTTACACAACTTGTGCATTCACCCATTCGTAAAAGCACATTTTTCTAAATGCTTTATAGCTAACATTCACACACATTCATACTCCGATGGATGCATTGGAGAGCAATTTGGGGTTAGTATCTTGCCCAAGGATATTTGGCATGCAGACTAGGGGAAGCCAGGAATCGAACCACCAACCTTCCGATCAGTAGATGACCTGCTCTACCACCTGAGCTACAGCCAGAGATAATAGATACAGAGAAAAACCCAACAATCATATGACCCCCTATGAGCAAGCACTTTGGCGACAGTGGGAAGGAAAAACTCCCTTTTAACAGGAAGAAACCTCCAGCAGAACCAGGCTCAGGGAGGGGCGGGGCCATCTGCTGTGACTGGTTGGGGTGAGAGAAGGAAGACAGGATAAAGACATGCTGTGGAAGAGAGACAGAGGTTAATAACAGATATGATTCAATGCAGAGAGGTCTGTTAATACATAGTGAGTGAGAAAGGTGACTGGAAAGGAAAAACTCAATGCATCATGGGAATCCCCCGGCAGCCTACGTCTATCGCAGCATAACTAAGGGAGGATTCAGGGTCACCTGGTCCAGCCCTAACTATATGCTTTAGCCAAAAAGGAAAGTTTGAAGCCTAATCTTGAAAGTAGAGATAGTGTCTGTCTCCTGAATCCAAACTGGAAGCTGGTTCCACAGAAGAGGGGCCTGAAAACTGAAGGCTCTCCTGTCTCTACCACCTGAGAGCATCTCTGTATGACATTATAAGGCTCATTAAGCTTGAGTCAGACAAACTGACTGGAGATTATTTTTTAAATAAAGAGGAGTTTAGTATTTTGGCCCTGGGTTAGACACAGGAGATAGTTTGATTGTACTGTCATGAACTTTAACATTTAACTGTAGAGTTTGAAATGTAGCTCTAGGGTTTCTTTACGGTTTCTCTAAGCACTGCATGGTCTGTACTTGGATTAGCTGAGAATCCACTTGGAAGATCGGCAAGTGTCTGGAAGATTTCCTCCTTGAAAAAATTGCCCTTGTTGTAGCATGATTGAGTTCAGATTTTTGGAAATGACCTTATAACCCCTCCAACAGATTGATAGGTAGCAACATTTAATTCATTTCTGACAACTGCTGATGTCTCCAGACCAGCAAACAGCCAGACAAGGCCGTACGTGCTGATGATCCAGTAACTTGCAGCACTGTTAGCTTGCTGAGGCTGCATAGCAGGCTGAGGAGATGCTCCTGAGAGACAGCTTATGTTTGCTTTATTTTTCCTTTTTGTCACAAAGTCTGTTTAGTATGATTTACTCACATATTGAAGAATCTGCAGCTGTGGCACAGCTTTTGCATTGAGTTGGTTGATGGCTGTATTAAGTCTGTGCTTTGTACCAATGTGTCTACAGTTACTGACCTCATCATAGCTCCCAGAAAATAATGGGAGGAGCGGTGTTGGATGATGGACCTCCTGGAGTGAAGGCGCCAGATGGAGGCTGGGGTTGGGCAGTGTTGGCGGGATGCTTCGTCATCACTGGCTTCTCATACGCGTTCCCCAAGGCTGTCAGCATCTTCTTCAAGGACCTTATTCAAGAGTTTGAGGTTGGCTACAGTGCCACAGCTTGGATCTCCTCAATACTGCTTGCCATGCTATATGGCACAGGTACCCAAGTATAACACATGAAACTGCTAATAACTGATTGCACACGTATTCTGTGTACTGACTGATGAACTGTGTTCTTAGGCCCTCTGTGCAGCGTGCTGGTCAACAGATTTGGCTGTAGGCCGGTGATGATGGTTGGAGGAGTCTTTGCTTCAGTGGGAATGATTCTGGCTTCCTTTGCCAAAAGCATCACACATATTTACCTCTGCACTGGAGTTATTACAGGTAGAGTCACAAAAAGTGTTAAATATTTAGACTTTGTGAACAAATTTATGCTCAGAGTGGCAAGTACTAGTCTGTCTGTCTTAATTGAATAATTGATCCAATAATCAATTAATGATTCATTAACCCTGCAATGTGACTCATTTCTCTATACTTGCGTCTCTCTGCAGGTCTGGGTCTAGCAATGAACTTCCAGCCATCTCTGATAATGTTGAACTGCTACTTCAGTGAGAAGCGTCCTCTAGCCAATGGCTTGGCAGCAGCAGGCAGCCCTGTGGCGCTATGCTGTCTGTCTCCATTGGGGCAGAGTCTCCAAAACCAGTATGGTTGGCGGGGTGGATTCCTTATACTAGGAGGCATGCTGTTCAACTGCTGTGCCTGTGGTGCTCTCATGCGGCCCCTGTCCACCCCTAAGAAGTCCCAGATGCTGGAAGAAAACACTCTGCTGGCTGCAGACAAACCGAAGGCAAAGAAGAAACTATTGGACTTCAGTGTGTTCAAGGACAGAGGTTTTGTAATCTATGCCATTGCAGCTTCTGTGATGGTGCTAGGCTTGTTTGTGCCGCCTGTGTTTGTGGTCAGTTATGCTAAAGGCCTTGGCTACAAGGACACCAACTCAGCACTGCTGCTCTCGATCTTAGGATTTGTTGATATGTTTGCCCGACCTGCATCAGGACTCATAGCAGGCATGAAGCGTGTGCGGCCTCGAAGCGTCTATCTCTTCAGCTTCGCTATGATCTTCAATGGGTGCACTGACATCATAGGATCGCAGGTAACATTGCAGTCAAGTCCTCTTCAAGTAGAATGCTTCCAGTTGGCGAGTTGTCTTAATGATTGCAGATCTGGGTCGTAATAAGTGAATATTGTAAACTGGGCCGTATACGTAGTGTGAAACCTGTTGTCTCATTTCAGGCAAAGAACTATGCTGGTCTGGTGGTCTTCTGTATTTTCTTTGGTATATCATACGGGATGGTTGGAGCACTTCAGTTTGAGGTCCTCATGGCCATTGTGGGGAAAGAGAAGTTTTCCAGTGCCATCGGCCTGGTGCTGCTAATGGAAGCTGTTGCTGTGCTGGTGGGACCTCCTGGAGCAGGTCAGAGTATCCAAGCAATGATGGTGCTCTCTCTGTTACCATCCCGCCCACATTTAGAGTAAAATATCTCATCTGTATAATAACACCTAATCCTCAGATTATCAGTTTAATCTGCATCTCTTCACATCTGCATGGGAAAATGTCCGAGGACAGGGTTGCAACCACCATGTTGCCCTCGATGCAAAACAATATTAATGATAATTATTAAAATAATAGAAAGCTAGTACGGTGGGGTTTTTCTGGATGGGTTTATACTGTGAAGTTTACTACTTAATCACCTCAGCCAACATGAGTAGATCCAGACTTAAAGTGTTTGAGCTTCAGATGCTTTTAAGCTAGCTATAGCTGTCCCAGCACTTCCCGAAGAACATCAGCTGTCATGTCTTTTACAGAGATGTTGACTTTGTGTATCTGTTTAAGATAAAACCAAAAATAACAACCCTTGGTTCATCCATAGTCAGTGACAAACACTAGGTCATGTACTCTGCTCCATCTTTCTAACACGCATGGACACAAACCAACCGTTACATGTGTCCCTTTCTTAGTATCCTCCTTGTTTTTATAAAGTGATCACGGGAACAATGAACAACATTCATACTAACACTGTTGCACTCTCCACCAGGTCGGCTCCTGGACGCTACCCATCAGTACATGTACGTGTTCCTGTTGGCGGGCTGTGAAGTGACAGTATCTGCCTTTGTCATTGCCACCGGGAACTTTCTTTGCATTAGGAGGGAACGAGAAGATGGACAGGCTAAGATTGAGATGGCCGTAAGCGCCGCTGAGCTGGAGGGCCTCAACCAGGCGGCAAACGAAGAACACGATGGAGGCAAAAAGGAGCAGACGGGAAAAGAAAATGGAAAAGTCCGTGTTTTGAAAGTGCAGGAAGACATGACTGTGACGGAGGCACCAGAAGACACCGGGAATTAACATTAGTATTAGCGAGATAGCATAAATTGTACCGATAGGACACAGAAAGATCTGATGCTACGGTAAAAAAAAGAAAGAACTGACATTTGATCACAAATGTATATCCAAGTGTCACAGGTTCACTAGCTGCTTTCAGCTGAAATGGCTCTAACGCCCCACACCGGTAAGAGGAAAAACTCACCAGTTTGAGTGTAGAATCATCTTTTTAGTTATCGGTCTTATTCATCTGTAAAAAACATCCTACAGCTGCTTTCAATCACATCTCCGAGTCTGTGAGCAGACGCAGCTCGTCTTCAGGGTGAAGCTTGACGTGCTAATAAAAGAACATGTTTGCAGCTCAGTCTGTGGGTTCCTCTGGGTCATTTGTGCAACGGTTTCTTGGTAAATTATACAAGAACAGGAAACATATTTAGAAAGAATGGCTGTTGTCATCCAACATGCCCATAAAAGGCTTCACGATATACTGCTGCTGTTCACCTGCTTGTCTTACTCTGCTGGACAGTCGTCTGTTTCACATATAAAGTGCTGTTTCTTATTATTTTAATGTGCTGAATCCAAACCTGACAATTAAAATATCTGATTAGCTGCTGTCTCCAAGACATTTATTTTTACACTACATGTTGTTTAGATGAGTTTTTTTTTATATGTGTTTGGTAATATCTGACCTTTCTTCATTATGAAACAACAATCAGAGAAACGTCAACACAGATTAGTCTTAATATGAAAGCACAGCAGGGTTATTGCAGCCCCGCCCTCACATTGTGAGCAATGCTGTGACGTTTCTCAGTTACAATAATGTGACATAACTCCTGCCGTTGGTGTCACTGTGTCTGTAAACATAACTGGAAACAGGCATGTAGAGTGGCCCAGTGTTAACAATCCATTCAAAGTTTGCCTGACACCCACTGAGGTCATCAAAGTCCGTCCACCGTCTTCCACCTATCAGGGTCGTTGGGGGGCTGGAGCCTATCACAGCTGTCATACGACGAGAGGCGGGGTCCACCCTGGACAGGTCGCCAGCCCGTGGCAGGGCTAACACACAGACAACCATTCACACTGATCCCCACTAACTGCATGTCTTTGTGGGAGGAAGCCGGAGAGAACAGACTCCACACAGACCCCGGCCTGATGGGGTTAGGGTCCTGAGTTCGATACCCTAACCTGGAACTGAACTCAGGACAGTGCTAACTGTCAGGACAGTGTAACCACTGTGCTGCCCGTTATCAGAGACAAATATAAATCAATGATAAGTCTTCAAAGTCAACTTGATGATTTATTGGTGGAAACTTGACAAAAAGCTTTAGAACCTACAAACTGTCGTGCTGTTTGTCCATTTACAGAAAATACTGTAGAAAGATTTTAAACACGTCACCTCTGACCTCACTTTGACATTTCTACCTCCCTCCCAAGGATCCTTACATCAGTACTGTGAAGACAAAGTGAACAACTTACCTATAATACATGTAGTATATTATATAATAGCTCAAGCTGCCCAGTTATTCCCCCTCCTACATGTGTTTGGAGCAATACCCTGATTTTTGCTGCACTACAAACTTTGATCTTTATGTCGTTTCAGCTCCTTCTTGCGTTCGCTCCTGCCTGATGCTGTTACAGAGCTGCTCTGTGCGTGACTCTCTCAGACCAACATCAGAGCGCGCACACTGCTGCAGCTCCGTCTGTTTTCCTGGCTCATGTGTACACAGCAGAGATGTGATGAAGGAGCGTAGCAGAGCGCACAGGTTCACATCAAAAACACAACAGCAGAGCCTTTTCACAGCAGAGATGGAGCTTTATTACAGTCGACTGTAAGACGCATTCATATAAAAACCCAATGCACTACTTCTGAAAAAGAGGCACGCACTCTGGTTGGTGCAGACGGTGCTGTCACAGCACCAGGATGACAGAGTCCTTCAGCTTCTCATTTGCTGCCCTCAAGGAGGCGCAGCGACTCCTGAATCATGTTCAGACTCTTGTCCACTGGTACGTCACAAAAACCCAAACACACTTTAATATTATAAATGTTTCACAGTGCAGAAACAATACGAACTCAAAAGTAAGAATATTATATATACAGTGAAAGAACTTTTGGTGAAATATACCCAATGATGTGTTTGCCCAACACAGTGCTTCTTTGTGATAGAGCAGAGAAACCTGGGACGCTCGGGGGAAACCCAACCCCTGCAAAGGTGTCTTCTTAAGTTTAACTCACACTCAGGCTTGTATCCGGATGCCTGCGATGCATCGAAACGTGCTCTGTGCAATCTTTTATGTTACATTTAGCTTTTTATTGCCAAAGTCCATCCCTACACCAAATCAAGACAACCTTCTGCTCTCCCGGGTGCGTCTAACATTTATGCTCGGGTTCTGCCCAAACAACCGGCTCCACGCTGCAGGAGAAACAAGGACATCAGCTCATCTACACACCTGCAGCTCATTTACTAACTTGCAATAAGATAAAGATGTTAGCGTCGCCACCATAGCAGCATAGCTATGTTGCAGCTAGCCTGCTAACTTTAGCACTTTAAAAATCCTGTTTAAAAACAACAACAAAAAACTAGTGCTGAGTTTTTCACCGAAGCAAAAAGATTTACCTGCCAGCTTGAATAAACTAAAAACAGTACATGAGTGATTTTTAGCCAACGGTAAAAAAAGATGGAAAACAGCATGCAGCTGTAAATGTGATGTCATGCTGTAAGCTGGCCTCTCAGCTGCTGTCTCTGGGCTGATGCTAGCTCACATACACGAGCAGCAGGATGCCTGGTTTAGAGTTACTCGCTAACACAAACAGCTGAATCAATCAGGAGCGTGTGGGGATGGCTGTCGGCGACAACACTAACAAATGAGACGAAATGAAAACTGAACGTGTGAACAGTGCGCCCGCCCTCAGACCGAGACGCTCCTATTCAGAGTTCTCACTGACAAACCGTCCAGTGAGGAAGGCTGATGCAGCGGTCCGTGAGGTCCTCATGGTTTGGATCAGCCTGCTGCGGTGCCGGGTCAGCCCTGATAAACTAGTTCAAGTGGCCCCAAAAGTAAAGAGCCCTGAAAACCAACAGTCTGGATTCAGATCACAAAGGTAAATGGAAAAGCATCAGAGGGTCAGTCTGTGACTGGAGCTGGAGCCGTAGACGTTATGGTGGAGATCAGGGCTCGGACTGCTTGTATTGTTGGTGCTCGTTGAGGAGCTCGTAGCTGGAGACCAGAGGACGGTACCTCAGACACCACCTGACGGAGACACAGAGCAGCAGCCAGTGTCAGAACAGACCATGACGCTCCAAAACACAGCTGTCCCCACAGCCGGCGTCCGACCGAGACAGCAGGCTGAAGAGCTGCACCAAACACGGCGAGAACACTGGGAGGGACTTACCCCGCGCTGCCGCTGTCACACGAGGACATGGCGAGCGTCTACTTGGTGTGATGCTCGTAGGGAATGCTATTCTGAGGTTGAGGGAAGAGAGAGAACAGAGTCAATATGTCAGAATCCAAACACACAACTCAGCAACACGACATCATCACACAGGCATCAGATTACAGGACAACAAGTACCAGCTTACAGAAAAATTACTGCTGTGATACTGCTGCAATACTGCTGCACTACTGCTGCAATACTGCTGCACTACTACTGCAATACTGCTGTACTACTACTGCAATACTGCTGCACTACTGCTGCAATACTGCTGTACTACTACTGCAATACTACTGCACTATTACTGCAATACTGCTGCACTACTGCTGCAATACTGCTGTACTATTACTGCAATACTGCTGTACTACTGCTGCAATACTGCTGTACTACTACTGCAATACTACTGCACTACTACTGCAATACTGCTGTACTACTGCTGCAATACTGCTGCACTACTGCTGCAATACTGCTGTACTACTGCTGCAATACTGCTGCAATACTGCTGTACTACTACTGCAATACTACTGCTGCAATACTGCTGTACTACTACTGCAATACTACTGCACTACTACTGCAATACTGCTGTACTACTGCTGCAATACTGCTGTACTACTACTGCAATACTACTGCACTACTACTGCAATACTGCTGTACTACTGCTGCAATACTGCTGCAATACTGCTGCACTACTACTGCAATACTACTGCAATACTGCTGTACTACTGCTGCAATACTACTGCAATACTGCTGTACTACTACTGCAATACTGCTGTACTACTGCTGCAATACTACTGCAATACTGCTGTACTACTGCTGCAATACTACTGCAATACTGCTGTACTACTACTGCAATACTGCTGTACTACTGCTGCAATACTGCTGTACTACTGCTGCAATACTGCTGCAATACTGCTGCACTACTGCTGCACTACTGCTGCACTACTGCTGCAATACTGCTGCAATACTACTGCACTACTGCTGTACTACTGCTGCAATACTACTGCACTACTGCTGCAATACTGCTGCACTACTGCTGTACTACTGCTGCAATACTGCTGTACTACTGCTGTAATACTGCTGTAATACTGCTGCAATACTGCTGCAATACTGCTGTACTACTGCTGTAATACTGCTGTAATACTGCTGCAATACTGCTGCAATACTGCTGTACTACTGCTGTAATACTGCTGTAATACTGCTGCAATACTGCTGTAATACTGCTGCAATACTGCTGTAATACTGCTGTACTACTGCTGCACTACTGCTGTAATACTGCTGCACTACTGCTGCACTACTGCTGAAAACCCAAACAAGCCCAGCTTTGTCGTCCGTACTTGTGCGCGGGCTTTTCTGCGTGCTCAGCTCACATGAAATATTCAGTGAGTCTCGTGCTGTTGGTTCACACAGACTAGGAGCAGAGGGAGTGTTGTACCTGTGAGGTGGACATGCGGGAGGTGTCCTGTCGCCCAGTCAGATCGGAGGATGACACGTTGATCGGAGCGCCGCGGTGCAGCCTCATGCTAACCTTTCGCTCACGCTCCATCCCGGACACTTGTCGAGGAGACGTGTTAGCTGGAGACCATAAACACATCGTACTGTGAGATGAATAAGTCCATGTTTCAAAGACTGACTGCAAAGGGCTGGAGTTCATGTTAACCTGTACATGCTTGCACCGTGTCACAGTAACATCACCTGAACCGTTAAAGGAAAGACAAACGATGTGAGAGCACCATCACCTCCATCAAGGAGCCAGCCGCACAACAGCAGACAGATCATCAGCTGACACGCTGAGGCCACTGAGGCCACAGCAACACTACAGGAGCAGCTCCTCTTCGTCTACAGGACGTGCGCACTGCATATAAACACGTCTGGACACCAGATTCCTACAGAGTTGTGATCTGAATGCACCAGGATCAGCTCTATAAGTTCTCTACATTGTGTTTCTTTTATTTATTCTTTGGTGTTATTTCAGTTACAGCTGACAGCATCTGAGCTGACAGGCAGGAGAAAGGAATAAAAGGAAGGAGGGAGAAAATAGAACAAAATCTAATAAAAGGATGGAGTACAAATAGAAATGCACAACACTGCACCTGTAAGAAAAACCAACATAGAGCATCTGGAACACAGAAATATGAAAGTGCACAGATACCTGTACCAACGATCTCCTTTTCTTTAACGGAGAACACCGTCCTCTACCGAGGTTGTTTCCTACATTTTTTGCGTATTTGGGACACTTACATGTGATCTAACGATGCTAACGCAGCTGGAGTGAACTGACCTGTCTGTGAGGTGGGTGTTAGCGGGGTGGGCACTGTTCCCTCCTGGGTCCCTCGGGGGCGCCCGGGCGCAGCAGGGACTCTCGCCCCGGGGTTCCTGCTGTGCCTCAACCGGTCGTCCCGATCCCGACGCTCCCTTTCTGCTTCCTCTGCTGCACGGTTGGCTCCCTTTAGCAGGTCACAGAACAGATTATGGACCGACTGAGACTCTGCGGGTTTATTAGCCTCTGCACGCATGCTAACCCTGTACTGTAACCATCGCGCGCTCTTTGGCCCGGCACAGATTCGTTTATGCTCAGCAGGCTTCTGTACTTTTTGCACTAATGCGTGCACTCGTGCAGGAGCTCTATTCCCCTTCATGAATTCCTCTCTCTGTTACAAAGACGCCATCACAGGACCACGTACCAGCCTCCACACACACATCTTACTAATGTGACAGGCTTGCCATCCTGGTTTGTCGCCAACATGGACGACTGACAGGGTGGGACTTCCACCAGCTTTGGTCTAAAGCAAAGTAACGACCTTCACAGTCCACGCCGAGACATCTGAACCTGAGCCACAGAAAAACAGGGTCATGAAGTATCGACTAAAACTATGACATGATCCAAACTCACAGTGTGCCCTGTTACAAACTGCAGAGCTGCTCTTTAACCCCGTGTTCATGTCTATGCACAGTTTTAATATCTCTTTACATGTGAACAGTCGGCCATAATTAGAGGCGTGGCTGCTTTGAGTGACAGGTGGATGATGACTTGTTAGCCCTCACTGAGCTGGACCCGGCAGCTGTGTTGGTACTGAGCAGCTGTCAGCAGGACTCAAACAACCATTGCAGATCATTTCTAAATGTTTAACACACAATAACAAACCAGCAGCTAACAAACGAGGAGGAGACGAGCCCTGTTTGTCAGTCTGGTCCCCGTGTGTGATGCATCCTAGCAGGTCACTAAACATCTCACCGTCCTGTGTAAACAGACGCAGCAGAGAGGACCTGCTGTGTCAGGAAACACAGTTTGCTTCAGGCTGACGTCTGTTTCTTTAACGTTAACTAATAAAGATTTCATGAATTACAAATTAACTTTCATCCATTACAGAAAAAAAGACTCGTGACCATCTCACAGACAAAACATTATGTACAGCTACTTTCAGTGTTGCCCTTACAGTAAAAAGGGCCTCGAGGTCATCCTTGTTGTGTTTCAGCACTAAAGAAAAAAACTGAGTGATATTGCAGCTCCAACATCTCAGACCACAGGATGGAGTCACACCTGTTCAACCTGTTTAATGTTCTCCTGCTTCTCTGACAGCTGATACTCACAAACTTCAGCATGTTCCAGTCGAACACGTAGTCGTAGGAGAAGCCCTGTCTGTGGAACAGGTTTCTGAAGAGCTGCCGTAAGTACGAGTAATCGGGCTTGTCATCGAAGCGCAGGGAGCGACAGAAGTTCAGATAGGTGGCGAACTCAGCTGTGACAGAGTGGAAACAAACATGTTTGAGCCGACGTGCAGCTGGGATCACGCGGCTTCAAATAAAGGAAAGCTCTGAAGACGGCAAACTCACAGGGGTAGCCTTTGCACAGCACCTCGATTGGCGTGGACATTTTCTTCTCACTGATGCGTTCGTACTTCTGCCTCTTGGTAGCGGCCTTCAGCCCCTGCCAAGGCAGCGAGCCCAGATTGAAATACATGAGGACGTATCCCAACGACTCAAGGTCATCGCGCCTCGACTGCTCTGTGGAGACAACGAGCGGAAATAAAGATGATGAAGAGGAAACGGGTTTCACTACAGCAGCAGAGTATCTCAGGTGGGATAAAGAGGAGCAGGAGTGCGTGGCGGATGACAAACAGGCTTGTTACCGATCCCAAGATGAGTGTTGATTGAGGCGTAGCGAGCGGTGCCAGTCAGGTTCTTGTTCTCGCGGTACGGGATGTGCTGGTGCGTGCGAGCATCTCGGTACTTTTTAGCCAGACCAAAGTCAATAATGTACACCAAGTTGCCCTTTTTGCCGAGTCCCATCAGGAAGTTATCCGGCTTCACGTCTCTGTGAATGAAGTTCTTGGAGTGAATGTACTCGATGCGACTGATCTGCAGTGGACCACAAACAAAGACAGACAGATTAGGTCCAGTGCAGCTCGTATCTGCGCCCGGCTTCATTCATGCATTCACGTGTGTGCACGTTCGTGTGTGTGTGTGTGAGCAGCAGGTGTGTGTGCACGTTCATGTGTGTGTGCACGTTCATGTGTGTGTGTGCACTTTCGTGTGTGTGTGTGTGAGCAGCAGGTGTGTGTGCACGTTCATGTGTGTGTGTGCACGTTTGTGTGCACGTTCGTGTGAGAGCAGCTCACCATCTGGTCAGCGAGCAGCAGGACCGTCTTCAGGCTGAACTTGCGGGAACAAAAGTTGAAGAGATCCTCCAGGCTGGGTCCCAGCAGCTCCATCACCATCACATTGTAGTCGCCTTCAGCTCCACACCACTTTATTGTTGGGATGCCCACTGCAACCACACAGAAACAAATGCGTCTGCAGTCACTGTCTGATGGGTTTCTCCTGCTGGCAGCGTCTCCACTATCACCGCCTCCTGCGCTGCTCAGAATAAGCACACAGTGATGAAGGGCGTGTCCTCGGGGGTAACAAAGTGCTCCTGCTCTGATACTGAAACCTTCACTCACACTCAGCAGGGCTCCTGAGGCCCACACCCACGTAACAAAGTGTGATTCTGTCCTACTTCACTCCCTCCTTTAAATGTGGCGCTGACAAAATGAAAACTGGCGTCCTACTTGTGTATTGGTTTGGGCAGTCATTTCCACGCTCTAAAGGAAACTCTGCAGCATCTCTGCAATGTGTAAAGCCCACATGTGCCTGCAGGCAATCCTGACACTGGCTGAGCTGTGCTGGGGTCTCCTCTCAGACCTGGATCAAGGATGTTACGTCACAGGCTTACATCACATCCCACAGGGTGTGATTTAGACTCAGGAACATGAGGGCCAATGAGTGCTGTTGGTGCATCCATCACCTACACCAGCCACATGAAGGTCTGTCCTGTCCTTCTGTGGACCTGTCTCACAGTCCTGAGACTGCAGTGGGAGACCTGGAAGAGCTGGACTACCTGGTGCTGTCCGGTGCTCCCAGCACTGACACGGACATGAAGGAAGAGCTCAGCAGTGTGGAGCGCCGCAGATTCACAGTGTCTGACTTTCTCAGTGATAATCCTGAACTGAAACGAACTTTGTGTTAAACTCTGATCATCACTGCTGTGAGCCGTGCACCGAGCTGAGGCTGCTACATCCAACCCACGGGACAGTCGAGGCGTGGACACAGAAGCCTTCTGTGCTAAACCGCAGCACAGCGGTGGTCCACGGCTCACTGAGGTCATTCAACATGACCTTGTGTTTGTTTGGTGACTAATGGGATCACTGCAACGACAGGCAAGTGTCCATCACATTACACGTGGAGGAATAAAGAGAGCAGAGAGTAGGAGCAGGAAACGAGTCCTGCAGCTAACGAGTCCTGCAGCTAACGAGTCCTGCAGCTAACGGGCGATCGTGGCTCAAGAGTTGGGAGTTCGCCTTGTAATCGGAAGGTTGCCGGTTCGAGCCCCGGCTTGGAAAGTCTCGGTCGTTGTGTCCTTGGGCAAGACACTTCACCCGTTGCCTACTGGTGGTGGTCAGAGGGCCCGGTGGCGCCAGTGTCCGGCAGCCTCGCCTCTGTCAGTGCGCCCCAGGGTGGCTGTGGCTACAATGTAGCTGCCATCACCAGTGTGTGAATGTGTGTGTGAATGGGTGGATGACTGGATATGTAAAGCGCTTTGGGGTCCTTAGGGACTAGTAAAGCGCTATATAAATACAGGCCATTTACCATTTACCATCTAACGAGTCCTGCAGCTAACGAGTCCTGCAGCTAACCGTGACAGACTGCATGAGAACGAAGACACAGACAGACTGTGGTCACCTCCTCCTTGCATCATCTTGTAGATCTTGCTCTCGATGTGGAGCTGCGGATGTTTCGTCTTCACACATTCTAACTTGATCGCAACTTCTTCTCCCACTGAGATGTCTGTGCCTGGAAAAAGACCAACAGGGATACACATTAATACACACAGTGACACACACACAGATATAATGGAAGCCACAACATCAACAACAGCAATATTCATGGAGATGTTCCTGATGATGAGTCCTGTGGTCTCCAACATGTTCCTGTTTCCAGCAGCACACAGAAGGACAACAACACCTACACACTGCTGTGTAAACGTCAGTGTGTCTCCTTCATGAGGCGGCCTACATGGATGAAGTGGAGAATCTGGCATCGTGGTGCCAGGACAACCACCTCCAGCTGAACGTCAGCAAGACCAAGGAGCTGGTGGTGGACTTCAGAAGGAGTCAGCACAGAGACTACAAGCCCATTATCATCAATGGAGCTCCAGTGGAGAGGGTGCAGTCCTTCAAGTATCTTGGTGTCCACATCTCCTCAGACCTGACATGGGCTGCCCACATTCAGGTCCAGACCAAAAAGGCTAGGCAGCGCCTGTATCACCTACGACAACTGAGGAAGTTCAGGGTCTCTCCAAAGATCCTCAGGATTTTCTATACAGGCGCTGTGGAGAGCATCCTCACACAGAACATGACATCGTGGTTTGGGAACAGCTGTGTGAAGGACCAAAAAGCTCTCCAGAGAGTGATCCGTACAGCAGAACGCTGCTGCAGGATTGCTCTCCCCCCGCTTCAGGACACCTACACCAGGAGATGCCGGACTAGAGCAGCGCAGATACTGAAGGACCCGTCCCATCCTGGCAACAAACTGTTCCAACTTCTGCAATCTGGTAGAAGGTTCCGCATCTTCCGGGCAAGGACAGAGAGACTCAAGAGGAGCTTCTATCCCCAAGCCATCCGTGCCCTAAACACACACACCCGCCCTCTCACATCATCTATAATTGACTGAGACAGGACTCTTCCAGACACTAAACCAAGGCACAATGTACATTTCAATTCCTTTAATTTTAAATATGTTTATATTGTCTATCCTGTAAAATAGTCAGATGTCTATTCATATTAATGTACAGAATTCACCTGCTTGCTGCTGCTACTGCACATTCACCCAGTGTATATACTATATGTAGATATATATAATGTTCTTCCTCTACACCCCCCCCCAATTTTTGCACATGTCGAGGAGCGTGTCAGGCTACATTTCACTGTGTGTTATACTTGTTTAACTATGCATGTGACAAATAATAAAGAACCTTGAACCTTGAACCTTCAAAATAAACTAAATACAAACAAATTTCATAAATCGTGACTTAGCTGGACTCACAACACAGCAGAGAAACAGGAAACCACAACAAATCCTCAAGAAGCTGCATCTTTGTCAGCTACAGCACAAACAGGAACCCAGGTGAGGCCGAGCTCCAGGACATGGAGGAGGAGCAGGCAGACCAGGGTCAGGCAGCAGACAGGTGCTCGAAGAGGGAGGTGGATGCTGTGAGTGGAGCACAAACAGGGAGCAGCATGTTCTGCAATATTCACGCCACCCTTCCAAGTGCTTTTGTGACACAGCACATGTGCAGACTCTGCTCCTGCTGCAGCACCTTACCTGCTTCTTTAAAGGAAAACTCCGGACCTGCCAGCCTCAGGCCCTCGGTGCACCAGCCAAACAGGATTTTTATTATTAAACTTACTATCATCAGTTTGCTAAACACAGTCAACACTAGTCACAGTGTCGGTGTAGTGGTCCTCGTACAGTATTTGGGTGGTGCAGTGGTTCACACTGCCGTTTACCTGGAAGACATTTGTGGGTTCAAACCTGCACATTCAGCACGCCCAGACGTGCAGCGCCGACATCGGCACCGTTAAAACATGTCAGCGGCGCACAAACAGAGCTATCGTCTGCCTGTGAATGTGACTTCAAGGCTGACACTAACAACTCCCATGTTATTTAACCCTTTAAGACCGACCATAGAACCAAGTCCGCCAGAGCGCATCTTATATTTGTACATGCTGTAGTGCCAATTTTGGGAGTATTTCAAGTTGCTATACAGCAATACAACTGTTATAGCCCAAATTTTAATAATATGTATGCATTAAGTCCATAGTGCTACATTAATTGCAAAAAAGTGCAATAAACTACAAAAAAATTGAAAGTCATTTTTGGTTTTAACATATATTTCTACTTGGAGAAATTTAAGAGGTTTATCCCTCAAAACTTTAAATACAAAAAAGTTGCAAAAAATAGTTTACAACAACAGGAAACTTATTTTGAGTGTCTTCATAGTTTTATTTTTGAGATACAGCAATTTTTATATACTGCAGAAAAAAAAAAGAAAAACAATCCTATGATGCAAATTTGCAAAGAAAACAGCAGGTGCATCAAAATAAACAATTTCCAGCTGTGCAATTCAAGTTCTAAGCTTCCCAGCAACTATTCAGAAAAGCATCAAGTCAAACATGACTTATGAAAACACCAGTATAGGTTTATAAGGCCTATAAGTAAAAAACAACAAAAAACAACCCACATTTTCCGCGAAAACGACGTCACTTCCGGTTTCGGGCAGGTAATGGCGGACATGCGATAGTTCGCGCTGACGTCTTTTTCAGTGTAGGAAGTGTTACGAACAGCTGATGGATCAGCAAAGCGTATTTCTGGAATATTATGTCTTCGTTGCTGCAAGCGCTTTTTATAGAATTTTTGCAAAACTATATGTGGAAGGAAACCGTGACCTAGGACAAGCTGATGGCATCAGATGTAAGTACAACTCCTCCGGTTTCATATGCAAAAAAAGAAAAATATTGCGCTAGCTTACGTGGTTGCAGTGCTACAGGGATTTAAAAATAGTTACGCAAAGCGGAGCGTGCTGCTCTGACTGGCTTTAAAGGGTTAACTGAGACAAAAAACCGATGCTGTACTCATGCAATGATTACTGTGTAACTACATTTCCCAGTAACGTCAATCCTTCTCATAGCTGTGCTGTGGAAGCTGCCATATTACCTCGCCATCTTGAGTACAGAGGCAAGGATGGACATGCTGTGTCACCGAATCGTGTTTTACGTATGTGGTGAGAACCCAGCAGAACAGTCTGAATACATGCTCATGCATGTGTGAGCGTCCACCGATGTTAGCACTGACAGCTAACAGCTGCAAACACAGCAGTAACACTAACACTGCTGCCATCTAGTGGTGAGATTTCACACCCTGTAACTTCAATAAGTGCCAGCAGCATCACAGCCGTGGAAAAAACAAAGAGACACATTTACACACAGTATTTTCATTAACACACGAACAGATCAGGATGGTACATAATGTTTGGTGTTCCACACGTTCCACATTATCTCCTGTGGATAAATCCTGAGCTCCACCGGAGCCTCAGACTTTTCTAACAGGTGAGTTCAGTCTTACAGAAAACCAGACTGGCTCATCTTCAGCCGACTCTCTCGACTATGGAGAGAAACACGTGGAAACCTGCGTCCACACGTTATCATTTTCACTGGGACAACAACTGCTCCCCCATCAGGTGTGTTCATATGACCCCACTATGAGCTCCAACCACTCATTTTAAAGTGACGACTGAATTTCAAGGAATTAAGATAAGTGTGAATATTATCTTTAGCTCTGGCACAATGACACCTCTTAATGTCAGTAGCTAGCTGAGACACAAATCCAGCCACAGGGGTCACCAGCAGCAGTAACAGGCCAACCCCTGCAGGCCCCCCGAGGACGGACAAAACCAGGCGCCTTCTGAACAGGGTCAGGGTGACCTTTGTTTGAAGCACACTCTCCGTCCTCACACTAGCACAGAGGGTTTAGACTTTTACATAATGCAATCCAGTCAAAAAGGTTACATTTAAAATATTTACTGTGGTAACTGATGTAAGGATGTCTCGTATGTACCTCACAGTGAGTGATACACACGATTAGCAAAACACAGCATGCTGGACGAGACAAAGTCACACTTCTAGCTCAGCACGCAAGTGAAGACTAAGCTTCTATCATATCAGGTAGCATCTAATGCTGGAAGCTCCTGGGCCTCGACCACCACGTCAGCATTTGTGAGCTTGCTGTGATGCAGACATCAGTAACTTTGTGGCTGAAACGGTACTGCTTGCTGACCCATACATGAGTGCTGTCTGTTTCATTGTAGGTGGTAACTTCTGTCTGAACCCCGCCTCCCTAAAATAAATTCAAGATGGCAGCAGCCCAGATGTTAAAATTCAAGCCACAACCATCTTTTTATACAGTCTTTGTTCATATTAGTGGCTGACTGGCATATTAGATATTAGATATAGTCAGTGTGTCCTGGCTCACACTGGTGCCACTCCCTGAACCATTGATGTTATGGACTGGGGTCACAGTGGGCGACCCTTTGAACAGCATAGACTGAAGAAATTCCCACACGGAGTGGACAGTGTGGCTGTACGGTTACATACATGTGTAACACAAAGGCTAACAGATATGTTCCGGATTAAGACCTGTGCAGTAGATGGGCTTAACGTCTACCAACAACTGCTCACACTGTCAAACCAGCTCACCGGACAATTATATCCACGCTCTTTGGTTCTGTCCACCAGTTCAGAAGTTTTGGCGCGAGATATGTGAAGACTTATCAAAGTGTCTGAAATGTAACATTCCAACTTCCTCTTTAGTGTGTTTGTTGGGCAGCTTAGATAATGTCACTACAGATAAGAATATCGCCCATATGATCTTCACTGCCCTATGCATAGCCAAGAAAACAGTCCTCATGAACTGGAAAAATAAAAATAATCTTAATTCTAACCAATATAAAAATTATCTATTAGATTACATTAGTCTTGATACAGCCTCTGCCACCACATCAGATCAATTGCTCTGGGCTCCTTTGATCAGCTCCATCACCTAGTGGGGGTGGGGGGGCCACAGCCCTGGCGCAAGGTGCTGCCGGTGCATCGAGCCACCTGGGGGGCTCTTCAACTGGTGGGGGAGATTGTCACATCTTGCAGGAGGTCTCCTCTCTCCAGGAACTCACTCTGCAGGTGGGGAGAGATATATGGGAAGTGGAGGAAGATCTCAGCCTGGGTGTCTATTGTCTTGTGTAATCTGGAAGATGAGTGGATGACGGGGTGGGCGCAGTTTTCTCTGTGGTGGGGCCAGGTGAGCTGTCCCGGGCTCTGTGGGGCCAGGCGGCGCTGCTGAACTAGGCCCCGGTCCCAATGGGCCTGGGCCCCCTTTCCCTGGTGGGTTGCAGAGTATGGGGGTGCCTACTGCGGTCAGCGGGGGAGCTGGCTCCAGGGAGGGGCCATTTGCCCCTCCCTTCCTTCCCTCCCCATCTCCAGCTGCCTCCCTCTTCCCGCTCCACCACAATCACCCACACATGCAGGGCCTTGGGGTAAAGGTGTGTCACCAGGGTGCAGGGGAGACTACCCCCCCCCCGTCCCCTTCTGGCTGCCTGTGCCTCAATTTTATCCCACAACTTAGACATTCACATTACTCACACTCTCATTACACATACATATAGGATCTTGGGGGTGGGCACGCTACATGGACTCCAAAAGACCATCAGGGTGTACACCCCACCCCTGGCATCGTTGCCCACCTCTCAATGTTAAATACACGTAGACATTGAGGGCTAGCAGGAGGGACCATGCGCTTACCTGCTGCTCTCTGGCAGGTAGCTCCATGCCCTCCTGGGTTTTAAATGCACCTTAGAACACACATGCATCAACACTACATATGAGCGGGTGGAGGGAGGTTTGGAGTCTTCTCTCACCCCCATTCTCTGCGACCTGCTGGAGCGGGGGGGCTAGGAGGAGGAGTTGGCCGTCCGACTGCGGTCTGGAGTGTGGGGCCTCCCTGCTGCTGCGGAGTCGGGGCGGTCTGCTTCTCCCCACCGCAGGGAAAAGGGTAACACCACCTGGGTCTGGGTGCAGTTCCCCCTCCAGGGGCAAGGGTACCTAGACCCGGTTTGTAGAGTACGCTTGGGGAGTGTGATCGTGTGTACAGCGTCTCTTTATGTCTGTCTCCACGTTGGTTGAGTGTGGAGTGAGTGCATATGAGAGCATGAGGGTGGGAATGGATGTTTGTATCTGTGTGTGCCTGTATGTCTGTGTCTATATGTCAGGTTGGGTGTCAGACGCCACCTCTCTGGGGACATCTCAGGCCCTCCAAGGTTTGGAGGCCTATCTCCACCCACCACCACTTCCCCTGCCAGTGGCGGACTCCCTCAGACATCGGTGCGTTGGTGGTTCTTTGTGTCCGGGGGTGGGCGCCTGGGTACACACCGGCTCACTCCTTGGCGGCTGCTTATCGGGGCCTGGAGCCTGGGGCTCACTCGGGCTCCTTCGGGGGTGGGGCGCCCTCGGCCTCCCGGCCTGGGGCTCGGTCACTCAGGCACGGCTGGCTGCCGGCGGAGCTCACGGGCGCGTCACTGCAACTCCCCCTGGCTTCTGCTCCGCGGCTGCTGAGTGAGCCCTCATCTGGGACTCTCCTCAGCTCTTTCTGGGACAGTGGCGCGGCTGCCCCTCTGTTGGTCTTCCTTGGTCTCTTGATCTCCTCCATACCTGCTTCATGCCCTGGAGGACGGGGCTGTGCCCCCCCCCCCCTCTATCAGATCATTACATGAAGGAACCTTTTAAAAACAAGCGCGTTCATGCTCACAGGTGTACACAAGGGTGATCACACACACAAACTACACCCTTTTTGGCTCCTACCTTAAAGCACACTGTGCGCTGTCGATCTTACGTGCTGCACAATAATGTTTAATATTTAGTATTTACTGTCATATTCCCATAGATCATCATGATGTTGTTTATTATGTTGCTCTTTCTTTGCTTTTTTTCTCTTTTTTCTTTCTCAGCAGGTGATCCAGGTGATTGATAGATGTGTTTTTTGTCTGTTTGTTTTGTTGGTTTTTGCCCTTTATCTCCGTCCCTCTTCCCCGCTCTTTTTCTTTCCCCCAGTCAAGTCTGTCCCGTGTGTAGCAAGTGAAAATAAAATAAACAATAAAAGGTGAATCAAATAGACCATTAAGGCAAGGCTGGGATGGTCCATTTGGTAAAGTAAATCCGTTGGGCATCTTTGTTTGCCTTTAGACAAGAATTCTGATGCAAAAGAACCAAACGGGACAGGCAAAGAAAGAAAAGAAAAGGACCTGCGCAGTACACACAGTAACAGTACACACTCTTCCTCGTTTTGTTCCTTGTTGTTTCCGTACTTTCAGGCTATTGTATCATCCCCCCCCCCCCCCGTGTAACCCACCTTGTGTTTCTGGCGTTACACTAACTGCACTGTCGTGGGTGAGGGCTGCAGGGTGGATGACCTGCCTCGGGTTAAACACCACACACACGGGATAACAAACAGTAAATATCACGTAGACCCGGAAGTCCTGCAGCGGTGACCAAATCTTCACTTTCTGAAGCGCAGCAGTGTTTTGAACGGCACGTTTCAGGTGACAGCTTCCACTCACCTAAGTAGATGTCCCCGAAGGACCCACTCCCGATCTTCCTGCCCAGCCGGTAGCGGTTGCCCACTCTGAGCTCCATGTCCGCGGTGCTCTTTGACACAGTCTCCTTATCTTAGTTATGAAGCACTTCTCCTGCAGTATGAAGGAATATTAGAGCTTTGAGTCCGTCGGTGTACACAGCCCGGTCCCTTTCGATCTCTTCCTGTAACAGCGCAGGTTTCACCATCCCCTTTTTCTCTTTCTGACCACCGAAAGTCTGTAATATCGGTATGGTCCGGTACCGTGAAACGCGTAGTCTATGCTCTCCGTAGTTTGGGGGCCACTGTGATCCCAAACTTAACGATGGACTCCGATTACTCTGATCCAACTCCAGACAGCTGAACGGGTACGCAGCGTCTCCCAGTCTGTGAAAGCTGTCACTCGCTGCTGACGTCACTTCCCCTAGCAACTACAGGCAGATGTGGAAAAAACATGTCAAAGTGAACTCTCGACACTTACATGTCCTCATACAGACACGGGAAACCTAAACACACTTTGGAGTACAATAAAGCGCTGGCTCGGTGACTATACGGAAGCAGAGCGCGTGAAGCCGCTCGCTCTAATCACAGTTCATGTTGCTTCTTTGGGTCGAACAGAGTCCAGCGTTACTGTGGTGAATGTTTTCGGACCATGCCCACAAGTCTGTTGCTATTTTCTGATTGGCTCAATGTGGACCGACCACAGGTTTTTTTTTTCATTGGCTGTTAGGAAGCTTCTCACGTGGCAGGAGTGTGTTTTTAAAGTTAGGTAACCCGCCCTCACGTGTACGCCAATGCGCTGTCTGCATGCTGCATTCAAGTCCTGTCAGAATGTGTGTTTTTATGGCTTCATCCCGCCTCACAGTTCACAGGATGAGCTTTAAATATAAAATACATTTTGGGTGAAAATACTCCCTCCACGTGAAGGGTCCATGTAAAAGAAGAAAACAAACAAACAAATGATTGTTGACCACACAAGAAATGCAAAAATTAGCCAAGAAATGCATCAAAGTTATGGCTGAGTTATAACACCATGGCAACGTAATAATAATCATATAATGACAAATTATATATATTTTTAAAATGTATTTTCCATGGCTGACAGCTATAAAATAGATCTTACAGTCAGTGCAGATTTGAGGGAGAATGTCTGCTGCTCTGTGACTTGCTTAGCGAGCCAACATCCCGTGGATGCTCCGAGGAATCACCCAGGAACAAAATGCTAACTTTGTTTTTACTCTCTTTCAAACTGTGACAATAACTCACTCAAGGACAGAATGTACAGGTGATCATAGGGCCAAACAAATACAGTTTATTGGCATACTTTTGTTTCTGTTTAAAAAGTCTTTTAACTTTATAATATTTAGTAAGGTAAAGTAATGCATTTTAATTACACAAAGGTGACAAATACTCTCTCATAACCAAAACACTGCTACTGGCTGTGTGGGACATTTAGATATAGATCCTGGTGTAAAATCAGGATCTTTCATGTTGTTCTCAGTGTATTGTTGCAGGGCTCACACAGGCAGCTTTACAGGGCTGAACACCTCAGCTCAGTGGGTGTGTAGGACATTGGACTAACGATCTTTAATCACATAGTTTTATACACCACTATTGAATGTAATTATGATCAATTCTTAAACTCTGGCTCCCACAGGGTGTCTTTTGTCTCTTTCCTTCACCCAAAGATGCACATGATCAGTAGTGAGTCAAAGAGCTTAAGCGAGGACTCCCAGTAGGGCTGAAATGTCCTGGGACTCTCCACCGTTTGGTCTGAGAGCTGAAGAAGCTTCTTTAAAGAGAGGTGAAACTTCACGAAACATCCAGTCGCTTTCCTTTCCAAACTCCTCACACTGTGCCAAACAGTTGTTAGTGCGGTTAAACTTCGGGGTCACTGGATATCTGTACACATGTTCATAAACAGTGATGCTAATAGTGCTGTTAAATTATGACTTGGTCTTATGCAATTAATTTGCAGCTTGCAAAAAATGAGTCATAAATATATGTATTAATATATGTATTTATTACAACATTTCTGCCATATGTACGATATAAAAAGTATGTTACAAGAAGGGTGTCATGTTCCCAGAGCTTAGTCCTGGCCATAAAGCAGGTAAAATAAATATTGAACAAAGTATGGAGCAAAGGTTTTGTACAAAATATTAATTACATTTCAGTAAATGTGTTCAATACTTTTTCTCTGTGTAATCTTTCATTATAAACTTAATTTATGGGTGTCTACAATTTGAATTCTTTGCACGTTTGGATTGGATGGGTTGTCACAGGCGTCATGTTAACAGCATAAATACATTTACTTAGAAATTGGTGACATGTTCAATACTGATTTTACCTGCTGTATTGGAGCCTATCCAGAGCTTACAACACCCCCCAGAATATCATCTTCAGGGAAGGATGAGATGAAGCAGCCCTCTGAGTCAACGAGTGGATCGCTGATCTTCCAGATTAGGATCGTTGAGCTTCAGTAGAGGTTGTAGTGATTGTAGGAGGAGCTGGGTGAAGACTTTGGTACTGAGATAAAGTTCAGCATAGGAATGGAAGCAGATGATGTCACCAAGGGGGAGCATATAGATGGTGAAGAGAAGAGGTCCAAGCACAGAAGCTCAAGTTCTGTTGAAGAATCAGGAGAGTAGCAGTGAGGCCAAGATGGCTGCTTATACATGAGAGAAATATGAGAAACAGGGTCGAAGGCTGCAGAAAGATCCAGGAGGATGTGCCCAGAGTCCACGGCAATGACAAGGTCCTGGACTTCCACACAGGTGGATTTCCTTCATTCCTAAGAAAATAAAACAGCTCAATACTCTTTTGCAAAGGTCTCTGCAACAGCACCGCCATACAAGGAAACTGCAGGTTCCAGTTTTTCACACAAAAGGCAAGACACACAATCACAGTGGCAAAGGTGCCATACGCCATTACTACCCAACGATCCAGCAGAGACTGAAGGGCTGCCACCGCCTCAAGTAGTGGCCACAAATGAGGATATCAGGACGAGGTGTGTGATTACACACACCTGTTCAGCAGACCCCATTTCTTACCATAACCAACCCATGCACACACACACGTGACTGCTTAGAGGAGAGGGCCACACAGAAAATGATGAGCCAGCAAGGTGAGGACCAAGGTGAGGGGCCGTGACATCGTCAGGATCCACGCCTGGCTTTCTGAGGGGGCACAGAGCAGGTGGACATGGTGTTGTGTTCATACTACACACTGGATTTAATCAGTTTCTGTTACTCTCTGGCTATCTTCCACAATCTGACTTTCGTCCTGTCCTCCTGTTATTATTGTAGGATCTTTGACTTACAATATAAAGCACCTTGAGGTGACTGCTGTTGTGGTTTGGTGCTATATAAATAACATTTAATTGAATTTAACTGAATTACAGCTGTCTCTCTATATCATCTCTATATGTCTCTCATAATAGACCTTCTTAAAGAAACAGAAGAAACTGGTAACTATCAGACCAGCAGGCTTTCCAGTGGGTAATTAGAGCTGGACAGAAAAGCAACCGTCAGTATCAGTGATATCAGTGAGATGAAGTGCCTGCAAAGAGCCTAGAGTATTATAATAACAAACAATACACACCACAAAATCAACTGATTTAATTGTCGACTTAATAATGTTTACTTATGTATTCATTTAAATGTGTATTTGTGTTCTGTAACCAGCAAATAAAGTTACAATTATAAATCATCTTCAGTGTTGGGGTTGGACGCAGGATGTGGGCTTCACCCATTTCTGTTTAGGCTAATGCTGACACCTGCTGGATGCATTTGAACATGAAGTAATGTAGGAACTCCGTCAGCTCTGAGCCATCTGTAACTTATTATTATTTATTTATTGCATAGGCTCAGATTAAACCCACATGCAGTTCATTTAGAAATTAGTGTTCAGTTATGTTTGAATTAGTGGACTTTGAGGAGTTTTTATTACAAAAAAAAGTCCAAATACTTTGACTGACCAGTGTTTGGCTTGGCTCTACTCCCAGAGCTCAACACAGAAGCATATGGATACGTTCACTTTCTACACTTTTCTCAGACAGGCATGAACATTTTCACATGTTTCTCTCTTGTTTAAACTCTCAAAGTTCAAATCTTCGTAGACAAATAAGTCCAGTATTACAGGATGAAACCAAAGATCAAACCGTGTTCTCAGGTCCAGAGCAGCTGCCAGAGGATTAATGAATCAATGGTACAGAAGCAGAGGAAGCAAGAAGAATGAGTTGAGTAAAGTTTGACTTATCTGTTTTGTTTCGCTTAATGCGCCTTATAATCTCAAAAATATGGTAACTTCTACCTTCCTTTAGCGTGTCCAGAAGTCCAACTTTTCGTGCGATGGTTAGCATCTTCCTCTGCCTTTAGGTGCTACCACAGGTGACTCTGATGGTGCACAACATTTCGTCAACAGTGTTGTGTTTGTTGGGGAGAAAATGTACAAAAACGTCACAACATAAACTTTTAAGATATTTTCAGGCAAGAATGTAGCTGTGTAAAGTTCAAATATCTGCTCAATTTATCAAGACATCACATATTTGCAGAAATGCTCCGACGTTTTCGGAGACGTCTATTTTTTTTTAATGCTTTGTGGCAACTTTTGAACATCTGTGGCATCTATTAATGTCAAATCTAGCCTTTATTTAACAGCATAAGCAAACTGCTTTTCTATTTAACGACTTTTCTGTTTTATTACATTTTAAATAATAATAATAATAATAATAATAATAATAACAATAGTATTTGTTTTGTTAAAAATGTGTTTAAAAACAAGTTTTGTTGTGACAGCTATAGTCCAGATTAGTGGCCTGTTAAATGGTTAACGTCTAGGTTGGCTTTATACTTGAGAATAAAGTAATACAGTTTGTTCTTCTAAAGAATTAAGTTAAATTCCACAGTTGAATCATAAGAAACATTATGTTACATATGAACACTGCCATATGTTAGATCTGGTCATATTGCTTATAAGAAACTTTATATATTGGAAGTTAACTTTTAACAAGCATGTAATGATTATATTTAAATTAGGTGGTCTTTTTTTAAACGCATGTCTCTTTAGGCCTAAACTGACAGTACCAATACCACACATTCAGACACAGTAGATGGTGTTTTTAATACTATATGTGTTAGTCTAATTTGGTTGTATGGCGTCTACATTGACCCTCTGTGTTGTAAGTTATTATGATTGCACAGCCATTAAGGATCAAATCAGTTTCTGAAAAATGTTCTGTTTTTTTCTCCCTCTGCTTGCTTCTTACTGTCTTTGAGGCTCGGGTCCAGCACTCGGGTCCTGCTGCTGGACAGAAAGACATCAGTAAGTATTTTGGTTTTCCAATATATTAGCAACTGTCAGTGACATTTATATTAATTAGGCTGAACTTTAATCATACTTTAGATCAGCCTGTTTTACTTATTGTTTTATTTGTGCTTTGGTTTGGGGAAGTTGTTTCTGTACTGATCTTTTCCTGTCTTCTGTTATTAGACTTGAGATATGACTGCATGATGCTGTTGCTGGTGACTCCAGTTAATTCTACAAGACATGCTGTGTAAGTAAACGAACAACAACAGTTTGGTCTTTCTTGAAAGATCACATCCCCCAAACTTAGTTTAGAGGGTCTACACTGTATATAGTGAAGTCTGCAAGTTTTCTAACAGCAGCATTTGTTTTGTGCCCAAATCATTTTGCAGATCATTAGAATGAAAGTTATTGGCCATGTTTGCATAGATCTTTTTAAAATGATGCTTTCATGACATTATTGTGTGTTGGGTGGTGGTCACGGCTATCCAGACTGACAGTGGGACATTGAATGTCACCTCTCCGGAGGGGAGGGGGCCTGAGATTGTGTAAATTGGAGTCTGTTTCATACCAAATGCAGAAAAAAATGTTTTAAGAAAGCAATTAAGTTCATGTTCCAAAAAATATGATTGTTTGCTTGCAGGACACCAGGAGAGATGAGTCCTCCGTCACAGATGGTGTGGTCAGTGAAGATGGTCGCCTGCAGGTTCAACCTCATTGCATCTGCAACCCACATCCACTGCCACTGTACTTAAGGGAAGTTAAAGACTTTCTTCTGCACCTACATTTGGATCACCTCGATCCATGACAGTCATTCAGGCAGTAATGCCTGGACTGGAAACAAGCATCCTTAAAATATTACAACATTCCAGCTCCTGTGTTGGAATGAAAAACAAATGTGTTGTTTAAATCAGAGACTGCACTTGTGACAGAACAACAAATATTTTATTTTGATTATATAAGTAAGTACAAAACAAACATGTGGTAGGCCTAAACTTTTCAGAATAATTTTATAACTGTGCGTTTATTGAGTTTTAAACTTTACACTGACACCAAAATTAAACAAACAAACAAAAAAAAGACAAACCCCCCCCCAAAAAACCCAACAACAACATAGCAGAACGAAACAAACAAACAGACAACCCGGCTCATGAATACAAAGAAATAAGTGGAAAATCCAGACATTTTGATTATGATACGATTAACAATACATATATGTAGAATAGCATTGATCTTCTTGCATTATACCAGGGCCCGTGAGAAAATAGCAGAAATATCCAAACCGACATACGTCAAAATTGGGTCCCATATTTTATGAAACTTTTTGTCCTGACTATGTAGCTTGCATGTTAGGAAATCTAGTGACACATATTCCAATACTGTCCGGTGCCATTGAGTCTTAGATGGGGCCGTGTCCGTGATCCAGTTCAAGAGGACACATTTCCTTGCACAGAATGTTAACAGTGCATAGTGCTGCTTTCCAAACTTCCCCCTAATTTTGTCGTTTGCCACTCCAAGTAGCATACACAGTGGATTGCATTCAGTGTCAGTGGTGAAGATCTTATCCAGTTCACACTTTATGAGGAACCAGAATTGTTGTGTTTTCCGGCAGGACCATAGACAGTGCGTGAGGTTGCCCACCTCTATTTTACATTTAGGGCACAGCGGAGAAAGGTCTGAATTGTATTTATGGCATTGAGAAAGTGATATGTGAGCGCTGTGTAGGATTTTAATTTGGATTGCCTTAACTTTATTACAGACGCTCAGAGATTTAGCATTCTCCCAAACTTTGTCCCATACCTCGTCACTGATCTCTATATTTAATTCCTTTTCCTAAGTCCTCTTCAAATAAGTTGTGACCCCAAATTCTGTTAACAGGCTGTCAATGGAAAATTGTACTTAGTAGTCAGTATAATCTTTTAATGATATAAGTTTGCATATGGTAGAATACTGCATGTAATCATTTGTGTTTAGAAGTATATAGTTGGTGGCATATTGAAAGAATGTCTCATTCCCTGTAACATTCCAGGGTGTTCTGGCGTTCACCCCCACATCCTAGGAGCATGGGAGAGGTTGTACCTTGTCTTATTGTTTTACGGTAGGATTAACGTAGCTATGTCAGTTTTAGTTTAAGTGCTTTTTTACATATAGATGAACTGTTGGATTTTCCAGACCAGCAGGTTAAGGGAAGTCGTTTATGGACACACACACACACACACACACACACACACACACACACACACACACACACACACACACACACACACACACACACACACACACACACACACACACACACGTACACCTCCACATTCCAATGTAAGGAACAAACACTCACTGAAGCATATAAATAAAGACCAGGGCAGTCCTCAGTGCGAGTCTCTGAGCCTCACTCTTGGAGTGTCAGTTCTGGAGGCTGCCCTTGCTAGCAAGAAATTCTGTGTGTTTCTCTTCTCTGAGTCTCTACTGAAGAAGTGTTTTAGAATATATCTCTTAACATTATTTGGTCCTTCGAGCCGGAGCAGACAATATCAGAACTGTTATCTGTGACTCTGTTCCAGGATCCAGCACTGATTCCTGACGCCGTGGGGAGCCAGCACCGAAGCCTGTGCACAGCCCTCTTGGACGAGGAGAGAGCCCCAGGACGTGAATTCGGGTCTGGGCCGATGGCCTGGGCTGATGGCCTGGTCCACGGCGCTGGGATTCAGTCTGATGATCCGAACCACCAGTGAAATGTCGGAGGGTGAGAAACAATATTTTGGTATATAAAACGGCCGCAAAGGTTTAAAGTAACGTGATAAATTAGGTTGGGTTCGCTGAAAGGAGCTGAATTAGACTTAAGTTTTAGAGGTAGCTGAAATTACTTCGTGACAAATTAAAATGGTAAATGGCCTGCATTTGTATAGCGCTTTTCTAGTCCATAGGACCCCAAAGCGCTTTACACTACATTCAGTCATCCACCCATTCACACACTGGCGATAGCAAGCTACATTGTAGCCACAGCTGCCCTGGGGCGCACTGACAGAGGCGAGGCTGCCGGACACAGGCGCCACCGGGCCCTCTGACCACCACCAGTAGGCAAACATGGGGTTAGTATCTTGCCCAAGGATATTTGGCATGCAGCCAGGATGCAGCCTGGGATCGAACCACCGACCTTCTGATTAGTGGCTGACCTGCTCTGCCACCTGAGCTACAGCCACCCCAAAATACGTTTAGGCAAATGAAAACACGTTGAGACAGAGAAATTAAAATAGGTTGGGTTCACCAAAAGGAACTGAATTAGACTTAGGTTTTAGAGGTAGCCGAAATTACTTCGTGACAAATTAGTGCGTAAATGTCTATGTGTGTGTATGTGTCTGGAAGTAAGTTGATTTTACAGCACAATACGCTGCTGAACTACTTCTATTTTTGTTTTCTTTGCTGAGGCTCAGGTACTGGTGACAAAGGAGAACGGTTGAGTTTCATCTCATAAAACTGATACCGCTTCACCGTTAGGGTGAAGTTGAAGGCCGTATCAGTAAACCACTCTGAAGTCAAGCGTGCCAGCGACGGCCCAGCAAAATCTTTGAAAATGGAGAATAAACAAGTAAAATAAGATAAGATAAGAGAAGATAGAACTTTATTAATCCCTCGGGTGGGTTCCTCTGGGAAATTCGACTTCCAAAAAAAGCACAGCACCGACAGAAGTTACAGTTACAGAACTGTTATATATATACACACACACACACACACACACACACACACACACACACACACACACACACACACACACACACACACACACACACACACACACACACATATATATATAAATACAGAGACAAATATAAATAAAATATACAAAGGGGATAAATAGAATAAATAGGAATAAAAATAAAAATACAAGTGAATTGCACATTTCAAGTATTGAGTCTATTGCACTGTTGACTATTTACAAAAAGTATTGCACAAAGGTATTGCACAGTGAGGTGAAGAGGCACTACAGCTTAGTTGTTCCCCCCTCCTTTGTCCTCCTGTTTCCCCTCCCTCTCCCCTCCAGAGAGGAGTTAAACAGTCTGATGGCGTGTGGGACAAAGGAGTTTTTAAGTCTGTTAGTTCTTGTCTTTGGGAGAAGCAACCTGTCACTGAACAGACTCTTCTGATTGTTTATGGCCGTGTGCAGAGGATGCCCAGCATTGTCCATAATGTCCAGCAGTTTCTTTAATGTCCTTTTCTCTGCCACTGTCACCAGAGTGTCCAGCTTCATGCCGACCACAGAGCTAGCCCTCCTGATCAGTTTCTCCAGCCTGGATGAGTCCTTCTTTGCTGTGCTGCTCCCCCAGCACACCACAGCATAGAAAAGTACTCCAGCAACCACCGACTGGTAAAACATCCTCAGGAGCTTCCTGCAGATGTTAAAAGACCTCAGCCTCCTGAGGAAGCACAGTCGGCTTTGGGCTTTTTTATACAGGTGCTCTGTGTTAATTAACACCTGATGAGAAATGGTTAGAAAAACAACAAGCCGGAGCAGGTAAAATCAGTGCAAATAGGTGGAGAAATCCACAAAAAGCAAAAAAAAAAACCCAACAAAAAAACAAAAAACAAAAAAAACCCCAAACCCCCCCCGCAGATTCTTTAGATTGCCCTGATCAACAACAGCCGGTGCTCCAGACCATTAATTTAACCAGTTGTTAATAGTAATCTGCATTAAGTTCAGGGTTGCTCAAATTCAGTACAATGACAGATGAAGTGATGAATGAATGAATGAATGAATGAATTGAAATTTATTTCAGTCAACAACAACAGATTATAATTTTACATAAAAGTACTCAAACAGAAACCGAAAAAGGAATAGGCTGAAGCCTTATGGCTTATACTTATCCGATCCCTTACCCCTATAGAAATAATCAAATCCTTAACCAAGAAAATAAATAACATTGATAAATAAGTTGTATAACAGTTTGAAAAGAAATCAATGATAAATCAAGAAATTAAATCAACACAAAAAAATGTTAACAAACCAAATTTCTATAACCTTGTATAATACTAATTTTTAAAAGCTTCCTGAAGAATGACAAAGAAAAACACATCTTCAGTTCATCATTAAGTCCGTTCCATAATTTCACTCCCAAAACTGACACACATCTATACTTAACATTGGTTCTCACTTTAGGCATTTCAAACTTATAAGACCCCCTTAAATCATATTTTCCATCTCTTAGTTGAAACATCCTTAAAATACACATTGGAACATTCTTTTTCATCACTCGATATATCATTTCTAAAGTTTTAGAATATATAATGTCCATGAATTTTAACATAGATGATCCTACAAAAAACTGGTTGGTGGACTCCCTATATCCAACTTTATTTATTATTCTAATAGCTCTTTTTTGCAATTTAAATACTGAATCCAAATATGTTTTGTATGTGTTCCCCCAAATTTCTGCACAGTAGGTCATATAAGGCAAACAAAGGGAAGTATACAATAAATAAAGGCAGTTCTTATTCAAAGAATCTCTTGTTTTATAAAGAATAGAAATAGACTTGGATAATTTTCGTTTCATATGTTCTATGTGGGGCTTCCAACAAAGTTTATCATCAATAATTACTCCTAAAAATTTTGTCTCATATACTCTTTCAATTTCAACATTATTTAAATTCAATTTTACTTTAATATTACTTTTACTACCTCCAAATAACATAAATTTTGTTTTACTTTCATTCAATGATAGTTTATTAATTACAAACCATCTATTTAACTTCATGAGTTCTGTTTCTACTGTTTTCAGTAATTTCTTTATGTCTTTTCCAGAGCAAAATAAGTTTGTATCATCAGCAAACATCACATATTTCAAAGTATCACTGGCTGTACAAATATCATTTATATAAAGTAAAAATAACTTCGGTCCCAAAACAGATCCTTGCGGAACTCCACAAGTTACTTTTCTAAGTTTAGATTTCATGTTATTAATACTCACATATTGGAACCTATTATTCAAGTAACTATTTAACCAAAATTGTACAACACCTCTTAAACCATACCTTTCACACTTTTGTAAAAGTAAAGAATGATCTATCGTATCAAAGGCTTTACGTAAATCAATGAACACACCTATTCCAAACTGTTTTTCATCCACAGCCGTTGCAATATTTTCAATAAATTCCATCACAGCTAGAGATGTTGAGCGATTTCTTCTGAACCCATACTGATGATCATTCAATAAATCATATTTATCAATAAAAGAATCTAGTTTGTTTGCAAATAGTTTTTCAAGAATCTTTGAAAACTGAGGCAGCAAAGATACCGGTCTATAGTTTGACACAATCTGTTTATCACCAGTTTTATATAGTGGGATCACTTTGGCAATTTTCATTTTATCTGGAAAAATTCCAGTTTGAAATGATTTGTTACAAATATATGTTAACGGCTGAAGGACACTATGAAGAACTTCTTTAATTAGTGACATGTCAAGGTCATCACAATCCGTGGATTTTTTACTCTTGAATTTACTCACCACTTCTACAATGTCACTCTCACAGACTCCACCAAGAAACATTGAGTTACATTTACAAGAAGTAGAATCTACTTCATCATTTCCTCCTGGTACAGAAATCTCTTTTGCCAAGTTGGGACCTACATTAACAAAGTAATCATTAAATTCATTAAGTATGCTCTCAGTATTCTCAATCACTACATTACCTACACTACATTAAATATAAAGTTTTATATTTCCTGTTCACAAATCGTAGTATGATAGTTGGCATCTTGGTATGTTTTTGTGGAATAGTATGACATGCAGCTATGTTTTTGCTATCCAAAAGAATGTCTTTGTCTTTGAAAAACTGAATAACTTGCTGCTCAAGCAAATCCTTTTCAGCTCTTGGTGCATCTTCCCCATCCTTGTCACCTGCTGTACTCCGTGCATAGGTGTAGTGATTTGTCTTCAGTCCAGAAGTCATCACATCTTCCATTCTTGTATACTGCTCCAAATCTTCAACTCTTTTTTCCAGCTCTTCAATCTTCTTGTCTTTTTCCTTAATCACAATCTTCAGTTGTCTTACTTCTTCAATTAAGTCCAGTAGTCCTGCTTGCTGTTTCACCACCTTACTCAATTCCTCTGACATGAAGTTAAGAGACTTCTTAACTTCTTCAATATCTTCTGTTAGCCTCTTAGTTGTCATGTTTCTTGATCACCAATTTAAATTCTTAGAAGACAAAATTAATTCCAGGCTCCAGGTAATCCAATAAGCCAGGTGTTACTTGTAGAGCACATGTGATGAAAAAAAGGGACCCTAAACTTCAAAGTTTGTGGAAATACTCACACAAAATGAAGCAAAACTTTGTAAAGATATAGGCAAATATTTAAACTAATGACGTGCATAGAGGCACTTGACCTGTTTGAAAGACTGTCGTCTTGGTTCAGATATAGAGCACACCTATGAAAACGACTAATATGCTGAACCCTGTATGAAACAGCTGAAAATTACATGATGGAGAAGCTGAATTGAATATGAAAGTGCAAGACTTTGAAACTGTGTGGGGCAAAGCACGCAACCACTGTGTGAGGTTGCGTTGCGGTCTCTTCTGAGCTGATGAGCAAGCTACACATTATCAGATCGAGAGCTGGCTGAGAACTCCTCAAAGAGAGGGAAACGGAACTATGATAACTGTGATAACTGGAGTGTGCAGAGTTTCCGTGAGTTCAGCTTCTTCTTTCAGATGCGCAGCAGTTTTTCTGTATCTTGACTCATGTGTGTAGAGTGTTCATAACATCAGCATTTCTGTTTCTGTTTATTTGTTTTGGTGGGTTGAAAAATAATTAAATAAACTTGTGATCATACATATGGATCACCATGGCACATATCATCAGCCATGTAATTTATTTACGCAGATGACAAAGTGAGTGTGAATGTGTCTGACGTCACAGTGCTTTTGTGCACTGTGTAAAAGTAATTGCCTCTGATTGTGAGAGCAGTGATTCTGCAGGTCACCAGCTATTGTAAAGGGGAAAAAAAGAGTGAAAAAGAGACAAAATTTACATTGTGGATGAAAAATAATCAATCAATCAATCAATCAATCTTTATTTATAAAGCACTTTTCATACAAAAAAAAATGTAGCACAAAGTGCTTTACATAGTTAAAAGCAGCCCACCCCACCCTCCAACTCACTCCCTGCACTCTCATTAACATAAATGATGTGAATACACACATATCCCCCCCCCCCCCCCCCCCCCCCCCCACACACACACACACACTTAGTATTGACTCAGCTCTGACATTGGATGCCCATGTAAAATCTTTGGTTCGCTCCTGTTTTTATCATTTGAGAAACATTGCTAAGCTGAGTCCCATTGTATCGCGCTCCGAATTAGAAATTGTCATTCATGCATTTGTTTCATCTCGTCTGGACTACTGTAATTCTTTGTTTACTTGTTTATGTAAAGCCTCTTTGGATCGTCTGCAAGTTGTTCAGAATGCTGCTGCAAAGCTTCTGACCAAGTCCTCCAAGTTTTCCCATGTCACACCCCTGCTGATTCAGCTGCACTGGCTCCCCGTTAAATTCAGGATCCAGTTTAAGGTTTTGACCTTGACTTTCAGGGCCCTGCATGGACAAGCACCAACATATATAAGTGAACTTTTGCATCCATACATTCCCAGCAGGTCCCTGAGGTCATGTGACCAGGGCTTGCTTGCTGTCCAGCACACGAGGCTGAAAACAAAAGGCGACAAAGCTTTTGGAACTGTGGCCCCCAGATTGTGGAACTCTCTCCCTTTGAGCCTGAGATCTGTGGACTCAGTGGTCACTTTTAAAAAACAGCTAAAAACCCATCTTTTTAAACTTGCTTTTAGTTGATTTTTATTTTTAGGTTTTAGCTTCTGTGAAGCACTTTGTGATTTTTATCTTGAAAGGTGCTATATAAATAAAGTTTTACTTACACACACGCACCCACACATACACACACTTAAAGAGTAAAAATTGGGCTGGGCTCGCATGAGCCAAGTGAGGAAACACTATAACAGGGAGCCGTCTGCACCGGGAGCCGGTCACAGACCGCAGCCTCCAGGCTGGGCACACAGCAGGAGGGAGGCCAAGGAGCCCCCCAGCCAGGCTGAGAGGACCCCAGAGACCCAGCAGCCACAGTCGATCACAGCCCCGGTGCAGAGAGCGCCCTCTGAGGAAACACTGGAGATATGACACAATAGGATATATACAGGGTAAAATGATAAAATAAATAAGAACAGGATACAATATAAATATAAATATAAATAGAGTAAGAAGATTAAAAAATGAATAAGAATAAAATCAATAAATATTAGGTAAAGTCTAAATTAATAATAGAATAACAGGATAGAATAAATAAGCATAAAATAAATAAACGTTAAGTAAAAGCTAAATTAAAAAGGTGGGTCTTGAGCCTGTTCTTAAAAACATGTACGTTCTCTGCGGCCCTGAGCTCCTCCGGCAGGCTGTTCCACAGACGAGGACCATACCACTGAAAAGCTGCCTCTCCGTGAGTATGTGTCCTGACTTTAGGGACAATCAAAAGGCCAGCACCAGAGGACCTCAGGGTCCGCGAGGGTTCGTATGGTAAAAGCAGATCTGAGAGATAAGAAGGCCCAAGACCATTAAGACATTTAAAAACCAATAAAAGAACTTTAAAATCGATCCTGAAACACACGGGGAGCCAGTGCAGCGATTCTAAAACCGGTGTAATGTGGGCCCGCCCTCTGGTCTTCGTCAGCACACGAGCTGCCGAGTTTTGTAAAAGTTGTAAAGGTGAAATATTCTTCTTAGGAAGACCAGAGAGCAGGGCATTACAGTAATCAATGCGACTGGTAATGAAAGCATGCATCAGCATCTCCGTGTTGCCCCGAGAGAGAATAGGGCGGACTCTGGCTATATTTTTTAGATGATAAAATCCAATTTTGGTTACATGTTTAACATGTGGGATAAAACCAAGCTCAGAGTCAAAAATAACACCCAGGTTTTTCACTTGTAGCGAAGGACATAGTGAAAATGCCTCTAATTTAGACAAGAGTTTCTCTCTCTGAGCCTCGGGACCGACAATTAAAACTTCAGTTTTGTCCTGGTTAAGCTGTAAAAAGTTTTCTGCCATCCAAGATCGTATATCTAAGATACAGTTAAAAAGGGCATCCATTGGTCTGGTGTCATCAGGAGACACGGAGATGTACAGCTGCGTGTCATCAGCGTAACTGTGAAAGTTCACTCCATGCCTCCTGATGACACTGCCGAGAGGGAGCATATACAAATTAAAAAGTACAGGGCCTAGAACCGACCCTTGAGGCACACCACATGTCATTTTATGGATCTTAGAGGAGCATGTATCCATACTCACCATAAAAGTTCTGTCTGAGAGATAGGAAGTGAACCAGTTGTGTACAGCACCAGAGAGGCCCACCATGTGTTTCAGTCTGTTTAAAAGAATAGCGTGGTCTACTGTATCAAAGGCTGCGCTTAGATCCAGTAGCACCAGGACTGAGAGCTTTTGGGCGTCCCAGTTACATCTAAGATCATTTAAAACCTTTAGGAGAGCCGTCTCTGTGCTGTGGTTCACCCTAAATCCAGACTGGAATATCTCCAGGATCTGTCTATCATTGAGAAAATCAGTAATCTGAGTAAAAACAAGTTTTTCTAAGATTTTACTTAAAAATGGTGAGTTGGATACAGGTCTGTAGTTATTAAAATCATTACAATCCAAATTGCTCTTCTTCAGAAGGGGCCTCACCACCGCCGTTTTAAAGGCAGCAGGGAAGACACCCAACTGAAGAGAGCAATTCATCATGTATAAAAGCTCAGCCTCAAAAAATCCATAAAGTGTTTTAAAGAGTGAAGAAGGGATTGGATCTAAAGGACATGTGGTGGGTCTCACTGTGGAGAAAACTTTCCGAAGGTTCTCAGCATTAACCAGGACAAAGCTGTCCAGTGTCTCCTCAGGTACAATCGAGCCCTCAGATGTCTTTACAAACATATCGCGATTAGATAAAATATCAGATCTGATGGCGCTGACGTTTCCCCTGAAGTGGTCTGCAAACTGCTCACAGAGCGAGTCTGTGGGGTTCTTTGGGAGCTGTTAAAATCAGGGTTAAATAAATGATCTATGGTGGAAAAGAGGACCTTGGGACTATTTTTGTTATTACTGATTATTTTGGCAAAGTATGAATTTCTTGAATTTCTTAATGTATTATTGTACATTTTAAGTTGCTCGCAAAGTATTTGATGGTTGATAGTATTTTTATTTTTCCTCCATCTCCTTTCTGCTGCCCTGCAATTTCTTTTGAGTGTTTTGACTTCTTCGTTTCTCCAGGGTGATGCATGTTTTACGTTAATCTTTTTGGTGGTGAGTGGAGCAACGGAGTCAAGGCTTTTCTTCAGTTTGCTGTTGAAATGATTAAAAATCAGATCGCAGGGTGCAGGTAGAATCACAGGGGGGCATTCGTCTAAAACCCTGGTAAAATTTGCAGCCACTTCAGAGGTTAGATAGCGCCTCCTCACAGTTCGCACCGAGGTCTCCCGCTGAATAAAACCGGTGATGTTAAAAAACACACAGTAGTGGTCAGAGACAGCCAAGTCAACAACAGAGGACACACTGGTGGACAGCTCATGGGTGATGACCAGGTCCAGAGTGTGTCCTCTGTTGTGAGTCGGCTGCGTGACGTGCTAGGTAAAATCCAAACAGTGAAGAATGTTTAAGAATTCTTTTGCTGCAGGGTCAGAAGGATTATCTATGTGCAGGTTAAAATCACCGGTTAAAATTATCATATTATAGTTTGAATGTATGTTTGTTAAAAATTCTGAGAATACCTTGATAAAAGCAGCGCTGTCTTTAGGTGGTCTATAAACTGTGACAGATAAAACTGGAGGGCTGCTGAAAACAATAGCATGAAATTCAAAAGTGGTAAAATGATCAAATAAAATTTGTTTGGAGGTGAGTGTGTTGTTGGCTAAAGATGCACTGCCACCACCTCTCTCACCACTTCTAATAGAAAAAGAGAAACTAAAATTTGGTGGGGAGGCCTCAGTGAGAACAACTGGTGCATCCGAGCCCAGCCATGTTTCAGTTAAAAATAAACAGTCAAGTTTATTATCTAAAATTAAATCATTAATAATAAAAGACTTGTTCGACAGAGAGCGTACATTTAAAAGTGCCATACTGATTGAGACTGGTGGATTTTTGACAATAGAGTTGAATGGATGTTGATATTTTTGAAGAGGCCGGAGGTTATTAATGTTTTTGGAGTTACTGGATTTATGATAATTCTGTTGCTCTCTGTTTGTGATTATGACGGGTATTGTGTTGACTGTGGGAGAGAGAGGTCCTAGTCCAGAGTTTTGTGTATTACTGTTAAAAGTGGAACAAATATAGGAGCTGGGACCAGGAGGACATCAGTCAGTGGCAGACGGATCAGCAGGTAATGTCAGTTTGGGGTAGTGACAGGGCCATGTGCGGGAGTGCTGTACGCCAAATGCCAAATTGGCGTACAGCAAACGGCGTCCCCAGGCGTTGAGGAAAAAGGTTTTGTGTTGATCAGCCAAGAACAACTACAATCTCATTTTCTGCTTTTATGAAAGGGCTGTTCACAAAAACACAGAGAGAGAGAGAGATGTGTGTGTTGATTAAGCAGTGATGATAATAATGAACATGTCTTAGTTTGTCACTTTCAAGTGAAAAGCAGACCTGAATCAATTTTCCACATGCAGTGGTCGGAAGAAAGTTATAGTTTAACATCATTGGAAACAGTCAGGCCAAGTTTCTGGCTGACTTATTTACAGCACCATGTGTCTCTCAAACTCACAAGCGAGCTCTCACTCCTCCCTGAAGACAAGGAATGCAGCTTCAAAGAGCAATAACATGGCAGATAAAGAGACAGCAGCAAAGTCCTGAGCAAAGAGACCCAGCAAGCAGCAGCAGTGTGGACAAACAGCATCAGAGAAGAAGAGGAAACCCATCATCCTGCCTGATTGGATGAATGGCACTGTGTTTCCAACAAGCTGCAACTTCACTGTGCATGTGAAAAGAATGTTTGAGGAGAACTGAGGGGACTGTTGGAGTTTGACATTTGCCACCTTTGGAGAAAATGGCAAGAAGAGACAGTGGAACACAGGACAAAGCTGAAGGGGAACTGCCGGCTGTTGGACTGTTGAAGTGGGAGAGGACAACAGTGAGAGTAAGTGAGAACACAGAGGAGTGCTGTTATTTAATCTGGGAAATCAAAATTTGGGTTAGCAAACCTGGGAAAAACAAAACTGACTGTTTAAGTGGGAAAATTGTGAAGGAGTCTGAAACACTGCGAAAAGAAGCATACAAAATCACACACACAAGCAGAACATGCATTAACCCTACTAACACTTCCAAACACAAGAGAGCTTATGAAGATTAGACAACATCTTAAGCATGTGAGTCTGTTTATCATCTTGTCCAAGTCACTTAGTGTGATGAGAAGTGATGCAAAGATCAGTGGATTCATAGCACATCAGTTAATCCGATCTAAAGTTCTTCTTTTTGAAATGACGTCATTTTGCTGAGGGTGGAAACTAAATGCGACGATGGTTTCCACTATTAGCAAAGGAAGGAAGGAAGGAAGGAAATAAAAACAAACTGACTGACTGGTAAAAGCTGACAAGACTTGACCACGACTCAAGGTTAACATCCACCTAGACAGGACAAAAGGGTGGATGAGTTTATGTGTTTCTTTTTACAGGAGCAGAAAGATGACAGCAACATTCGAGGTTGCGTGACGATTTAACCTTTTAAATGCCACTTTCTGTGTCTGTGCATCTACTAGGGGTGTTATTCACTATCTTGTGCTGCGCACAGAGATAACTGTGACAAAGTATGCATACGCCTGCGCAGTGCTAACATTTGCATTTTCTTTTCTACAGCATTACATGCAGTTCTTCATGTGTTTGATCATGTGATTTATAACAGGACAATTGGTTAATGTTTTTCTACTACAGGATTTCTGGGTTTATGTGTGAAGAAAACTGTGTTTACAGGTTATGAGTTGGTGATGCTTTTACACTGTCTTGTTGGGAAAATGTGAAGGTTACTTTGATGATGTGAATAACATTCTTTCCACAGCTATGGATGGCTTTATGGTCTTTTTATGGCACCTCTGGAACCTGTCGACCTGCGCCTGACCACCAATGGTCAATGTGTATTGCTAATGTTTGTTTTTCTAAGAGTACATGTAGAGGATTCAGCAGAAGCGGACAAGTGACATGAGAAAAACAAGTAAGAGATGCAGTGTTTATGGAATAGTTTAATATGGGGCTCATTAGCTGGCCACTTTTGAGCTCATAGTGATTGATGAGTGGAGTGACTTTGCTTAAGGGAAGTCACCGATTACATTAATGTTGACTGAGTACATGGGATGACCCATGTCTGAGGCAAATTATGGTAATAGTTGTAGTTTACAGCTACTGTCACAGTCTGGCGAGAGCAGACTGTATGAATTGAAAAAGGACCCAAAATGCAGACTCCAAGGAACAGGGAACAAAACTTGAATGTTAACAAAAAGCGAGCCGTTTAATATGGCTGGAAAAAAAGGTACAAACAAAGGGCAAGGCAAATTGAAGCAAAATTAACACAAACCTAAACTGGGAAATCTAAACAAACAATAAGAAAAACCTAGACAAGAAACTTGGAAGCATGGCATGGACAACAGACGACCTGACAATCACACACTGAAAACAGAGGACTTAAATACACAGGAGGTGATTAGGGGAAGTGGAGACACATGAGGAAACAGCTGACTAGGATAAACATAATGATGCACAGGCAAGAGTAAAACTAACCGCATGAGCACAGAACACAAGACCCCTTTTCAAAATAAAACAGGAAACATGCAGATTTAGACACGACAACCAGAATTTGACAATGTAAGACACAGACATGAAACGCATGAAGAGCAGGGGAGATTTAACATGGTTGGAAACACGAGGGAGAAATAATAAGAACTAGAAACACTTAGGCATGATAATACAAACTTGATAACATAAGACACGCAGCATGAAACACGAAGGGTGAGGGGAAGCTTAAATACAGGGGAAGAAAACACAAGGAGTCTAATAACCAAATGAACTCAGATAACCTAATGAACAAAATAAACTCAAACTTAAAACGCTGGGTCAAAAGACCCAGGACCATGACAGCTACAGCTACACATGTTTCTTTTCCAACTATTTATTTATAAGTGACTTATGTATGTATGTATGTATATATATGTATATATTGTACTATTCTTAGTTAGCGTATTGTCTGTCTTGTCTTAATGTTGGTTTAAAATGGAGCACTGTAACAAAAAATAATTTCCCCCAGGGATCAATAAAGTATTCTGATTCTGATTCTGATTACTGATTTGAGAAAACCTGCACATGATACTTGTCTTGCTGATGTTGAATGCTTTATTACTCTTATGATACAATTGTTTACAAGTGTGAAGTTTGATTTCACTTCCAGATCTTGTTTTCCAGGCCATGATGGTGTGTATGCAGGCTCCTGGCGGAGCTCCTGTTAAGCAAACTTAATATGCAAAACACACTAACATCTTTTATTGCAGGATTACGGAGCTACTCCGGAGGAGACACCCTGATGTTGCCTGGGACGTGATCTAGCTAACCTTTTTCTTTAAGACAGGAATCTAGGTTTGATGAGTTGACTCATGGGAGTGTCCATGCGTCAAGAGGAGGGGTCCAGGATTAACATGAAACACAATGTTTTCTATGTTTTTTATGATTTTTACAGTGATTTGTGTGATTAATGTCATGGTCCCCGTGCCTGCCCAGCCGGCCTCACAAGGCTACACTTGTGTTTTTTTTCTCTTTCTCCCCCTATCTCTCTGCCTGGGCGGAGCTCACAGCTGGCTCCCGCCCTTGGCTCTCACAGCTGTTGGCGATCAGCTGATTATCCGTCTTCTATTTGAGGCTGGGTCACAGATCCTCTCATCGCGGGATGATTGCGCTACTGACGTTAGTCTACCTTTCCAGCTCCCGTGGTCTTACACCTTTATGCCTTCGTGATTTGTGAGTGATTTCTCCCTTTCCCTGTTCCAGCTTATCTTCCCGGACCTGTGACCTCCCCGCGGTACAAACGTGTGTGAGGACGTGAGCGAGCGTGAGAGAGAGAGTGCCTTCCCCTAATCCCCTGGAACCCTGAATTTCCCGTCACTGTATATATTATTGCACGGGTGTGTAAATAAATCGTGTTCTGAGACATCAACCTGCTCTGCGCTTGAGTCCCTGCTTTCAGCTCGTGACAATTAACAGTTCATTTACAGGTATTAAACCTATGCAAGTGGTGCATCCAAGTTCAGATGAGGCTTTGATGGCCTATAAGTGAAGTTCACTGAACTAAAGAATGTGGTTTGATGATTGTTGACATGCTCTCCAAATAGAAGTTTTTCCTCCTAGCAAGGAAATACAGGTGCAGCAGTAATCTCCTGAGAAATCTCCAGAGGCCCAGTGAGAAGCAAGAACCATTCCAGGCATTGCTGACAGTCCAGGCAGTGGTTGAGGTCAAAGGTCGAGCTGGTTGGGGCCCATCATGAGATCAGATTCCGGAGCCACAGCAAGGAACTGAAGCTGCGTTGGAATGAGAGCTGTGCCAAGGGGGGCTTTCCAGAGGCCAACAGAGGAGATTGTGGACAACAGATGGGCACCTGAAGGATGAGGGGAGCGTGCCAAGCTCCATCGACAACGCAGAGGGAGTCTAAGGATGACATCATGATTCTGTGAAAAGCACAGGAACCGGAAGCTATGGTGGTGATGACAGCAGTTTCCTATGAACATCACCTAATGCTGTGTCACTATACTGTGCATACGATGGCACACTGAAGACTGCTGGGATCATAACAGCAGTAAGATAACTGGACCCAGCACCCTTTCCACAGAGGGGTTTTTCTGCAGAGGATGGACAGTAGAAGAGCCATAAGTATATCCACGACAGGACAAAGGCAGAATCGGCAAATACAGACTATTATGTCTGTTCCCATATGCCCAGCACGTCAACACACCCCACACTATATGTGTTCCTGGACCAACTCCCAGGAAAGAACTACTCGATGATATTAGCAGAGAGAGGGGGACTTTGCGTCCTCTTCAACAACACCTGCTACACTTACATACCGGACGATGTACACTCATTAAACATGACTGATGCCCTGAATGCTTTGAGACAGATCCAGCAGGCCCAAAATCAGGACTATGTAAGTGATACAAGTGACTGGTTTTCTTGGCTTTACACTGGCTCCTGGTTACAGGTGCTAAAAAGACTACTCATCGGAGTTGTGTCTTTGTAACATGTATACTGCCATGTCTAAAACTCATGATAAACCGCATATAATTTTCCACTGTTGCTGCATACATAGCCATGACAAGTGATGATGATAATGACCCCGACCTGTTGAAACATGAAGACTTTGTGTGATTAATGACGGTGTGACAGAAAATGTACAACAAGATGTTACATACTGATATCTCACTTAAAGTTATACTGACAACAGGAGGGAATGTCAATGGAAAATTGTACTTAGTAGTCAGTATAATCTTATAATGATATAAGTTTGCATATGGTAGAATACTGCATGAAATCATTTGTGTTTAGAAGTATATAGTTGGTGGCATATTGAAAGAATGTCTCATTCCCTGTAACATTCCAGGGTGTTCTGGCGTTCACCCCCACATCCTAGGAGCATGGGAGAGGTTGTACCTTGTCTTATTGTTTTACGGTAGGATTAACGTAGCTATGTCAGTTTTAGTTTAAGTGCTTTTTTACATATAGATGAACTGTTGGATTTTCCAGACCAGCAGGTTAAGGGAAGTCGTTTATGGACACACACACACACACACACACACACACACACACACACACACACACACACACACACACACACACACACGTACACCTCCACATTCCAATGTAAGGAACAAACACTCACTGAAGCATATAAATAAAGACCAGGGCAGTCCTCAGTGCGAGTCTCTGAGCCTCACTCTTGGAGTGTCAGTTCTGGAGGCTGCCCTTGCTAGCAAGAAATTCTGTGTGTTTCTCTTCTCTGAGTCTCTACTGAAGAAGTGTTTTAGAATATATCTCTTAACACAGGCCATAACAAATTTTTATAGAAGTTCTAAGGTTTGGCTGAAATATCTGCTTTTCACATTTAGAGACAGTTTGATTGGTGAGTATTGCTGTAGCCCTCTGTATATGGTCCCTCACTTGTAAATATCTAAAGAAGTAATGCCTATGAATGTTGTATTTATAGATTAGCTGGTCAAAGGACATGAGGTTAGACCCGTCCATTAAGTCAGAAAAGGTAGAAATACCATTCACAGCCCAGTTCCGAAAGCCGGGGTCAGTGGTCCCGGGCAGAAAAAGAGGATAATCAGAGAAGGGAGTGAAAAGAGATGTTAAGTGAGACCTTCCTTCTAGTTTTTGAACCATTCGCCAAGCTTTAACAGTAGATAATGTGAGTGGGTTGCTACAGAGCATCGTTAAGGTCTTAAGTTTCCCCACAAAAAGCAAACTTTTCTTTACTTTTTTTTTTTTCCCTCTCTCCCTCCTTTGAATATACTTATTTAGGATAATAAATGTGTATGTATAGACATAGATATGATTGTTTATATAATGATAATTATATTTTATGTAAAAAGGATGGGGAGAGGAAGGAAGGGAAGGGGAAAAAGAGGGGAGGGGAAGGGAAGGGGGGAAAAGGGAAAAAAAAGGGGAAAAAAAAACCAAACCATATTTTTCCCCTTTTTTTCCAAAAAAAAAAAAAAAAAAAAAGCAAACTTTTCAAAGGGAAGTTAGACAGAGCTCTCAATATCCAACCAGACAGGAGAAGGCTGTTGTACCCAATCGGCAGCTATACGCATATGGGGGCTTAGCTGATACTTCCTTATATCTGGGAAATCAAGGCCCCCTTTTGAGGATGGAAGACATAACGTGGATATTTTAAGACGAGGTTTCCTCCCTGCCCAAACAAAGGAGCTGAACCAGCCATTTAGAGTTTGGATAGCTTTATGTGGAAAAAGGGTCGGAACCATCTGTATTGGGTAAAGTAGCCTGGGTAGAATGTTCATTTTCAGAAGAGCGATACGACCGAGCCAGGATAACGGTAAGGACTTCCATCTCTCTAGATCTAATTTGACCTGCTCAAATAGGGGGGTAAAGTTACTTTTATACATCTGTTCAAAGGCTGGAGTGACCCTAATCCCCAGATACGTAAAGCCCTGTGGGGACCAAGTGAAGGGAAATGGAGAAGGGGCCCGTGGTTTTTGTTTCAGACTGCTCAATAGCATTGCTTCTGAGTTATTGAAATTAATTTTATAGCCTGAGATTTCACTAAACTTATTAATAGTTTCAACCAGAGAGGGGATTGATGTCTCCGGCTGAGTCAACACAACAAGTACATCATCAGCATACAGAATAATCTTATGCTGTCTTTGTCCTACAGATAGACCATGTATGTCCGCCTGAACTCGTACTGCCTCTGCCAATGGTTCTATGGCTAGGGCAAAGAGCAAAGGGGAGAGGAGGCAGCCTTGTCTGGTTCCCTTCAGTATCCGGACGTTGGAGGACCGCACCCCGTTTGTGAGAACTGCAGGGCAGGGATTGTTATAAGGTAACTTAATTCTGTTTATAAAGTTTCCACTGAAACCGAATTGATGTAGTGTAAAAAACAGGTAAAAATTAATAATTAAATAATAATAATTAAACAAATAATTACATCTGAGACTTTGTTTCATTGTGAGATTATAACAGTGATGGAAATATAATTGTTTGTTGTTCAGCAGAACAGTGTCCAGTATGTTGGCTGTTATACTTTGTTGTGTTTGAAAATAAAAGTTGGGCTCATTTTAACATCATTACAAAAAGTGTTGTTAATTATTTTTAATCATAATCAGGTTACCACACATTGTTTTTTCATTTAGTTGAACTTGAAATGTTTGTCAGTAGGTAAACAATTAGTATTGTACAGTCAGAAATATCCAGTTATTCTTAATACTGCAGACTTGCAATGAATAAGTTGTCCTAACAGTCATCTTAAGTAAGCTTTACTTAATTTTTTTGAGTTCTATGAACTAACTAATTAGATTTTACAGTGTACAGGGACACGCCGTCGGGGCTGAAAGCTGACAGCTCACTGACAGCTCGCTGACTCTGATGCGTCGGGTCCGCGCTTTGTGTTTATGTCTTTTTTGCGCTCGATTCTGATGCTGCAGGTTTTATCTCTCTCCAACCAAAACTCACTGAGGTTGAAAAAATTGTGTGTGCCTAACTGGTGCTGGTGCACCAGTGCAACTGTGGCAAAAGGTGAGTCTAGAGCCCTGCCTCTGGCGTCTGCTGAAATATTTTGAACGTTAACTTCTTAGATCCAATCTTCTGAAGATCAACTTATCTCTTTTGCACAAAACTTTTTACCTTGTCGTTCTTTCACTCCCGTCTCTTTCTGGACTGCGGTCATTCATTGGGATATCCAATCATCATCATTGCTGACATCCAATCAGCCAATGTTCACATCCTTGCTCTCTCTGTGACGTCAACATGATTTAAAACAAATTTAAAACGTATGATAATATTAATAAAAAGAATAATATCATTACATTTTCTTCTTTCCTGTGTTGTATGTTAATATGATTTCTTACATTAATCACATATGAGTATTCAGTCTTATATAAATATATACTTTCCCTCATCTCTTATTCAGTTTGTTTGCTATTGTACATTAACAGAATGTTTCATCAGCTCAACCTCACATGGACATCATGACGCTTTCAACAGCATCTCTTTTAAACTCAGTTACAAAGGAATACTTTTCCTTTCATAACGCCATGTTTCTCAATCATAATACACTAACATAGTACGAGTATAACTATATAAATTTAAATTACTGTCTCCTTATTGTCTCAGGTTGCATGTTTCTCACACAGCACACTGGTATTCTCAGCTTCTTGGTCTTTCCTATACTACTGCACTGCAGTGGTATAGAAAACGGCAGGAATGTCTTAAAGACATAAAGACCTGGATGCCCGCTAACTTTCTGCTTCTTAATTCAGATCAAACTGAGGTTATTGTAGTCGGCCCTGAAAAGCTTAGAAATATGGTATCTAAGCAGATTCTTCCTCTGGATGGCATTACCTTGGCCTCCAGTAACACTGTGAGGAACCTTGGAGTCATTTTTGACCAGGACATGTCCTTCAACGCACATATTAAACAAATATGTAAGACTGCGTTCTTCCATTTGTGCAACATCTCTAAAGTTAGAAATATCCTGTCTCAGAGTGACGCTGAAAAACTAGTTCATGCATTTATTACTTCCAGGCTGGACGACTGTAATTCATTATTATCAGGAAGTCCTAAAAACTCCTGGAAAACCCTTCAGCTGATCCAAAATGCTGCAGCAAGAGTCCTGACAGGGAAATCAAAGTGAAGTGAAAAGGATGGACAGGGTCAAGCAGACTGTGGCGGTCAAACAATGCTCACTTTGTGCTTTTGTGTTCTTTGTGCCAAATTTTTGTAACCTGTTTCTTCTATTGTACAGTTTTGGGCACCCAAAGAGAAACTGTTGCTTCAGTTTCCCATTCTTCTGATTGGCACCTGACGTGCTCTTCTGCTGCTGTATCCCATCTGCTTCATGGTGTGACATGTTGTGCCTGTGGAGATGCTCTTCTGCATACTTTGGTTGTAATGAGTGTTATTTGAGTTACTGTTGCTTTCCTAGCAGCTCGAAGCCATCTCACCATTCTCCTCTGACCTCTAGAAACTGTTGCACCACTTAAATCCCATTTCCTCCATATTCTTAAGTTTAATTACGAGGTAGGCAGGTTCTTACAACCGTGTCAGCATGCCTAAATGCACTGAGTTGCTTCCATGTGATCGGCTGATTAGATATTTTGTTAATGATCAGTTGAACAGGTATGTCTAAGTGGCTTGTGAGTACATATTCATATTTATTTTACCATTTAATTTGACCTATGTATGTTAGGTAGCTGAACTGAACTGAACTCATAATATTCAGTCACCAACTGCAGGCTTGCTGTAACACAACTAATGCTGCTGACCCAAACCAAGTCAATCAATGGAAGAGTTTCAGGGGAAAGAAATGTTTATTAATAATCATGTTAGTAATAACTGTAATAATAACTGTGATAATAATGTACGAATATTGTAATAAATAGTATTGTTTCTTTGAAGCACATTAAAAGCACACATAAATCAACCAGTTAAAGAAATACCATCCAACACACACACACACACACACGCACACACACACTGTAGAAGTACACAGACACACGTGTACTTCTACAGTGTCACTTGCACAGGTTCAGTCTCACATTAGATGTCTCTTTGTACACATTAATACAGGTTTTTGCTCTTGACATAAAGAATAACTGATACATAAAGAGTAGAAGAAAACACTGGAGCCTCAAACACATAAATAAAAGCAGACTAAAAAAATGCAAACATGTAAGTTAGGTCTTTTTTTCTTCAAATTTTACTCCATAGTCACCAGTCAAACCTTTGTGCTTTGGGATCTGCATAGGACCGGGAGGCTGTTGGCATTCAGGAGTGAAAAACGTTCAAAGGCAACCAGATCATTTAAGTCAAAACTGCTGAAGAGAAACAGATCATATCACCGGATACAAATTCATTCAGGACAGTCTTTTGTTTGCATTTCTGACGTGTGTGCATACGTTTGAAATTTATATTATTTTGAATAAAACTTCAGACATACTAGAAATGAACTAGCGTCTGCATTTATCCTGACTGAAAACCAACCGTCAAGGCCAAATCGTTTTCAGTTTTCTGCCGTACTGTAAAACACCCCTTTTTTTACTGACAGGTGAAATCAGCAACATTTTTGAAATGATTAGTTTGAGTATTGTTTCATGCACACATGTAACAATTATGAGGGGTTTGTGTGTTTGGCGGAGCAGAGGAGAACACTGGGGAAAAATCACGAGCTTATCCACTCGAGAGCAGTTAGAAATTCTTTATTATGTTTTATTTGATGTTGTTTTTTTTATAAAATGGAAGAAATGGTGTAGAGAAGACAGTGACAGCAGAGACTCGAGGCTGAGAATCTACTGTTATCTCCTGTGCCATTTTAGCAGGTGCCCTAGATCTGGCTTCCATTGTCCCAAATTATTTCATAAACAGATTTAGAAAGAAGTGCATAGTTAAAGTGAGGCATATGGGTAACAAATCTAAATGCCAATAATATCGATCTTCTATAGCAATAACATTGTTATTCCAATTAACAGTTGGTTCTGCTGCTAATGACAACTTTAAATTGTTGTTCATGTGTTTTCTGAATTGGAAACAGTTTGGTAGCCTACTCAAGAAAGAACACTTGTTGGAAATACTGTAAAGGTTATGTAAAGAGTAAATATTGCAGATCACAGTATAATTTCTATACATTTACAACAACACTCCAGGCTAAGTTAGTGGGCTGCTCAAAGGACTCCAGTAAGGACTTCACGTTTTCACTTGCATGGGTTAAGTTATATACATGTACGTACTCTAAAATATCTTCCAGCTTTTGTTTTGTGCATAGTTCTTGGATTTGTGCTCACTGAGCCTGATGTTGTGTGAAACAAATAAGAGACATCTTTTATTATTATTTGGATAATGTGGGCGTTAAAGTAATTAAGGACAGAGATGAATCACAATATAACTTAACCTCACTGAGGTATTTAAAAGACAACTCTCAATAATAATATTCATAATAATAATAATGATGATGACTGAATTTCCCGGAGGAACCTACCCGGGGGATTGATAAAGTTCTATCTGTCTATAAGATTTGATAACTCCTTGTAGGGAGATAAAAATGAGATATTTAAATAAAATGTTGTCAAATCCCAGTACTGGTGAAACACCCACAGACCAACTGTATGCAGGATCGGGACTTATGTAGTGTCCTTCAGTTTAAACCTGTCAGAACGTGTCTTTGCAGCAAGTATTCTGTGACTTTAGGGTGGAGGTCAGTGGGTTAACGGGGGAGGTAGGTGTGGTTTTGGCTTATGGGTGGATGTTGGGCTCAAGTGTGGAAGAGGGGGAGAGGAGGTAAATGAGGTCTGGTTGCCAGGAGCTTTAAGAGTAATAGCTGCTTTAGGGCTCGTATCTGAGGTATACACAATAGAAACAAATGGGAGTAGTTTTGGTAGGAAGCCCGAGGATTTTTATATCTCGTTGCTGAGTACGTGTACTTAATGCAAACATCACATTTTCTGATTGGGGAAGGGAAGGACCAGGGTAAAAGGCCATGCCACAGGGGAATACCACAGCTAGAGTTAAAAGCTACTTCAGACCTTTAGATAATCTCTCCAACCAGCAACAGATGAACATCATATACAGTACATGTAAACAAGCCAAGAGAAAGAACAACAAGGAAAAAAAGAACAAAAATAAATTACAATTAGAATAACACAGCAGCGATCGGAGGAAACCTGATCTCTGCTAAGATTGACATCGTTAGAATATTTTTTGTTAAGTCCCAGTTCATGTCCAGCTGCCTGATCCCACTGCAGAAGCTTTTTCCCAGATGAACAACTCAGCAGTGGCACGCTGAGGGTGTGGTAGAGGCATCGTTAAAAAATCTGTCTGTAGACACATTCACAGATGCTCATTTAGTCTTTGAAAGAGTTTTTAGACATTCATGTAGAGAACAGTACGGACAACCAGTCTTTCACTGCGTGAAGGAGAAAGAAATGCAGCACTAACAGTGTAACAGTGCATCCTGTCACACAAACATCTGCCTCACTGAAACACCAGAAAAACAGGAGAGGAAGTAAAATCTGGGTCTCCGGGACAGTCATCAACATGATGGAGACATGATATCACCACGGTCATAAGAACGGAGTCACAGCACTAAAGGCACTCCAAGGCCAGCGAGTGATCAGCTTAAAAAGACAGAATTGGTCCAAAAAGGACAAAAGACAAAGAGCCAATCGTTCACACTCAGCATGAGCTTGGGTTGCCTTCGTTCTGTCACACCGAGTTAGATTACTGTGGCCTTTCAGTTGTTTCCACCTCCATCACTTTATTAACTGATGTAAATGAGTACTGTCCATGGGATCACTTAGTCTTATAGACCATGTTACCTACATTACCAAGTGCTATGCATTAAAGTAAGAGTGCAGTGAGACTCAAATCCTCCTCTGAATTAAAATAAAGATGTAAAGGTTTCAGTGTCGTCATATCCATAAATGTGGTAAAACATGCTACGACCCACAAATCAAACAAGTGCATGTGAGCGTCCTGCAGCAGAGCGTCTCCATTTCCAACAGGACGCACTGCTAAAAGTTTCCCCACCTCAGACTGGTCTCGTGTTTCTTTGTTGTCCTGTTCCTCACCACAGCATTACCCTCAGCACCACGATGACACTACGACTCAGCTACACAAAGACAAACCAAACAACTAAAACTCTCTGTAGTACTTCACGCTTCAGCAGGACATGTCTGTTCACCTTTGGGACATGACGTGATCGTGAGGAGGAGGTCCAGCATATTATCAGAAACATGTTACTATATCATTTACACGTGTAATAAATATACAGAATACTGTTTGTTCTTTTGAAGCACATAAAAAACACCATCTGCCTAAAAAGTTTAAGTTACATTCAGTAGCTGAACAAAAGAGAAACATGAAAGAACGACACATCATCACACTTACACCACGTCCTGCGTCAAAGCTGAAAAATCAAACGTATGTCCAGGAGGTGGAGATCACAAATGACTATATTTATATATAAATACTGTCTTCTTACTGCCAGTACAATGACTACAACAATAGTAGATGACAACAGCTGACTCTGCACCATGGCTGTGTTTTTAGTACAATGCGTAAATACAGAAGGATGTCAGCAGGAATCCATAGAAACAGAAGAGTTTACACAGACTTGCTGTCACTGTGTGACTTTTCACTTTAACCCCTCTCTTAGTCCTTTTGAGTGGTGGAAGCTGAAGGCTGTGTTGAAGCACATCATCATTTCCACTTTTCATTTTTTACCCACTCTCTGTTCCCAGCCCTACCCTGCCTGTGCCAACACAATGCACAAGAGCAGTTTTTACTCCACGGCACAGTAAAACCACCAGACTGTGGTGACATCAGGCAGCCTGTCATTAATGTCCCACCTCGCTGGAACTTGAGTCGAGCTTGTAGAGGAAACCCTAACCCTTTTTCTTATCTGTGTGTATTTTTGGATTTAAAAGGCAGATTTTCTGACCGATACAGACGTTATTAGTGGAAGACAGGCTCAAAAAGCTGTAATCTCATTATGTAGTGACAGGCCTGCTGGACCAGTTGCCCCACACACCTTAACACACACACACACCCAGCAGAAGGCATGTGGGGCATGGTGGCTGACCTTCAAAAGTCACAGGGAGCTGGCGTCTCCTCATCTCCTCTTTGAACTGCACACAGTTTCTTTTTTTAAACATACTTATATAATACACACATATGGTATATAATATGTATATACACAGAGTGATGTTTGATCTTTTCTGAAACCATAAACTTAAAAAAGTTTACAAAAATAAAAATGTTTTATCGTGACCTTCCTATTTGGTCTCTAACACTCAGCAAGGCTTGTTTTTCAGGAGTTGGAGCTGGTCGGCTCCTCTCTGCTCCCAGGCTACAGACTCAGCGGTCCAGGTCCGGCCTTACAAAGCAGGCCCTTTGTCCATCCCCTTAATTCTTGACAGAAGGCCATTTTTTTCTTTTAGTTGATCTCTGTTAGTGTCCTTCTGTGTCCACGGTGATCTTCTCTCTTTTTTTTTTAGCAGGTGTCCATCTGTACTCACTGTTTCGTTTATTTACTAAAAGAAGAGGGCAAGAGCACAGAAAATAAGCAAGTCAGTGTAAATAAGCTGCACATCTTCACTGGCTTTTACACTCTACTGTACGCATCATGAGCATAATCTACTGTAGTATCCAGCCACTGAGAAGAAAATATGCTGGAGGATTTCTTTCCTGCAAGCTTATAAAAGCACAGTTACAACAGCAGCAGCAGTTCAACCTAATATTTGAACTTTCAACAGTCACTAACAGCTTTTGTACGGCTCATGTTTTTTATTTTGTGCTTTTTGTTGAGAATTAAATTATTCTCTGTGATTTATAACTGTCACCTGAAGCTGCTTTACTGTAATGAAGTGTAGAGTAATGTTACTGGCTGTTCCTTAGAACAGTTGGTAAGTCCACAGCTTACTAAGAACGTGGTTATTTCTTATATTCACCATGTTTTTACACAGTGTCCTGGCTTTCCAGGAGAAAGTTGCAGAGGTTGTCCAGGGTTCACAAAGTTATCAGTGTTAGTGAGATAAATGAAAACAGAAAATGTTAAGAAGAACTTGAATGACAGCGTTACTGAACATGACACGAGGTTGTGTTGGAAAGAAGGGTCCAAGGAATTCTGCAGGCTGCAGCTCCTTTTAGAGAAGCAGAGCAACAATGAACACGGATGGGAACTGATAAGAGTTTAGTGATTATTCATTATCAATATCACTTATCAATTCCCATTGGCTCCAGTTTGAGGGTCACCATCACCTCTCAGCAGCATATCAAAGACATTACATCCATGCACATTAACTACATGCAGTGTGATCGAACATTCGTGCATGTTGGAGGTGTTCCCCGCTTTGTTGTGATTGGTGATGTTAAAAAAGTGAATGCACATATTACACAGAACACTTGTCTTAAAAGTAATTCCCCAGGATAAAGACATTCGTTACTTTCATGTTACTGTGGTGGAGCGTGGTAGGCGGTGCCGTGCGGACGCACCTGCACGGCGTCTGCAGATCACGCCCGCGGTGTTAAATCACGGGGAAGCAGGGTTGTTGTGGTGGTGTGACCAGTGTAAAAATAAAGATGTCTCAAAACACGGATCTGTGGTCCCGTCGTGCCATAATTCCACCACACTGGTGCCGAACCCTAGGATGCGGCACGACGGGCCCACAACAGAGCCAGAGAAGGGAGGAGCTGTCCCAGATCATGGCTGACACGGCGGCTATCCAGTGGGAGCAGGTGGCGGAGGTGCGTCGCCAGCAGGAAGAGCTGAGGGACCAGACCGAGCGCCACCTGAAAAGGATTGGGCATCTGGCGGCGCTGCTCTGGGCCTGGGCGCCACCCCTACAGGGGTGTCACGACGGTGGTGGAGGAGCCGAGTGAGGCACTTCAGCAGCCGGAGGCGGCAGACGAGTGCTCACGGCTGTGCCTACACGGTCGTGCCGGTTTGCCAGGTACCGGGCGTGCCCGGCCTCCGGACCAGCGTTGCCATCACCGCTGGAGACTTGGGCGGCCTACGCAAGAGACACTGCCCTGTCATCAGGTTGGAGGCCGGGGGGGGAGTAGGTTCGGCCGGATGGCTCCCCGACCTCAGTCGGGCGATGGGGATGTGTGGTGGGGCGTGGTCTGTGGTGCCGTGTGGCTGCACCTGCGCGGCATCTGCAGATCACGCCCGCGGGGTTAAATCACGGGGAAGCAGGGTTGACAGGGTTGCTGTGGTGGTGTGACCAATGTAAAAATAAAGATGTCTCTGTGGTCCCGTCGTGCCATAATTCCAGTTACTCTGTAAGATGATCTGAACACTGTCACATAGTTACCACTGAACAATATAAACCTGAAGGCTACAGTCACACACACCAACACAATCCATCCTGATGACCTCACACGTGATCTTTCTATGAGCGTGTATGAGCACAAAGCAAAGATGAAAACCAGCACAAAGAGACTTCATAATGGTTGTCACGGTGATTCTACTGTAGCAACATGAACAGGTAGAAGTGGAAGCTGCAGCCTGACTGCTGTTCAGCAGCAGCTCAGGTTATCACGGTGCTGGGTCAGCACTTCCTCATCACTCTGCGTTCTTGGCTAGCTTAGAATATTCTCCACATCATTAAACGCTACCACCTGCTGGAACCACTGACTAAAGGCAGGATGGATTCATACTTTTGTGTTCTTTATGCCATTTAATTTGGTGGTTTTCTCTCTAAAGCACCTTGAGGCGACTGTTCTTGTGATTTGCTGCAAAATGTCAGACACTGTCTCTGAGACAGAGTGATGCCACAAATGCGACAGCCTAGTTTGTCGTAAAGACAAAGTATGCACAGTCGGAAATGTCTGATTAAAGACTCGTGTTACGATCTCTCCCTGAAACAGGAGAGCACTTTGTAAAGATAATGATTGATTGCCTTGGAGCGTCAGTCTTGTTTTGGTCTTTGAAATTTGTACTGAGGATATATACAGAAGGTTTCTGTTTCATACAAAAGAAATGATTCAGTATATTCTCTGGAGATTTCACTGTTTGTAAATATTTATTTTATTTGGTTGGAACAGATCACAGAATCTAGTTTTCTGTTTTGTTTGTGTTCATCTGTAACACTTGAAGCTTTTGACTGGTCACAATGAACATAAATGACAGAATATAAATAATATTTAAATAAAATGAACCTTATGTTGTAATATTTCATTTAGGAGTAAAATGAAACCTTTAAGCTTGGAAGAAATAGTGATTTGAGTTTTACTGGAATATGTTGTGATGTTAACAGAACCTCTGTAATTTCAGGGGGATGTTTATTGATTACTGCTTGTATGTATCACAAAAATATCTTATGAGGGAAAAAGGCAATCAAATATAAAAGTTTAGAATAAACCACAGCAGACCAAGAATACATCATACAGAACAAACAAACAAACAAACAAACAAACAAACAAACAAACAAACAAACAAACAAACAAACAAACAAACGCTGACACACATTTCAACTACCAAAACATTTATGTCTGAAAATCTACTGACAATAACTTGTGACATTACAACACAAGATCAGCACAATTTAAAACCTGACAAAGTGACATAAACATCATCTGGCTTTATCCAAACAAACGAGGCCTTTAAATGTGTTGTGTTGCTGCCACAGTCACAGCCTCCGGTGTTTGTGTTGTAGAGAGATATGTGTTGTACATGTGTTGTAAATGTGTCAGCTGAAGTGTGAACTGACTGAATGGGTAACAAAAATAAATCAAAACGTGTCAATAACTTGAGTCCATGTAAGTTTAGTCAAATTGTCAAGACAACAGATGTCAACATAACGTTAAGTCATGTGTCTTCACAAAGTTTTGTGTTTGCTTTGTGACTTTTATGACCCTATTAAATCTTCCCGAACATCATAATAAAAAAAGAATTCGTGAAATGCATCAATCCATCCATCCAGAGACGGGCTGGAGCCCGGATAAATCTCCAGGCTGTTGTAGGGTGAAAACACAGAGCCAAAGGACGACTTAGACTAACTCCACTAAGTCTTTGCACTGTGGGCAGAAGTCCATTCAAACATGCTGCAGTTTAACCAAGCACAGCACATACACATAGAAACACATTGAGTTCATTTCTGTAAAGTTTTAACACTAAGAAAAGCAGCAATATGAAAAAGGAAACCGCTGGATTTATTTGATCTTTTGTTATATTTTCAAAAGTCATTAGATCTGCTTTGATACGATGATCACAGATACATTTGAACACAATAACAAAGCAAACTGTCCGCCTCTGTCACCAAATTCAAATGATGAAATGCACAATGATGATGATGATGATTTTCTTTACAGTCAATATTAATTTGTAAATAAATCTTTTGCTTTTTTAAAATTCCTGGCTTAAGCGTTGGGCATCTGTAAACAGGACACCGAACAGCTGTGAAGAGGACTGATGTCACAGGTTTAAAACACACATCACTCCTAATCATTTCCAGCCTCTTTTGGATTCCTGAAGAGGAACACACACACACACAGAGTTGGTAATAATACTCTGTTACATTTCTTTCTACATTTCTTTCGACGATCAAAGCAAACATTCGTGTGTGTGACTGGAAGAGCACAGATAGTTAAACACATGTGTTGTATTATTTATTATTTACATGGTGGTTATAAGAAGGAGATGTCCCATCACCACTGAAAGCACATTTTTATACGTGGAGTAGTAGAGATATTTCTGCAGATCTCTACTACTTTCTGTTATACAGGCAAGTTTTTCAGTGAAATGTGATCATTTAGAAAGCAATTTCTAAATAATCTGACAAATTGGTTTAATTATTTTATGTGATTAAATTCTTTTGGCTATACAAAACTTTGGACAACTTTTGTTGTTTTTAGGTGTGCATCACGGGTAGATAAGCTGCTGGGTTTAAGAGCTTCTGACAGCCAAGCGTACAAGTACCTCAAAACTTGCATACCTTAAGCCAGAACAGTGAAAGCTGATCATGATAAATACACGCTGCAGGGTAAATTTAGAAAACACTTGGGTGGACCACAAAAGAGAAGATGATGGTGGCTAAGGAACAGTACAAACAAGATCACCTCACTTGAGGACTTGGTTCCTGGAGTATTTAAAAATAGACACTATCTCTACTTTAAGATTAGGCTTCAAACTTTCCTTTTTGCTAAAGCATATAGTTAGGGCTGGACCAGGGGACCCTGAATCCTCCATTAGTTATGCTGCAATAGGTGTAGGCTACCGGGGGATTCCCATGATGCACTGGGTGTTTCTTCTTCAGACACCTTTCTCACTGTCACTACCCGATCTGTACCGGAAACCTGATCAGTACCACACATGTGTGAAAGGCCACTACTTCCAATCGAAGCATTTGATGATAGTTACGAGTCAGAGTATCTGTTAAGATGTTAACAATAATAAGCATCTCTTACATTTTAATATAATGTACACACACACACAAAAAAAAAGATAGTTACAGATCAGGACTCCCCGATCCGTACCGTGCATGTGCAATGTTTTCTTCTTCTTCTGTTTCATTTAATGGCAGTTTACTCCCCAGTGTACGAGGATACTGCCTCCTGCTGACCGAGCGAATGAACCCTATTGTAAACTGAAGTATTGTCATTACAAATCGTGTGTGTATGTGTTAAATTTGATTTATTGATAGTCGAGTGTGTTTATGCTCGTCCGTGCGGAGAGGATTGTTGGAATAATGATGATGATGTCCGCTGTCAGTTGTCAGTAAACACTTCATCTGGCTGATGAATCTTTACGTGACATATTACTAAGTCTGTATTATTAACTCTGTAATTCGGCGCCATTCTTCTTATTTTCGCTGTTGTTCAATCGGGGGACGCTCTCTGTTGGGGAGAACAGAATGAATCCATTTTTTAAATGTCCCGGGCAGTCGAAAAAGAGGCAGAGCTGTCGAGAAATGCTAGGAGCTAACTGGGTGCTAACCGTGTCATTCAAATCTTTACCTTACCTTACAATATAAAGCACCATGAGGCATCTGTGATTTAGCACTACATATATATGAGGTGAATTAAAATGAGAGGCACGTTGGCCTAACAAACATTAACCAAGAGACAGGAGAGTTGAAAATTAAGAACAAAGCAGCTCTCTGCTCATTTGAAGAGTCTGAGAAGTGATGTAAAGAAAAACCTGGATGATTTTAAACAAGAAATTAACCAGAAGTTTGCCAGACTTTCTGCCAAACAGCAGCTGTACAGTGGGACGATAAGTGAAGTGGAGGTGTGGCTGGAGAAGCTTGAAAACTGGGCAATAGAGGCAAACTGCTCTCATTAACTCCAATGTCAATAGAGCTTACAGAAAGGTTAATTATTTGGAGTCAAGAAGAAATAATCTCTGCATCTTTGCCAGAGGGGAAGGAAGGCGACTCAACTCTAAAGTTCGTACAAGACCAATTTGGATCTGAACTCAGCAGGCCAGGTGACTTTGACCTTCAAATACAAAGGACGCAAAGTCGCTAACCCGGAAACCTACAAATGGGGCACCACCAAGGCCACTGTGGAATATACTACAGAGAGAAGACTGTGCTCTTTGACCATAACAATGCCTCAGAGATTGTACAGAGGAGATGGTGATGGAGTTGCAGTGCAGCTTGAGAATAGTGCCTTTAAATGTAAATGGTTTAAAAACCCAGTGAAAAGAAGACAGGCATTGACTAAAATGAGGAAGAAAAAAAGCATCATACCTCTCCTACCAGGAACATGTTAAAATGGGGACGTTTGGATATAAAAATATATCAGTGAGACTCGAAAAGACTGTAGTGAAAAACAGTATGAACATAATTCAGCACTGTATTTATTACAGTGCTGATGTTATAGCACAGGGCCTCTAAATAATGCTTTACATTAAAGGTGCTAGCACCTATGTTTTTTAACCATTACTGAAATAATTTATATGCTTTTGATCCAATACATGCTAAGTGGACACAGTGGAGGGAGTCATGCCCAGTGACACGTCGACATGGACCGAGCCAGGAATTAAATAACTGAGCTTCCAACATCTTACACACACAGACTGCTCATGGAATGGACTTATTATAATTTAAATAATAGCATTTTATTCGTTTATTATTTATGTTGTTAATCATTGTTTGCTTAAATTTCTAAAACAGAATTAAAGAATTTAAATTTAGCATGACCTATAGGTGGGATATGGTGGACGCTTTATTTATCGATTCTTGGGCAGAGGCTCAAACATCTGGGCCACAACTGTCTAAAGTATGTTAAGAACAATTTGTAGTAAAGCAGATAAACAGCAGAAACACGCACTGCCTTGTTTCAGTCACAGTCCACCAAATCAATCAAGCAAATAAAATTGCATCAACTAAAACTCTATAAAATCACTCTATACAAACTGCTACGAGAGTTACTTTACATTAAAGTTCATACAGTGAACTCATACAAGCCTTTACTGTGAGCATCACCTCAGGTCCAAGACTGGAGAATAAATGATGTCGATAACAGAACCCACAATAAACGGATCCATATCAGTTTATAGTCATATTCAAAGTGCACAAAGCCTGCTGCTGGCCATTGATAGGTAACGCATGTCTGACCTGCTGTCACTTGGATCTGGAGCTGTGCTGGTTTGACCCGAATACGAACAGAGATTTTTAGCTAAAATAAAAAAGCACGTCAGCGCCTTGGCTGGCACTAACACACATGCCACAGGGCTAATGTCTCAGAAGGTTACAATGAGCTAATGATCTAGTGAGCTAGACTACATTAGCAACATGTGTGACAGGATTTAGAGAACAAATAAAAATGAGCAGATGATTTATAAGCCACAGTAACATCCCTGTGTTATCAGAAGAGTTTGCACGTTTGCTCACGTTGTGGCATAAAGGAGCTGCCTATTGTTTTGGATTTAGGGAAAATGTATTTAGACTTCTTAACTCAAACATCAAAAACATTATTATACTATTAATAAGTAGCTTAAAAGTTAAGTAACTAAAGTAAGTACAATAACTGCATCTGAAATATTGCAGAGTAGAAGCAGAAAGCAGCAAAAATGGAAAACCTAAACAAAGTACAAATTTACATTAGCGATTATTAAACTACTTGAGCAGATATATTCAGTTCCCGTCCTCTCTCAGTGTGTCTTAGGGGTCGTGAGACTTACAGTACTGTTGGTGGTGGTGAAAAGCTCGGTGCTTATTCAGCTCTCAAAGATGTTTCTAAAGCCATCACACATCCATCTCTGTAGCAATCTCTCAGCATTATTATTCAACAGATATTCGTGCAGGTGTTAAATAGTTTGACCAAACCGTGTGGATGGAACTATCTTTTTGTTATTTGACTGAGAGTACTGAAATATCAGGTAACTAAAATGTGTCCTTTAAGAGTGAGAAGCAACAAGATACGAAGACTAGACTGTGCCATGATCAGCTGCACTTTTAAATGTTTTATTATTATTTAATTGTTTGTTTATTGTCATTAGTAGTAATATTGATGTATTCGTTTATCATCATTATGGTGAACATCATAAATCATGACCATATACATATTAAAGCAGGGGGCAGAAAGAAAACCACAGTTTCATAACACCATTGTGAGAAACATCCTCTGTTGTTCCTACATGTGCATACGTGTAATTATTGCCTCCACAGAACACGAGGAGTCATGAAACATGAAGTATTGGTATATAAGCTTTTTGTTATACACTTGTCTATTAGAGACATTCAGCAGCAATGGGATACCTCCGACCTCCTGGGCACCGTGGCAATGATCAGTAGACTGAACGGTTCTCATTTTGCAATGGTTGACACAGCTCTTCCTCCATACTGTGTTAGAAAATCAATTCATGCTGAGTTTAGATAAAAAAATATCCCACTCTTCCACTCACCTTTCAGGTTTCATAATGCAACACTTTCTTTTAGCATTTCTGATGCAGTTTCAGCTCCTTGAGGGGCAGGGACAAGCGAGGGTCAGGTTTGAGTCCATCTAAGTCAATATGAAACTAAACTCCTGTTCATGGACGGGAACTGGACAAGACCTCAGCAAATGTGAACATATATAAAAGTTTTAGCAGTTTGCTGGTTTGGAGCTTTCAGGTGTGTTAACGTAATGCCACAGTCTTTCAGGCAGTGGGTGTCCCAGCAAATTCACCCCAAGTTCAGAGTGCTGAGAGAAACTGCATAAAACCCACTTCTCAGACTCTAACATGTAACGTGGTAACTGAGGCCTGTAAAGTTCAAGATTAGAAAAAGACCAAGTACAGGGAGTGCAGAATTATTAGGCAAGTTGTATTTTTGAGGAATAATGTTATTATTGAACAACAACCATGTTCTCAATGAACCCAAAAAACTCATTAATATCAAAGCTGAATGTTTTTGGAAGTAGTTTTTAGTTTGTTTTTAGTTTGAGCTATTTTAGGGGGATATCTGTGTGTGCAGGTGACTATTACTGTGCATAATTATTAGGCAACTTAACAAAAAACAAATATATACCCATTTCAATTATTTATTTTTACCAGTGACACCAATATAACATCTCCACATTCACAAATATACATTTCTGACATTCAAAAACAAAACAAAAACAAATCAGCGACCAATATAGCCACCTTTCTTTGCAAGGACACTCAAAAGCCTGCCATCCATGGATTCTGTCAGTGTTTTGATCTGTTCACCATCAACATTGCGTGCAGCAGCAACCACAGCCTCCCAGACACTGTTCAGAGAGGTGTACTGTTTTCCCTCCTTGTAAATCTCACATTTGATGATGGACCACAGGTTCTCAATGGGGTTCAGATCAGGTGAACAAGGAGGCCATGTCATTAGTTTTTCTTCTTTTATACCCTTTCTTGCAGCCACGCTGTGGAGTACTTGGACGCGTGATATGGAGCATTGTCCTGCATGAAAATCATGTTTTTCTTGAAGGATGCAGACTTCTTCCTGTACCACTGCTTGAAGAAGGTGTCTTCCAGAAACTGGCAGTAGGACTGGGAGTTGAGCTTGACTCCATCCTCAACCCGAAAAGGCCCCACAAGCTCATCTTTGATGATACCAGCCCAAACCAGTACTCCACCTCCACCTTGCTGGCGTCTGAGTGGGACTGGAGCTCTCTGCCCTTTACCAATCCAGCCACGGGCCCATCCATCTGGCCCATCAAGACTCACTCTCATTTCATCAGTCCATAAAACCTTAGAAAAACCAGTCTTGAGATATTTCTTGGCCCAGTCTTGACGTTTCAGCTTGTGTGTCTTGTTCAGTGGTGGTCGTCTTTCAGCCTTTCTTACCTTGGCCATGTCTCTGAGTATTGCACACCTTGTGCTTTTGGGCACTCCAGTGATGTTGCAGCTCTGAAATATGGCCAAACTGGTGGCAAGTGGCATCTTGGCAGCTGCACGCTTGACTTTTCTCAGTTCATGGGCAGTTATTTTGCGCCTTGGTTTTTCCACACGCTTCTTGCGACCCTGTTGACTATTTTGAATGAAACGCTTGATTGTTCGATGATCACGCTTCAGAAGCTTTGCAATTTTGAGACTGCTGCATCCCTCTGCAAGATATCTCACTATTTTTGACTTTTCTGAGCCTGTCAAGTCCTTCTTTTGACCCATTTTGCCAAAGGAAAGGATGTTGCCTAATAATTATGCACACCTGATATAGGGTGTTGATGTCATTAGACCACACCCCTTCTCATTACAGAGATGCACATCACCTAATATGCTTAATTGGTAGTAGGCTTTCGAGCCTATACAGCTTGGAGTAAGACAACATGCATGAAGAGGATGATGTGGACAAAATACTCATTTGCCTAATAATTCTGCACTCCCTGTATTGGTTGTTTGTCCTAGTTAGCAGAAGAAAGTCTCTTCTCTCTAAAAACAACAGTGTGGTTTGGGTGTGCAGAGTTTCATCTGAACAAACTACAAGACTTCTGAAACAAAGTGATGAAGTGTATCAGCATTCTAGGGTCAAAGCTAAGGCATCTCTGCAACAGCTAATACTTAAAGTGGGTTGTGCAACAGTTGCAAAGAGTTAATGAAATGAAAAAAAAAACTGTTGCAATCCCCAGACCTCGACAGAACTTAAAATACTATTGCTGGACTTTAAGAGAGCTGTCCGTTAATGAATGCCCACAAACCTCAATGAACTGAAGCAACATCATGAAGAACAGTGGGTCAAAATTCCTCCACAACAAAGTGATTTACTTGTAAAGACATACGGAAACAAAATAACCAGCTCTTGCTGCTAAAGGAGATTCTACAGGCTGTTGAATCATGGGGTGTATTTGGTTTTTCACAGGAGTCCTGGGAAAATGTTGTTGTTACATTCAACATACACACAGTAACATTGTAACTTCTTTAAGTTCTCCAGGCCTCTTACAGGACATTCAAAGCTCTTCAGTAGGTGTTTGCTGCCTTTTGTTCCATTCTCTGTCAAGATTGTCCCAGACTGCTGAAACATTGTTGAGGTTGTCTGGGTTAATCATTCCTGCTGCTGCTGATTTTCAGTCTAGTTCCTGTATAATTTGGTATATCTCAGCCTTTTCTTGCTGGTTCCTTTCTTAAAAATGGCTGCCACTGAAAAGCACCCACCCTAATTCTGACGAGCCTTCAGAGAATAGTACATGGATCAGCTGATCATTTCTCAGGTCCTGTGTCAAGCCTTTGCTTTTGCGTTGCTATTTCTGAAGGACATGACACTGTTCATCTATTATAACATTTTTTTTAGGTCTGCCATGTCTTTTTTTGTCCTCTATTTGTCCAGTTTCCTCAAATATTTCGACACACCATGTCAACATATGCTAAGATTTCAGCTAATAGCTCTTGGAAATCACCTGGTTGGCACAAAAATACAGTTTTGCGCCTGTCAAACTGTGTTATGTTTGAGTGACTTAAATGAACGGTGGTTGGAGACTGCTGTGTGACCAAAATTATTGTAAAAGTGAGTAATCAACTAACAAAATCCCAACCTTTGACATGGTTGGTTTAATGGCAGGGACCAGGTCTGAGTGCATCGAGATGGCCATAAACAGGAAAGCAGTGACAATAAGATGATATCAGTTTGCTATCAGTTTTCAGTTGAACTGGTTCAAGCAAACATTGTGATACTGCAGCAATTTACTGTAATACATTGAAAATCTGTTGCCACTTGCATCGTTGTGCTGCTGTTCCTTAGGAATCTACTGTAGTGTCATATTTTTTCTGTCTTTCTTGAAACTGTCAGCATTTTTCACAGTAAATATTAAAGTTAAGTGGCCCAGCTGGTCACATAGTGCTAAATGGATGGGAAATTTAATTCTGGCATATTAAACTGTTTGTATCTTTGTATTTGACTGAGAGTGTCTGAAGATAAAAGCACGAGACTGTGAATACTGCACATATTAATTTAACTAATCCTAACATATTATACATTTAGACATTAAATATTACATTTAATCTTACACCTTTCTATTAAGATCCTCTGTTTAGTCCAGTTCAGCTCTGCACTGAGTATGCAGTATAAGTCAGGCTTGGCACTAAATGCTCTAAATAAATAGACAGAGCCAAAGTTTGGGCACTGTGGTCACAGCCTTCAGCCACCCACCCGAAGCCACCCCCCTCACTCTAAATACATAAATATTATCACACACACACACAGCGGGTGCAAAAGGAGACAAGCTTTCCTGGGTTACATTTAATGCAATTTACAGTAAACTGTTTGCCAAAAAACGTTGCTTGTTTCAGTATTTGAGCCCACTAAAGCAGACTGGCTGAGGCTAGTTACAACATGTGCATCTGTCTGAATTTACAAGAGTTTTCCTCTGAATTTATCTTTGCCAGTCTGTTTGAGAAAGATTACAGTCAGTCTGAGCTGCAGTGAGACAAGACGCTTCCCATCCAGTAACCTTTATACGTGCCTCATGTCCAACAGTGGTTACCTACAGGTGGAGTCTGCAGGCTCAACTTCTGTTTACAATCAGTCACTGACAGCAAAAACACACAATCACTCAGCAGCCTAACCCTAACCCTGAGTACTGAGACTTTAAACAAACAATTTCTCTGAAAATGGTCAAGGTACAAGAACTGGACTGAAAATATGTGAAAAAGCAGCTCAAAGAAAAACTTTGAAAGGTCTTGAGAACGCCTGGAGAATTAGCTCAGGACCACTTTAAAAACCAAAAAAAAAAAAAGGCTGGCTCCTTGGAAGCACAACAGAAAGAAAAGAGGGATGGCTCAAGACTTTTGCACAGCAATGAACATATGGATATAGGAGTATATAGGAGTCTAGGTAAACAGATTTAAACTGGCACCAAAGGCCACTTCAAAGGAGCCGAGTCACAGGGCAAAACAAAAGTTTCTTTGAATTTCATTAAAGTCTAGTTTTTGGTCGGCTTGGTCCACATCGGCTAAAACTGTCTTTGTTCAACTTTTTCAATCCAAACATTCAAATCAACACATTGTTATTTACAACAATAAGTACAGTACATCAATAAATGACATCAGTAAATGTTTACAGTCCGTAAACAGGGAAGCAGTTTTAAGAGAATTCTTGCATGTCAGAGTTACATCTGCCACCTGGAAGCATCTTGCTGTGAGTTTTTCACGAAGGGGGTGAAAGCTGTTTTTAGCTGATTTGAGTTTTTGCTTTTTATGTCTGCGGCAAAGGAAAGGGGGGCCTGTCTCCCTCTTTTCTAGTAGGGAGTGAAGCGACTGCACCCTCCTCTGTAAAGGCTAGCCTGCAACATCAAAGATGAAAAGCTCCAATCAGTATTCAGTAAAGAATCATTATCTATCTATCTATCTATCTATCTATCTATCTATCTATCTATCTATCTATCTATCTATCTATCTATCTATCTATCTATCTATCTATCTATCTATCTATCTATCTATCTATCTATCTATCTGTCTGTCTGTCTGTCTGTCTGTCTGTCTGTCTGTCTGTCTGTCTGTCTATCTATCTATCTATCTATCTATCATCTGTCTGTCCATTTGTCTTGTTTCCCTGTTTTGTCCATAGTAAATTTGTGAAAAACATTTATATACACTGTAACTTTAAAAGGTATATTATGTGAAAAATTATATTTATTGTTTGGATTGTGATAATTGATAATTTTCTGCATTAAGCTGACAGATACACAGATTACACATTCGATTCAATTTTATTTTCATAGCTCTGAATCACAACAGCAGTTTCCTAAAGTTATGGTATAATGTAAGGTAAAAACCCTACAATAATACAAAGAAAACAGAGAAAACTCCAACAATCCTCTATGAGCAACCGCTTTGGCAACAGTGGGAAGAAAAAACTTTACAGTTTTTCTCAGTCGCTTTGTTGCGTTTCTCAGAACACCATTAACATTTGCACAGCAGTTAGTGCATTTCCCAAAACAATTAGTGCAAACTGCAAAACCTAGTGGATAGCCTGCAAAAGCACGTCACATGCACAGAATTGATTATCCACACCTCAAAAGCAAGTATCCATGTCAATGAAACTGTCAGTGCCATCAAAATGAAAAGTCTTGACACCATCTTTATGAACAAGATAGTCAAATGGCATTGTCATGTTTCCACTATGACAGTTTATAATTTCAGTGTTTCCCATTGCAAAAACAATTGGTGACACCTGAAAATGCTGACGACAGCACTATGGCCTACCTGTACAGCCATCTGAAATGTGCAGTAAAGTCACTGTAGATGTTATGGGAGTCTTGGGAGTAACTGAGACACTGAATACGTACGTTTCACATTTCCATTGTGTAGAAGTGTTTGTAATCCTACAGAATTGTGCAAAAGAAAAATATGCTACAGTCACTTGTGCACTGTAGAATACATGTAAACATAAAATCACCCATTTGGTAGAGCTGTGCACTAATGTGAACAATAAACAGCACATGTAACAGTACAGTAAATCATTCTGGCACATCCAGACGTTCCTGTCTGTCTGGCCACATATTTTCATCTACATCACAACAGATGTTATCCCTCGCAATGCAGCGAGGAAAGTATCTTCTGGAGTGGCGAATCCATCCTCTGCAGGACCCTGCTGTGATGTCGTCACATGCTGCATCCATGGCTGCTAGCAGGGCCATTTGCTCATGTGGATTTCATTTTTCTTGAGTACTCTGTCAATTGTTGAAATTGGAACAGATTCAATATTGCCAAATACCGTGTAATTCTCTATGACAGCGCTTTGTATGTCTCTCAGCTTTATTGCATTGTTTGCAATGACCAGTGCACAAATGGCTTCTTCTTGCTGTGGGGTAAAAAGGGGCCCTCTTCCGCCTCCGCGAGGTTGTCTTACAATCCTATGTGGTGCAGAGTGAACTTTTTGTGAAATTGCAAATACAGTACAGTAACATGTGATGTGTCTGAGATGGCACAGTACAGTACAGTGTATTACTGTTTGCATACCTGTTTTTCCTACGGAATGTTTGAATGATTGAACTGACAGTAGTTCTTCCAATATTGGGTTGCACCCTTCGACCAGCCTCCTCCATGGTGAGGCCGTGATTGACAACATGGTCCACAATTGTAGCCCTTATTTCATTGGGAATCCGCCTATATCTGCCTCTTCTCCCTCTTCCCCTTCCTCCCCGCATCCTCACCCCTCTTCCACGGTGCTGACCTTCCATTTTGTGTCACAGAAGTGTAGAAATGGTACACACTAGCCCCTGCGCAGTTTATATATGCTTGCCAATTGGGGATTCACAGGATTCATCCATAATTGACAGTGAACAAGTTGTTTGTCATTGGTTACAACTAAACTTTCACACGCCTCCTCATGAGTGACAGCTGTAATTCACCCGAGATCAATTGTTCAATTTCGGAGACATTTCCAGGAACAATGATACAGAAAGGTATAGGATTTGCTTGACAGATGGCCAATATTTGGCATGTGATAACTAGTTCAACAATTTTGTGTGTGATGACTCAAGCAATGGATGTATGACTATTAGTTTTATTGGGAACGACTATTCAGCATCCATAGGTATGATTACTTTTGACTGACATGACATAAGCAAATGGAAATGTCAGAAAGCAGCAGGGAAATGTATGGAAGCAACTGATTCATGTCCAAAATCATTTGCAGTTTGTTCAGAGAGAGGAGAAATTGCTACTATGATGTGCACAAATGACTGAGTGTTGTGGAGGTTGAACTAATAGTTATGAGAATTTCAATTCTGATCTGAGAAACGCACCAAAGCGACTGAGAAAAACTGTAACAGGAAGCAGGTTTAGAGGGGTCAGAGATTTCTTCCTGTTCTGCTGTGACCGGCTGGGGTTACGGCATGATTACTGTATGGTCATACTTCATATATTTATTGCTGTTTGTAACATGATTTGCTGTGTAAACTCAAAAATATCAAAGTGCCAAGCAAACGCTGAGACAGTCCATGAAACATTACAGGTTTTCTCAGTCGCTTTGGTGCTTTTCTCAGCTCAGAATGAAAATTCTCAAAACCTTTAGTGCAACCTCCACAACATTTAGTCATTTGTGCACATCATAGTGTCTCCTTCCTCTGAACAAACTGCAAATGCTCTTGGACATGTATCAGTTGCTTTCATACAGTTCTCTGCTGTCGACAACAAATGAACTCTACTCTTGGATGCTGAATAGTCGTTCCCAATAAAACTAATAGTCTTCATTTCATTGCTTGAGTCTCTTACTTACAAAATTGTTGAATTAATTTTCAAATTTGATACCTTTTGTTATTATTTTCTCCTGGAAAGTCCCTGAAATTCACCAATTTCTCTCAGGTGAACTTCAGCTTTCACTGACGAGGGGATGTGGGAAGTATTAGTTGTAACCAATGACAGGCCACTTGTTCACAGTTACTCATGGATCAATCCCATGAACCCTCAATTGGCAAGCATATATGAACCGAGCAGGACATAGTGTGTACCATTTCTACAATTCTGTGACACAGAAATGGAAGGTCAGCATCGTGGAAGAGGGGTGAGGATGCAGGGAGTTTGTCCCCCCTGCATCCTCACCCCTCTTCCACGATGCTGACCCGGGGAAGAGGGAGAAGACGCCAAACACATACGCAGATCCCTAATGAAAGTAGGGCAACACTTGTTGTCCATGTTGTCAATCACGGCCTCACAATGGATGAGGCTGGTCGGAGGGTGCGACCAAATGTTGGAAGAACCACTGTGAACTCAATCATTCAAACATTTCGTAGGGAGAACAGGTATGTATAGTACTGGACATAATATCTCATGTTTAGTGTATATTACTGTAATTTTGCTGTAATCTGCACCACGAAGGACTGAAAGACAACCTCGCAGAGGTGGAAGAGGGGCCCTTTTTACCCTGCAGCAAGAGGAAGCCATTTGTGTAACGATGACTGCAAACAATGCAAGACAGTTGAAAGAAATTCAAAGCGCTGTCATAGAGGATAACGATGTGTTTGGCAATATTGGATCTGTGTCAATTACAACAATTCACAGAGTGCTCAAGAGAAAAGAAATGTGCACGAAACAATTGTACAAAGTGCATTTGAACCCAACAGTGAAAGACTGAAGGAGATGTACGGGTAAAACACGTCTTGTATGTATACTCTAATGTTCAGCACTGTAAACTGTTTTACTCTGTGTAGTTTCATGCAGTAGAAAAGCAATTCTGTGTATATACTCACAGAACATACAAAATGCATTATGTTACACAGGAAATGTTGTTACATTTCTCTCTCTAAAGCGTGGAGCTGGAAGCCAGAGAACCACTGCACACATTCGTACGTTGATGAGGCGGGTTCAGTCTGGCCAAAGGCAGATGGCGTGGAAGAAATCACACTGGACAGAGAGCAACCACTGATGTCCCACGGAGTGAATGTTACAATGTGTGCAGCCATCTCAGACAATGGCATCCTCACCCATATTCCCCTCCATACAATACACAACATCTCCTGACTCTTTTAGACACTCTTCACTGGGACATAGTCCCTGAGAATGAGTGGGGTGGAGGCCAACTCAACAAGTATGTTGTTGTTTGGAATAATGTCACTTTTCAACACTCACACATGGTCACACAGTGGTTTGAGATGACAGAACGCTGGTTGAATATCTGCCTCCCTACTCCCCACTCCTTAATCAGATAGAGAAGTTTTTCTGTGCCTGGAGGTGGGAGGTTTATGACCAGCATTCACATGTGCAAATGGCCCTGCTAGCAGCCATGGATGCATGTGACGACATCACAGCAGAGTCATGCAGAGGGTGGAGTCGCCACTCCAGGAGATACTTTCCTCGCTGCATTGCAAGGAATTATATCTGTTGTGATGTAGATGAAAATATGTGGCCAGACAGACAGGAACATCTGGATGTGCCAGAGTGATTCATGTGTGTTCAGTTACAATGTGCACCGTTGTATTGTTCACATTTGTGCACAGCTCGACCAAAACGATGTTTCTCATGTTTATTCTAAATAAGTGACTGTAGAGTTTTCTTTGGCACAATAAAAATGTGAAACACGCGTATTCAGTGTCTTGTACTCACTTACTTCCCTAACTACAGGGATGTCAGTACAAAAAGTATATAGTGCTGTCTTGAGCATTTTCAGGTAGTGTCACCGAGTTCTGACCTTTTCTTGGAAAACACTGAGAGAATACTGAACACTCATAATGACAACATGACAAAGCTATTTGTCATGTTGTTCATCAAGATGGTGTCACGACTTCACATTTTGGTGACACTGGCAGCTTCATTGACATGAATACTTGCTTTTCAGGAATGGATTATCGATTTTGAGCAAGTGACCTGCTTTTGCAGGTTATCCACTAGGTTTTGCAGTTTGCACCAATTGTTTTGAGAAATACACTAACTGCTGTACAAATGTTAATAGTGATGTGAGAACAGCACCAAAGCGACTGAGAAAAACTGTAAACATTTGTCGTAGGCTCTGAGGTTTGTGTAATGGGCCCTGGATTCCTGTGGAAAAAGTACTTACAGCGTATATGTCAAAAATACTGAACTATGATATCACAAAAAACTATTACTGCAGGACATTTGTTCAGTAGCCTCCAATAGTTTGGATCAGATCTATTCATTCAAACTGACAACACTGTAGATTTAGTTAGAGGGGTATGGCGTTATTTTTGTGCCACTATTCTGAGCGCACGTAAAAACATTTGCATATGCAAGTGTTGCATTTTGAGGAGAAATTTATTTTGAGTGAAGAAAAGCTGAATTTGAGTGAAAAAAATTCATTGCTGCGTGCAAAAACTGTATTTCAGTGTTTGCTATTATCCACACACACACACACACACACACACACACACACACACACACACACACACACACACACACACACACACACACACACACACACACACACACAACAGCAGCCCCTCTCGCTCAGTTTTTGCATTTGCGCTCGCTCGCAGTGTGTTGCTCGCGCTCTCAACATTTCTGCCCGTGCGCGCTCAACTCTTTCTCTACACCGTTATATACACAGAGGGGCGGAGTTTGAAATATTACTCTGTCTGTGTCACAAAATAAACTTTTAAGATATTTTCATGCGAGAATGTTTCTGTGTCAACTTCAAATATCCCCAGAAAGAGTAATATTTCAAACTCTGCCACTCTGTGTTACTCCGCCACTGCCTCGTTTGAGTTTTGGACGAAATGCATTCTGCGATATTGCATTTCGTCATTTCGAGCTGATTGGAGACCAAAACAGCCAATCAGATTTTTTTGTGTGTGTGTGGATAATAGCAAAGACGGAAATACATTTCTTGCATGTAGCAATGAATTTTGTTCATTCAAATTGAGCTTTTCTTTACTCAAAATAAATTTCTCCTCAAAATGCAACACTTGCACCTGCAATTTTTTTTTTTACGTGCGCTCAGAATAGTGGCACAAAAATAACGCCACAGAGGGGGAGCTCAGTGTGAGAGATTTATTTCTTTAAACTCATTTATAATTTTATTGTAATTTAACAGCAAGGACACAGCTGTCAAATATTGTGAATGGGTCATAAATGTGCCCTCATTAGCACTTTCCCAGTTGATCTTTGACCCACTTGTTTCTATTTTTTAATAAATTTGACACATTTATTTGGATTATTTGTCATAATTTGTCTTATAGAGTTAGGAAACAATGTATAAATCAAAACTGATGTTACCTTACTGTAAAATATTGATTCCAATGTTACTTTTTGAGTAAGTAAGGAACATTTATTTATATAGCACATTTCACAGATAAAAATCACAAAGTGCCTCACAATAAAACCAGAAATACCAACACACATAAAATAATATAAAACAGTGAAAAAATTTATCAAAAGCTCATTTGTATAAAAATGTATTTAGCTGCTTTTTTTGACCATCTTATCAGTTTAAATCTACTGTTGGCCTAATCAGAGGTTTAAAATATGCTGATGCAGGACACAAACGTCACAAAGAAGCATCGTCCTTCTGCAGTGCAGAGTAGCCTTCAAAAAGATGAGCACTGAAGAATATTTATAGTTAATGACTAATGAAGGCAAACATGAAATGCACCAGCACCAACAAACACAGAGTGCTCACAACCATTTATAAAACATCATCCAACTAGTAGACAAACAAACAAACAAACAAACAAACAAACAAACAAACAAACAAACAAACAAACAAACAAACAAACAAACACAGAGGCTCGTCTTCAGTGTTAGATACAAAACGGTAACAACCTGACAGGTGATGCTGCTCAAAACCACTTTCATCACATCTGTGAGTTTTTTCATTCATTAAGATCGATGTGATGTGCTTACAATGCAGTTAAACAAACAAACAAACAAACAAAAACAACCCAAATAAACAGTCAAAAGTTTGAAAAAGAGCAGAAACATATCAACGTGAAGAATTCATGTCATGAAGAGATTCACACCATCATTAACAAGCTGGAGGTCAGTCACCTGCAGAAAGCTGAATAAAGACTAAAGAAAACTGAACCTGATGTCGGCCAATGCTACAAATCTCAATGCTGTCACTGTGGTGTACCCATGATTTGTCCAAGAGATCATTTTATTCTATATTTGTGGATAGAAAGCAGTATGGTTACAACAGCTTACTGCATGACAGCATTGATAAACTCGGCTTTAGCTGATGAAGCAGAAACACAGATGAAGCTCATGTTTCTATTTTTCTGACAGTATTTGAGATCTGTGTTATTCTAGATGGAGCTTGTTTGTCAGACTTCACACAGTTTCATCTGAGGAGAGAGAGTATCCTCGCTCCTTCACCAGTTTCAGACTGACATATAAAATCTGTGACACATACGTTATTATTATTATTATTATTAGTATGGTAAATAAAGAAAGGTAAAACACTTGATTTGTCTAGCTAACTAAAAGACCTGCTGACATTTCCAGTTCACTGCTTGTGCCATGTCTGTTATTTAAATTGAACATTTGCTGGATTTGAATGAAATGTCATGACTCTGGTAAACCACACACAGAGGTACTAATCCAGTCCTGCCCACAAAAATTAAAATTTTCTAAAAGAATAGAAAAAAACTTGCTCGTCAAAATGATCTCATTGTTTAATATGATCCTCTTTATGTGGAAACCACCACATAATGAGTGGATTCATTAGAATATAATATTTCCTATGTTAGATATATTATCTTGTTTGCTGTATTAGATTTTGTCTGCACTCAGTGTCTGATCTATGAGCAGCAGCAGAAACACCTGCAGCTAACAGAAGCTCACATTCAGCTTCGTGTTCTCCTCCTTTTCCCTCTCTTGTTGAAGCCTGTGCTGCGTAGTTCATACTGACTGACACAAAACAAAGAAAGTCCGGTTTTCTCCGCCTCTTTGAAGTTTGAGAGAAGCTGACTAAAGACAAAGAGACTTTCTCACCTAAGAAAGTGGCGTTCAAATAAAACAACTGATTTCTCCAAAACAAACAAAGCTGGTTCTGGTTTTCTGAAATGTGAGCCTCCAAGAGAATCAGAACTCAGTACAAACAAAAGCTTTTGTTGGAGAGCTTCTGAAACTCTTAAACCTTCATGTGAGCTATTGATGTACTGGTTTATTTGTTCATATAAATATTCACATTTTTAACGATCTCCAATAATATGTATGGTGTCATACAGTGTATTTCAAAGACAGTGTGTGAATGTTGTATCAGTCTACTGTAATATTCTAGTATGGTGCAGTAATCAGCAGTGAGGAAACAGGGAGCAGACTTACCATAGTGCCCACACTGTATGTGGCTGCAGGACCAATGGTGTGGTGATAGGGGTCTGCGGTTGCATAGACTCTGCCGTAACTACATAAAAGGAAGTAGGAAGAATCAGCTTTTATTAAAATGCAGTATAAATGTACAGTTGCTTAAGCAACTGCTGCAAAACAAAGACTATAAACATATTTGAAAGATGGAAGGTGAAAAATGAAAGTTTGATATTAACAGTATTAGCTGGGACTCTATCCTATCTCTCATGCCCGCCACCACCTGGGACGTGCTTTGTTTGCTTGTTATTCTCCCTCATCTGTCAAAGTGTTGCTCTGATGCACTTGGTTTGTTAAAATGTGACAGGAAAAGTATCTGAGCTCAAAGACACAAGCCTCAGTATAGAACGGCGTGCACGACAGTCATAGACTGAAGCACTGCATGTGTGTGCTGATTAAAGTACTCAAAGAAAAATGCTAGACCTTATAAATACCCGTCTATTTACAACGGCAATAATAAGGAATGGGTTGCAGCTTTCACTTAGCTGCATTAAGGCAGTGCTGAATCGACTCGCCGGGCCAGGTGAAACCTGGAGTTCCAACTCTCACTGGTGTTATATTGTGTACCAGTCTTTTCTGATTGGGAATTCAGTCAGAAATATTGTTAGCATTCTCAGCTTCAACTGTCAAAGAGTAATTAATAATATATTATCATATCTTGGAGCCACTTATTTTAACTGAGATCTATAATCATTTTCACTAATCAATCACACTAAAGGCTGGCAGGCCATGTAATGAAAATTATGCTTCTCTCAAAACTGATGTTTTAAACAGGAGGGCAGCATTGGATTTGTTTGATCTCCAGCATGAACGGGAAGAAAGGCTACAGAAACATGTCTGTGTGGGTTCTCAGTCATCAAGGTCATCTAATCTACAGAGCTTGAACATACCAACTGGATTTCTTTCACCTCTCATCCAAGAGGCTTCTTCATTTCTAAAAACCAGGTATGTAACCCCAGGTGAAGGTTAAGTCAGGTAAGTCATCACATGAGCCAATGAAAAGAAGGTGTGGGTATATTACCATTACTGAGAGTTACAGTTGAAACCATTGTGAAACCTTGCCCCACCCAATCATGTGAACTGAGGTCTGGTTGTAGGCGCCAAATGCCTGAGAAGGGATCTTTAGACTGTGTTGACACTGCACCACACGTGGCTGATAGATGGTGCTGTAGGCCACCCCTTCTGTTCAAAGATGGGCGTTCATAGCAGACATGGATCTTTTACTCCTCTTTCAAACCTTCTTGCATCCTTCATCTCTGAAAGAGTGACTTTTGACCTTTGATTTTTCTGAGCACTTCTTGATGCACTGCACAGCAAACACTGTGTGGCTTAGATGATTTTGGCGGTTTTGGTTGAGGGTGTGGCTTAGTCTGAGGTGCACTGGGATGCTCAAATTCTCCTGAGTTTCTCTGACAAAGCAGTTACACAAGGAATGATGATGTTGTTCAGTTTGTCATTTCTCCCTGGTTGGTGTTTCTTTTACATCAGGGATGCAAATCTTTAGGTGACGGCCAAGCAGAAACCAATCAGAATCAGAATCAGAATCAGAATACTTTATTAATCCTGAAGAAAATTATGGGTTACAGCAGGCAGCACGCTACGGCGCAAGCACACTTTCAAAGGAACCTTCTGACCAAACTTTACACAAATATCACATTGGAAAGACAAGTCAGAGAAGGTAGGCTGATAGGAAAAAACAACGAAAATACATAACATGAGGTGAGAGGAGGAGAAAAAAACTCCACTCAGACTAAGCTTGTACTGGGAGAACAGAAAAAACACCCCAGCACAAAAAGCACATGACTGTCAATACACCACAGAAACACAAGACAAGCAACAGGGGCGGGTAAAGGTGAGAGAGAGCCGGTGTAGACAAGGCATCCGGTCCTGCAGCATGTCTGCGCTGGTCCAGTCGACCGCCATCTGCCGCGGGAGGGGACAGGCATAGAAGGCGTTTGGAAAGGGAGGGGGATGAGTGTGTATCAGTGTATGTGTTCAGTTCAGCTGAGACAGTGTCCTTCACCCTGCCGGGCTAAGTAAACAGTCTTCCAGCCAACCCAGGTGGCCTTGCATGGGGGAGGAACAGTCTAAGCACAGTCGTTATCAGGGTGTTGTTGTTCAGCTCCAGCCTTGAGACCACAGCTGGCGCTGAAGTGGTAGCTGCATGAAGTGATGATGGTTTTTACTTTAGTGCGAACAACTCATGTGAATTTCAAAGCTGTTGTTCGACACTGGTCTCTCAATCTGCCGTTGGAGAGCCGCGAGCTTCTCCACGATGTTATCCAATTTTCACTCAGCGGTCTTATTCTGAGTGTTCACGGCAGCCTCGAGCTTCTCCAAGATCTTATCCGTGCTGCGTTCAATGAGCCCATTCTGAGAACTCACGCCTCGTCCTATCGTTTCAATCCCAGCGGGCAGCCTTGTGGGGGTAGGAACAGCCGATTCCGCTTTCTTTAATCTTTGATAAGCCAGGGCCAAGCCAGCTCCGATCAGCAAGAACCCTGTTATCATGGTTCCGAACAGGTAGATATCTTCAATGTCCTTGATCGACATTTTTTATTGTTTTATGTAAAGCACTTTGGTATGCCCAAGGCTTTTAAATGTGCTCTATAAATAAAGATTGTTGTTGTTGTTGTTGACAGTCCCGCCAGGCACACGACCCTCCAGTTCGTCCACCCGTCCATCGTGTATCCGGCAGGGAAAGTCCCTCCAGGACAGTCAGGCTCCCCCGATCCCCGGCTTCTCGTTGAGAAGCTGGTGTCAATTGCATTCAGGGACCAGTTGATCAAATCCATAATTCCTCTTTTAGGTTTTAGAGAACAGACTGTGAGAGAGTGTTCCAGGGAAAAGTAAAAAATAGACTAGACTAGACAAGAACACAAGAAGCTAAGCAGGGAAGATAAGGAAAGGGAGAGGAGAAAAGTGTGACCGCCTTCGCCAAGAGCCAGAAGTTGAAGGTCATAATTCTCTCTGTGAGGGAGAAGGTTTTAAGGATGGGGCTGAAGGTAAACCCCCCCAAGATGGGTATGTTGCAGGTTAGTGTTAAAATTTCCACAACAAGGGCCTTGATCACCCCACATCTGTGTTCCAGATGGTGGTGGGAGTCAAACAACAGGTACTGGTCTGTGTGTGGGTTTCCAGTAAACTTCAATGCTGAGGTTTCCATCCTCAGTGCACACAGCACAGTCCAGAAACAGCAAACTTTTATCCTTTGTATCTTCCTTGGTGAACTGTATGTTTCTATCCACTGAGCTAACATGTTTGGTGAAAGGTTTTGATTCAGACTAAGGTGGCATCCATATATCTGTACCAGTGGCTGCGTGTTATCCTTTGGACAAAGCCAAGAGCTTTAGTTTCCATTTCCTCCATGTAAAGGTCGGCTGTAGAAACCATCGTTTCATTTAGAATATGTGGGATTGTGACTAATGGTTGATGATAAGTTTTGATTTAGATCTGCTTTCCACAGATATAATCATTGAATTTGGAACATGCAAAGACAACAGGAAGAAGCTCTTTCTTGATCCATGGATCTCAGTCTGTGTACAAGAGGAGCAGGCGGTCGGAGCACCTGAAGGCACACAATTCAATTCAATTCAATTTTATTTATATAGCGCCAAATCACAACAAAAGTCGCCTCAAGGCGCTTCATAAAGCTCCAAGCCGGTACTGTGAGGCGTCACACGTACAGTAAGTGTGATGGGTTTCTGCACATCATAGTAGCTGAGAGTGGCTGGACTGGCTCTTTGTTAAAGCATTGAATGCATCTTGATGCTGCTTTAGCCAGCACCACTGAATGTCTTTGTGTGTTAGCTCATGAAATGGGGCTGAGAGGTCACTCTGGGAAAGAACTTTCCTAAAAAGTTGATCATCCCCAAGAAGCACCGGAGGGCTGTGACATTTTCTGGTATGAAAATCTCATTAATTGCTTTGGTCTTAGCTGGATCAGGCTTGAGGCCCTTGCTTGTGAATACATGGCCAACATAACAGACTTCCTCAAGTTGGAATTTGGACTTCAGTTGGACTTCCCTCACATGCTCGAGTTCCTTTCTGAGATACTGTTCATGCTTTCATATCTCTTCCACCAATGATTATGTCGTTGACCCATTTCACTACAAAGAATTACAGCGGGTATTCCTTGCCTGCAGAGTGGGTCAAAGTGTAGCTGTGCCAGCTGTTTGAATTTCCTCACCTCCATATGCCACCAGTTTGGTTTTCTGAGTCTTCTGTTTTGTTTCAGTTGGCGGGCATGACATTACATTTGACGGCAGCTCTATTGGTTTTTCATTGATATGCACAGTGGTGAATACGTCATTCCTATGCAGAAAACAGGGATTCCCAGTGTCTATATTGACCCCATTCACAAAGAACATTTCTTCATCACTGCTGGGCGCTTGCATCTCAACGCCACCTCCACAGTTGTTGCAGTTAGTTATTGCATGTGCAGGACTCTGTTCTGATCGTGTCGCACTTATTTTGTGATGAAACTATCCACCTTTGCTGTCGTTTGGGGCTGCTATTCGAATATTTAGCTCATTTCAATTGCTTTGCTTAAGGTTAAGTCACTGTCATGCAGTAGTTGCTTTCTCATGCTGCCATGAATATATCGTATTCTTGCTCGTACACGGGCGACTTCTTGGCAATGTTTCCATTAAACATCAATGATTCTGGTCTACAGAATCCTTCCACATGGTCATTGATGTTTAATAGCCTTTGCTACGATAGCTGAACAACGTTAGCTGCTTGCTTGCTATGTCTTTAAAGGGCTGAGAAAACGTTTAGCTTACCGCTTTGTTGGCAGCTTTTTAGCACATGACCAAACCACAACTTCTGACATCATGTTTGATGTTTAGTAAAAACGCTGGGTTTATGATTGCTTATAAGCTTTTACTGTGTATGACAGTGGCGACATTACGTGCAAGCAGCTCGACTCCAGGGGTGGGAACCCGGTCCTGTGATAGACATTCCCACTGCATGCACAGTGCACTATTCACGTCGAACAGGTATGGAAACCCTCATTATTAAACAACACTAGTCACGTTCTACAGGAATCATCAAACCTGAGGAAAAACACAGGATCCTGAACTCTAAGACATTAGGAGTAATCTAATTTTCAGTTCAGTTCAGTTTTATTTATACAGTGCCAAATCACAACAACAGTTCCCGAGACACACTTTATGTTGTAGGTAAAGATCCCACAATAATAAACAAATAAGCACGGTATATGAGATTTCAGAAAGTCTTGAAAATTGTGAGCCAAAAGCCAGTCCAAGTCCAGACCTTGGACCATTTGGTGTTGTCTCTGGCAGGACCTTAAGAGATCTGTGCTCGCAAGCAATGTTGTAAAAGAGAGATAAAGGCATCCAGAAAACCATAACCATAGAAGAAGAAACATGGTCTATGCTTAGTTTTTCACAGGGCTCCATAGAATTGACCCACTGGTGTCAAGACAACCATCTCACCCTCAACGTCGCAAAGACAAAGGAGTTGATAGTGGACTTCCGGAGGTGCAGAGAAGTACACACCCCCATCACCATCAACGGCGCTGCTGTGGAGAGAGTGAGAAGCTTCCGGTTCCTTGGAGTACATCTGGCTGAGGATCTTACGTGGTCAGTACACATGAACAAAACAGAGAAGAAGGTGCAGCAGTGCCTCTTCTTTCTCAGGAGACTGAAAAGATTCGGCATGAGCCCCCGCATCCTCAGGACCTTCTATCACTGTGCCATTGAGAGCATCCTCACTGGATGCATCACCACCTGGTACGGCAACAGCACCGCCTACAACCGCAAAGCTCTCCAGTGAGTAGTGCGGTGCTCTGAACGGATAATTGGAGGTGAGCTTCCCTCCCTCCAAGACATCTACAGGAAGCGCTGCCTGAGGAAAGCGGGGAGGATCATCAAGGACTCCAGTCACCCCAGCCATAAACTGTTCAGACTGCTTCCATCAGGAAGGAGGTTCTGCAGCATCCGGTCCCGTACCAGCAGACTGAGAGACAGCTTTTTCCATCAGGCCATCAGACTGCTGAACACGTCATAGACACCTCAGCTTCACTACTGGAACTTTAACATTATGCACTACATACTGTACAGTAACGCCACTGTTTTGCACATATTCAACTCTGTATATTTTTATATATTTTATTTATTGTTTACTCTATTTAATCTGTAAAATATGTGTACACACACACACACACACACACACACACACACACACACACACACACACACACACACACACACACACACACAGAAAAATATTTAGTATACACATCCAGAAATTTTTTTTTTGCATATATTATAATATATTGTACATATATTTATTAGTTTCAGATGTAGCCATTCTTGTATTTTGCTTGTTTACATTATTGTATTTTGCACAACTCTGTTGCTTGTGAAGCTCGCACACAAGAATTTCACTCACATGTACTGTACCAATGTACCTGCACATGTGATGTGACAATAAAAGTGATTTGATTTGATTTGAATTGTATGAAAATGTTCTTTTTCATATGAGCATACAGATGATGGTATGAAAGCATACCAGATAAAGTAAGAAACAGGATAAGATGATGCGACCAGTTTTGTTCTGTGAGAACGTTTTTTCAAGAAGGCTTCAGACATGGAAGAGAAAATATCGTACCTGTCACTATAAGCAGCTGCAGCAGTACCAGCTGGCTGTGCATATCTGTAGGCTGCATATCCTCCCTGAAGAGAAACAGAACAATTTCAAATCGCTCTCATTACAGATTAGAAGAGATTATCTTCAAAATTCAACATCAAATCCAGACTACTGTCTTGGCCAGTTGGTCATTATTAGAAGAAATGCTTAAAAATCAATCTTGCAACTACACAGAAATGAAATATAAATGCATATCATTGGGCTTTGACTTACATATATTTCTGCCCCATAAAATCCATCCTGGTAGACCACACTGTTGACATAGAATATCAAATATTAAGCATATATTTAACATTGAAATATACAGAACTGACAGGGTGACGGGTTTTCATACTGAAAAATGTCCTAACTAAATGACATCATAGATGATCTGACAACATCTGGTAAACTGACATTAAAGGTAATTAGATTTCCTGATATTCTCCTCGAGCAAACAATACCTGCAAGGACTTCATTAGGATGACCGTACAGGACACGACCGCCTGTTGGGCTCTAAACAGCCTCATTTTGGTGGCATGGGTTACAAAGAGCCTTCTTTTGAGATTCCACTTTCTGATTGCTTCACATAACTTGTGCAGATATTCATCCTCTGAAAATCACATTACAGTACATCCCAAAGTTGATTACTGGATTCAAATAGGATGGAAGCCAATGAAGTCCATTGAACTTGTCAAATATGCATTGTTGTGATTAAACTTTGATGAAGAGATGTATGCACATCATCAACAACAATCACAGGGTTTGGATTAACTGAAGGCTGAAGTAATAAATGCATGAACTAGTTTTTCAGCGTCACTCAGAGGCAGGATATTTCTAAGTTAAGAGATGTTGCACAAATGGAAGAAAGCAGTCTTACATAAAGACCATCCTGGTCTTTATGTCTTTAAGACATTGTGCAGTGCAGCACAAGCAACACATCCTGGCCCCACAGATGTAGAAAGGGCACCCAGAGAGAAGGGCCCAGAACGCAGCACAAACCAGGCACCTTGGCCCACCCCCTAAGGCGCAAGAGGACCAGCCGCAAAAGGTGCCAACCTGAAGGCAGGGAGGACACCCCAGGACCGCAGCAGCCAGCACGATGCATGGAAAAGAGAAAAGAAGGAAAAGAGAAGGAGCCAGAGAGCCAACTTGGAAAGAACTGGCAGGATCTCTCTAGATCAACACATGAAGAAGAGTCCCCTTATCTCAACATAGCAAACAACATAGGTCCCACCCCAACATAGCATACCACCCCCCACAGAGATGCCAAGGATAGCAAACCGGGCCACACACAGCAAACCTTCTGGCCACCATGGACACCATGTGTCATCCTGAAGGAGTGGATTACCTGTAGAACCTCTACATGGTCCAGGTATCGCCTTATGCTCCCAGTATCGACACTGACCGAGCCAAATACAAACTAGTAAAAAACAGAAACGATGAGAAAGGAACAAATATCGAGGGCCTGCACCTGTAAAACCACTCCTGTTTGGGGATTAACAACCCACACTGGCAGAACTGACTCTGATTAAAACTACAATTTTTGGAGCAGTGCATGTACCACACAGGTTAAATTATTTATTCAGTGGATATGACCAGCCTGCACCATTCCTCTCCTGCTGCCTTCTTGACCTTTATTTCTTCTTATGACTCCTTTATTTTACACTATTAATTTATTATTTTTCTTCTTCAGTGCCTTCATGTCCTGAAACACACACAAAAACAGTCTAGCAATTTCCTGCTCTATTAGAAGGTGTTTTTGTTTTCCACTCCCTGTTATCACATCAATGTCTTTGTATGTTAGCAAAAACTCACGTTCCATAGGTGGGGATAGGTGGAGGTGGAGGTGCAGCACGGAACGTGTTGTAGATGGCGCGGCCCCTGCCTCTCAAATGAGCCCCTCTATAGGCAACAGCTGCTCCTGCACTGGGGTATGGAAAACCTGCCACTGACAAAGATACATAAAATCATAGACTCAGTCGGCTTCACTGAACACACAACCACTTTATTACATCCTGGATCTTGATCTGAAATATGGCATACAATTTGAACATCTTACAGTATTCCCTGAAAACCTTTTGTCGGATCAATAACATTTAAATTTAGCATAAAGGGGTACACAGTGAGGAATAAATGTCATTACTGAAGATGTCTTTTGGAAAAGTGCTGTAACGGATTTTAAGGGTGTAATTCCTCTACTGTTAACTTCTTCAAGGCCACATGCCAACACAGTACAGAGCAGCTACTAATCTACTTCCAGAAAGGTTGAATATCTCTATAATAGTTTTGCTTCCTCACTGTGTACGGCCCTGGACTTTGGCTCCTCTGCAGAAGAAAGCAAGAAATCAGAAATGCTTGTGTCCCCGGTAAAACTCACAAACACAGAACTTAAAGAGGAAATTGAATCTCACTAATTTAAAAGATGTTTATTTAGCCTAGAGAAAGAGTTTGCTGTTCTATAAAAAGCTTTTCATAAAGCTAACACATCTTACTATTCAGCCTTAACTGGAGAAAATAAGAACAAAGACTTAGAGGTCGGTTTAACCAAGTATTCCTTTAACCTTAAGTAGTAAAGACTTTCTGAACTACTTAAAAAATGAAGTTTTAACCATTAAAGAAAACTTTACTTATAAGAATCTCAAAGATGTATCATTACATAAAGCTAGTTTTAGTACTTTTGACATTTACTTTGACCCTCTCTGTGTCCATCAGACCTTATTTCTCAGACACTGTTCCGAGAAGTCCTACGATTTGTTAATGCTTTACTCTATATCTGCTAGTGGACTATGCACAACAAGCCAACCTTCCTTTTAGCTGGAAAATTCTCTGGTTAGAGTAGATGTAAAACAGCTGGCTGATCATCTGCAGATGTGTGTTTGTGAGGAGCGCTCACACTGCAAGGAGAAAAGGAGAGATGTAACATTTTCTACAGCTGCTTCACTACCACTTTATTTATTTAACTCTTTTTCTCCAATTGATCTTTCTGAGTTAACTTCACCAATTACTTCCTCCAAACCATCAACGTGACTTTTAGACCCCATTCCTACGAAGAGATCTGCTTCAATCTTAAACATTCAGTCCCTATTAATTGCCTACATACCACAGGCCTTTAAGGTGGCAGAAGATAAAGCGTTACTTAAAACTAAGGTTATTGTACTCGGCTCTAAAAATACTAGAAATGCAGTTTTTAACCAGACTCTTCCTCTGGATGGCATTACCTTGGTCTCCAGTAACACTGTGAGGAACCTTGGAGTCATTTTTGACCAGGACATGTCCTTCAACGCACATATTAAACAAATATGTAAGACTGCTTTCTTCCATGTGCGCAACATCTCTAAAGTCAGAAATATCCTGTCTCAGAGTGACGCTAGTTCATGCATTTATTACTTCCAGGCTGGACGACTGTAATTCATTATTATCAGGAAGTCCTAAAAACTCCCTGAAAAGCCTTTAGCTAATCCAAAATGCTGCAGCAAGAGTCCTGACAGGGACTAGAAAGAGAGAGCAGATTTCTCCTGTTTTGGCTTCCTGTTAAATCCAGAACTCAAAATCCTGCTCCTCACATACAAGGTCTTAAATAATCAGGCCCCATCTTATCTTAATGACCTTGTAGTACCATATCACCCTATTAGAGCACTTCGCTCTCGCTCTGCAGGCCTACTTGTTGTTCCTAGAGTATTTAAAAGTAGAATGGGAGGCAGAGCCTTCAGTTTTCAGGCCCCTCTTCTGTGGAACCAGCTTCCAGTTTGGATTCAGGAGACAGACACTATCTCTACTTTCAAGATTAGGCTTCAAACTTTCCTTTTTGCTAAAGCATATAGTTAGGCCTGGACCAGGTGACCCTGAATCCTCCCTTAGTTATGCTGCAATAGACGTAGGCTGCCGGGGGATTCCCATGATGCATTGAGTTTTTCCTTTCCAGTCACCTTTCTCACTCACTATGTGTTAACAGACCTCTCTGCATTGAATCATATCTGTCATTAACCTCTGTCTCTCTTCCACAGCATGTCTTTATCCTGTCTTCCTTCTCCCACCCCAACAGGTTGCAGCAGATGATGCAAGATGTGAGTGGAGGTTGAAGGGCTTTTAAAAACTGCATTTTAGGTGGTATATTTGATGTCGTAAGCCCCGCCTCAGTACAAAGATGGTCGTTCACAGTGTATATAGATGCTTCTTTCACTCCATTTTCAAACCACCTTTAGATGCAGATGTACAGCCAAGTCTTGTCCTGATGAGGTGGCTCTTCGATGTTGTGCCATGTGTTTATGGAGTGGCTGTTTGGTTTCTCCAATGTGGAGGTGTAAGCACTCGTCAGTGCACTGCACCACATGCACTTTGTTGCTAAGTTTGTGTTTGAGAGTTTTGTCTTTTTATCTGAGGGTGTAGCTAGGTCTGAAGTGCACTGAGATGTTGTGCTTGGAGAAGACTCTCCTGATGCTTTTCTTTCCAAGATCCTTAGATTACAAATGTGAAGGAGTTCAAGATTGAGAGGATGCCTGTTTTGGGGATTCTCTTTTACAAAGTGCTAAAATATGTGTTAGGAAAGGGAAAGGGCCGAGGAAGTGACAATTCTGTAAGCCAGTGGATCTTTGTGTTTCCCACTTTCCCTTTAATATTAGTTCCCCTTTTGCCTTTTGTTTTATTTTTAATGTATTACAAAAACATCTGCAGAATCCATCAACTAAAGCACAAAGTGATTGTTTTTTTTATAAAAAGGTAAAGGATTGGACATGTGGGACAAATGTTATTAAAATTAATAAATAAAAGAAGCAGTGTGTGTAGTCCAGCAGAGTTAAGCACACACAGGCCCTTCAGCATACTCCATCATTTATCTGTGAGACCACAAGATGTCAGTGCAAACACACGGGATGCATTTATGGCTGCCACTATGACAACCCTTCATACAGTGCTAGTCCATGATATATCTAACTGACATAAGCATAAATAGATACATAAAGTTGGAGAGTCTTGTCTAACCTTTTGGGCCAAAGGTGGAACAATTCACGGCTGAGACAAGAGTACTTAGAGTTTCTCTCTCTAAACTGAATTTATATGGAGAGCCATAAACTTTTTCTCAAAGTAATCTGGTAATTTACTGTACATAACATTAATGCAATTATCTTAACTTAGTCACAAATGTTACCCAACAGGTAGACAAATATAGTCTTGAACCAGGTAAGGTGGTGTGCAGTAAAGCTGAATTCAAACCTCGTGGTGTGCATCCGTAGGAGGGACCGCTTTGCTTTTAAACGGGGTTAATGCTTTCTGTAATTCTTCTGTGTTCTGTGGTTTCATTTCTTCTAGGCATTCATGTTGTATCCCTCACACACATATGAACTCAAGTGAGATCCCATTCATAAGCCACAGGGTTTGCTATGATGTGGACCACCCTCTGGAGCTATGACAGCTTCAACTCTTCTATGAAAAGAGTCGAGACTGTGTTTATGGGAATTTCTAATCATTTTTCCAGAAGCGCATTTCTGAGGTCAGACAGTGACGGTGGAGACGACGGCCTGGCAACCTTCATGCCAAAGGTCTATTAGGTTGTCCGGGTCAGTCAAGTTCTTCCATACTAAACTTGATCATCCATGTCTCTATGGATGTTTTGTGTGCAGTCATGTTGGAAAAGGCCTAACACAACCTTATAAAAACAGTACCTTTGCATCATGACTGAAACTGGCACCACTGACTAACAAAGGGCCGTGAGGTCGGTTTCAGTTAGTCTTCAAGAAACTGAAGTACAGCTCCTTTTAGAAACTGGCCTGCTTTTAGATTTGGTGTCAGAGCTCTCTGGGAGCAGTTTTTGAAAAGCTTCTCTTTTAACCACTTCTCTTCGGCTGCAGTAACATCCTCCAGCTTATCTGAGAGACACCAAAAACCTTGCTGTTAGGCTCAGTTCTCTCTTCACCATGACAGACTGGTGCTCTGTGTCCACTGACCTAATTTTATCAATTTAAACGTTCTGTCATTGCTGGATGTCGTCACTAAGAGTGTTTGCATCTATGTTACTGTCCCAGAGACACAGTCAGTGTCTCTGGGACATCATATTTAGCATTTCCATTATTTCAGCCTCTTCTTTGGACTGCAGACTATTATTTAATTCTCTAGTCAGACTTTCTCCTTATTTCTTGTCTTAAAGGTGCAACATAGTCAACACTCTCTGTGCTTCACCTGGAGGAAAACATGTTTCCTTATATAGAGAAAAGGGTGGTGTAATATGCAGATTATATGGAGCTTCAAAACGATTGTTGGCTGTGAATTATCTTGACTTACTAACATACACAGGGTATACAAACACGACTGGTACACATGTTTGTCTGCTCTTCTGTATGCCAAAGTATTATAGAGCAGTGATGTCAAAGTCGTTTACATTGTGGGCCACATACAGCCCACTTTAGTGTAAAGATTTAATTCAGTTTAAGGAAAATATGCTGCTGTAGTAAATGCAGGAAATCTGTCAACACAAATAAATAAATATAAAATTACAGAAAACGTTCTGGTAGTTCACTCCCCATTAAAAGTCCTTCACCCCCTATAACGGTAAAACAAACTAGAAGCTTCTATGGCAGATAGGAATGTTTCCATTTTTACACTATGTTAGACCATTGCTGTTGTTTAGTTTTTATTTAATGATGTGATATGTAATACATGCAATGGTGGAGGTCTTTATCAACAGGAAATGTTGTAAAATTCACTTAAAATGTCTCTGCCGGGCCGATTCTGGGCCCCAGGCCTTGTGTTTGACACACCTGTTCTAGTCAAATGTGCGGACACCTGTCTGCAGCCCTTTATTTTAAGCCTATATAGTAAATAAATATATGAGTTGTAAAAGCATCCTCCTGGTCTCAGGCATTGCTTCATAATGTTGGCCCATGTTTATTATTAAATGCTTTCTGCTTCAGTGTTGCCCTTAAGCTTTATAATTATTACTAGTTTGAATTTCCATCACCCCCAACTAGTCACAGCAGATGGCTGCACCTCCTCGAGCCTGGTTCTGCTGGAGGTTCTTCCCATGCTTGCTCACAGGAGGTCGTTCGATTGTTGGGGTTTTCTCTCTGTTGTTGTAGTTTCTTTATCTTATGATATAAAGCACCTCGAGGTGACTGTTGTTGTCATTTGATTCAAATCAGTTTTATATAAATAAAATTGACCTGAGTTGCATTGAATGTTTGGTTCCAGATGGATGTTTGAGTACCTGCCTGTGTGTTATTAGATTTGTAGATTTGTCAACAGAAGATTTACATTTCACTTCACCAACTATGCACCCAGGAGGGAGACTTCAAAGAAGTTTAAGAGGACAGAAGGTGTTGGATCTGTGTCCATGTTTGCAGTAGACTAGAATTAAGCTTCACTCTGGTTTCGTTGAGTTTTGGGCTCCTCTCTCTATGTCATGATTATTCGAGCACAGACTGCTAGTTTTGTATTTCCCAGTGTTTTTGTTTTTCTCTTGAGGTTATTCTTTCTTTTCCCAGACTTCCCTTTTTGACATTTTTTGTGACTTTGTGGTCTCTGCAGTTCGTAGGTATCTTCTGAGTCATTTCCTGTTTTACTTTGACAGTCGTCTCTTGTGTCTTGCTTTGAATTTTGCTTCCCCCAGTGATAGTTTCGATTCTCTACACATGTGCTGCGTTCTCCCATTCTTAATTCAGCCTGGATCCACTTCAGAACTAAAACCTACCTAACATACCTGTTAGACAGCTGTTAACTCAAAATGTTTATTATTTTTATTATTATTGTTGTTGTTTTACCAGGTTGTTATTTTTATCACTTGTGCATTTAGTCTATAGGTCTTTACCAGGTAGATGAACTGCAAATTTGGACATTTCCTTGATGGTTAGATTTTTCAGTCCTGGAAATTCTCACTGAAAAAAACAAATATATAAAAAATATCCTGTAATTGTTATTAGAGGAGATCTGATCTTTTTGTCCTTCTTCTGCTTATAGCTGCTTCAACTAGGGGCTGTGGTAGCAGCATCATCTGCCTTCATCTCTACCTCACTCTAGTGCAAGCATGCACGCCCTCCTTCACTACATCCATGAACCTTTTCAGTGACCATTCTCTTTGCTTCCTGACCGGCAGCATTTAAACTCCCCACTCCTGCCCATCGTTGTCCCATTGCCTCTAAACAGACAGAGGTGGGAGGTGGCCTTTCTCTAAATTTATTTAGCAGAACAAAATGCAAATGTGTTCTGTTGATGAATGCATTTTACACAAAGATCAATTTAGACTTAAAAAACGAGTGCAGATCTGCAGAGCAATCTCTGCATAAACACTAGGGCTGCAACGATTCATCATGTATCCTGAAAAACTCGATTATAAAAAATCCCACATTTTTTTGCTGTGATGCTTCCTTTTTACACACGGCTCTGTAGTGCCGAGTGTTCACCACGTAAATTTGAGAATTTCTCTCACATTTGCAACTGACAACAGACTTGCAATAGAAACACAACTATGAATAAAAAGCATGCCAACATTAAGCTCATGTGGCCACAAGTTTTTTCAAAGAAAAGAGGTGGAGCCGTTACCGCGATGATCACATCATGTAAAGTGAAAGAAAACGTATTTCTATTCAATTTTTATTTATACAGCACCAAATCACAACAACAGTCGCCTCAAGGCACTTTATATTGTACAGTAGACCCTACAATAATACAGAGAAAAACCCAACAATCATGTGACCCCCTATGAACAAGCACTTTGGCGACAGTGGGAAGGAAAAATTCCCTTTTAACAGGAAGAAACCTCCAGCAGAACCAGGCTCAGGGAGGGGCGGGGCCATCTGCTGCGATCTACTGTAAAGACCTGCATTTTTTTCCTGTTTTGAATATTTATTATTCTCATTAATAATAATTTGTCATCTGATTTCTCAATCGAAAAATTAATAGAACACTCAATAGTTACTAAATGTATCGATAGTTGCAGCCCTAGGAAACACACAGTGAGGAGCACCTCCAATTTTGCTGTACATGGATAATAATAAAACTATTCTATTCTACTCTTTTATCACTTTAGAATTTCTTTTTTTAAATTTATCAAATGCCAGACAGTCATAAAGCACATAGGTACAGGTAGAAATGATAGTCTCTTCTTTTTCGTTTTTATAACATTCAATAAACATAAATAACATAGATGGCATGAATACCCCCCCACTCCCTTCCAATAATTTGAAGGTAAATATGTTACAGAAAGATGGATTAACCCATGCCTATTCAACTACGAAGTTAGTTGGGCCAGATTTTCAAACCGAGGAATTTATCTGGGCCAGATATGTTTTTTGAAGCCAGTAAGCAGCAGATCATGATCAATTTCAAACCCACACAACTGTACTGAAAAACAAGTATTTTTTTTATTCCTTTCCCCCTATAAATCTGGTGGTGACCTCTCACAAATGCACACCAAAAGGTCCATTTAAAAAAAAGGGAGCTATAGCTAAACTATTTTTTGCACATTTGAAATAATAATAATAATAATAACAAAAAAACATTTTGATAATTCCCTTTCAAATTAAAATAAATATTTCGCTGACCACTCACTTTTCCTGCCATGGATGGAGCCCCATCGTTCACAAGTATACAGACACGCTTCATATCCAGACCATTTTCCTCAAAAAGAGCTGAAATCTTCTCAAACATTATTTCGCCAGCTGTGTGTCCCTCTAACGGTAGTAAACCGAGCAATTTCCCATCCAAAAAACGGACATATACGCACAACTGTGCATTATCAGTTCTGTCTGTGATCTCCTGCTATAGACATTACATCAGTTTTCTTCAGGTCATCTAACAGCATTTCAAACTCGTCTGACGCCAGAACTTCAACTCTACGAATATTTGAACTGTCCTACAGGGGTACGTTTTTAATAGCAGATGTCACACTCACTTTTCACTGCATCCACCACGGCCAGCATGCAGTATTTCATTGTTTCAGAATCTGTGAAAGGCCTTTTCTTCTTCGCCAAGAAGCAAACACGAAGGGAAGATGCTGCAGCTCTCTCTTGGGCTGTACAGGACCCTCACCATGGTAGTACAACTCCGGTTGTAAGATTATTAAACTCGGTAAAATGAATAAGTATTTGTCAGTCCAGGCAGGGTTAAACCGACAGTTTTCATTGTCAATTTTGCGCTTTTGAAGTGAGAAAGACATGCTGTTGTCGCATCATATATTACGATGATTGTTTAATATGTTTACATCACGGTGCATTGTGGGTTAAATATTGCTAGGCTACTAGGAGTGTTGCATTCACAGTCTACACTACGCTGTAGGAATTTTTAATTTTTTTTAAATTAATTAATGAATTCATTTTTTGCGTTTTCTCTGTGTTTCTGCCAGGACCACAGGCAGGGCCACTCGCAGGTTGCTTCTGGGCCGCCATTTGAATAGGCTTGGATTAACCCATACAAAAAAAGAGAAAAAAAACCAAAAACCCCCCAAAACAAACAAAAACCAAAGAAAAAACCAAAAAAAAAATCAACAATAAAGTGCTAGCGCTCATCCTTGTAGATTAATATTAACATTAATCAACATTAGTTAATATTGCTATTAATGACTACTTGCTCCTCGGTTGAAGTAAATTAATAATGCTGGAGTATCTTAAACGAAGTCTTATGAGGTGGAGCAGCCCCTGCTGGCAATAGCAGGAGAATTTGTGCACGGTCATATGGTGGACTACAAAGAGATTTCTCGCGCTGGTAACTTTTCTAAGTATTTAAGTAACGGTTTCCAGTAAGTAAAAAATCTATCTGACGAGCCTCTGACTTAGACTTAGACTTAGTTCCTCCTACGCCGAGCGGCGCATCGGGCAGCTAGTGATCTCCATCGATGTTGGTCAGCAGCGACTGCTTCAGCTTCGTCCCAGGCAATGTCGACAGTTCTCAGATCGTCCATAAATGTTCGACGCCATGTGGTCTTTGGTCGGCCTTGCTTTCGCTTGCCAGTGCGTGGACGCCATGTCATGGCAATCTTAGCTGGGCGATGAGGGGGTAGGCGTAAAATATGTCCCGCAAAGCGAAAGCGCCTTTCTGCAACAACATCGGCTAATGGGCGGGTGCCTGCTCTTCGTAGGACCTCCTCATTTGTTATTCGGTCCCAGTAGGAAATTCTCAGGATTCGCCGCAAGCCATGTTGTTGAAGCACGTTCAGGTGTTGAATAATTGCACTTGTTGAGCGCCAGGTTTCACTAGCGTAAAGTGCAGTAGGGAAGACGATAGAGTTCAGTAGTCTGATCTTGACCCTTACATTCAGGGAGGTCGAGTTCCAAATAGGTTGGAGACGTCGCAGGACACCAACTGCCTTCCCTATTCTGGCGTCGACATCCCGATCAGAGACCCCGTCATTCGAGATGATGCTGCCAAGATATGTAAAATTCTCCACCTCTTCAGCACGTTGTTGGTTGATCATGACAGGAATGCGGGCATGTGCATAGCCAACTCGGAGTACCTTGGTTTTTTTGGCGCTGATTCTTAATCCAACTTTCGTTGCCTCCCTCTGCAGGGCCGCGGTCAACTTTTGGAGGTCTTCCTGAATCGAGCCCAGCAGGGCGATGTCATCTGAGGGAGAATTTTATCTTCTCCAGTTTTTGAAGTCCTAGGATGTCATGTAACCAGACTTTGATTAATGATGGCTGAGATGATTTACACAACAAATTCTTTAAGGGCAACAAGAGAAGCAAAGGCAATAAGGTTATTTTGGATAGCTGTGATACGAAGGTTATTTGGTGGTTTGCCAAAAATAGCAATATGTGGAGTCGGAGTTAAATTTATACCTCATATATCTGAAATTGTTTTGAAGAATTGATGCCAAAATTCAGACACACACTGTGGAACCATCCTTTCACCTACACGATGGCGTACAAAGATCCTGTGTGATGTACCAAAGATTTCAAATTTTGATTCATCAGTCCATAAAACCTTCTTGATGCATTCTCAATCATCCAGGAAAACAAATCTCCAAAAGTTGATTCTTTTCATCTGGACGTAGCGTTTTGTGGGAGAAACGTTTCGTCATCATCCAGGTGACGTCTTCAGTCTCAGCTGAGGAGGGCCTAAGGGTACATCTGTCACCATCTTACAATGCTGTGATTGCAGCCATTCCCCAGCTCTCTGTGAATGGGACTCATGGACATTGATCAGTGGTTGTTGATCAGTGGTCATGAGAATTTGCATAATTATGATTAAGGAACTGACCTCCCAGCCCATTGTTCCATCAGTGGGCTGGTTTCAGTCATTATGCAAATGTCCTGTTTATAAGATTGGAACCTGCAGTCAGCTGAGACTGAAGACGTCACCTGGATGATGACGAACGTCCAGATGAACAGAAGCAACTTTTGGAGATCCATAAAACCTTCTTCCAGTCTTCAGTAGTCCATTGGTGGTGTTTCATGGCCCAGACAAGCCTCTTTGTCTTATTTTGACGTCTTAGAGATGGCTTTCTTGGTGCAGCTCGTCCTGTCAAACCTGAAGTTTTCTCTTCACAGCTGAAACTGAGACTTGCTCACTACGACCACTATTAAGCTGTGCTTGAAGCTGTTGTCCCGTGAGCCGCCATCACACAAGCTGTTAACTCTCAGAAACTTGTCCTCTGATTCAGTCGTGTCTTTGGGTCTGCAGACCTCAGTGCGCTCGATGGTGAAGGGAACTGTACTCACTGACACTTTGACTTTCTTTGCAGAAACCACATCACTACCTTTATACCATAAATGGAAAAACTGGGGTGTTCTAAAACATTTGACCGGTTGTGTATCTGAATCAAAAACAGCACGCTGCTAGCCAACCCTGGTTTATATATATGTTAGCCAAAACTTAAAGGAAGAGTGAAACACAGGTGCACACACACACACACCAGATTGCACATGCAAGATACAAAACACACCCAAACCAACACTAAGTGCAGCTAGGCATGCATATATGGACACAAAACTTTGTATTCTCTTTAGATTGGATTTAGCGGACAAGGTAGATGGTCACATATGCTATTCATTAAAAAAACACATAAGGAAGTACATTAAAAAAGGGTGGCTGGTGCTATATATGCTTGATCTCTGTGTGATTTTTTTTCTTTTACCTGCATAAAATTCAGGACCATATACGGCTCCAACCATTGGATTCAGCTTCCAGCCTGCACAGGAGACACACATGCAAGCAAAACCGCACACACAGGATAAACGTTAGCATTGCTGCATGAAGCTGCACCTCTCTGCGGCTATATAACAAACCTTTTCCTTTGAATCACTTTGCTCTTATCTTTTGCAAATGCATCATTAATTAGAAACAGAATCACAACCCTTTAATTGTCATTAAACATCGGATGTTCAACAAAATTAGAAGCAACTCTCTGGTCGCAGCATTTAGAATAAAAAACAATAAAAAACAAATAATTGCTGACAATAAAAACAAATCTAAACAAACCAACTATGCAGATGTGCAACGTTTATACAAATGTGTTGCTCTGAAATATTGCACTCGTCTTGTGTGGTGGTGATGCGAATGTTTATGTGTGTGTCCTAGCCTTTTGTTTACCAAAGACAAATAAGAATGTCTGGCGGGGCAGTCCTGGGATGGTGATGAGGTCAAACATGTGAACAGCAGTACTGCATAGAAGGAACCTGGCTGTAGCACAGGGGGTAGAGCAGGTTGCCTGTTAGGTGGAAAGTTGGTGGTTCAATCCCTGGTACTAACCTCACGGTGTTCTTTGTATCCACTGGAGTGTGACTTTTAGCTAGAATGCACCTCCATAGAAATAAAAAGTGCTTCGGTGAATGAGGCAAGTTGTATAAAGTGCTTTGAGTGCTAATGCAGACTAGAAAAGCACTATTTAAGAAGCAGTCTTTTTACCATTTTTTGCTCCGTTGATATGAACTATTCAGTCTTTTTCCAATCACAGTGAAAGCTTCGTTCGGATTGCAAGCAATAAGTTAAATCCTTTCTGCGAACACTCTGCCAGGACTGAGGTTCTGTTGCCTTCTCCAGGTGGAGGCCTCTCTGCTCTCACACCTGAGTGCTTCATAGCTGAGTGTCTGAGCGGAGGCATCACTCCAGGCCAGAGAGGAGCCAATACCCCAAGTGGAGTTTAAGTATTTTGCATTTCTTTCATGAGGGAGGGAAAAGGGGAGCGGGAGAATGACAGACTGATTGTGCCACACCTGAAGCCACTGCATTGGTCTGTAGTGGAGAAGAGAAAGCTGAGCATGAAAGTGAAGCTACTGATTTACTGGTCAAGCTACATTCCAACTGCCAACAATGACTACAAGCTGTTCAGCTGCGTGGCAGGCACTGTAGGACCCAATTGCAGGACTCCGAGACAACAGACTAACTTAGAGAGACAGCTTTATTGTTATTTAGAAACTCTAAAAGAAATACAAAATACAATACTCAGAAAAGGAAGAAACTCGGAACCTGGAACTAGAAAAAGGTGGAAACTCTGAGGGAAAACTTGGAGGACACAGGGATACAAGAGGGAGAGCAAAGGAAGACTCAGACAACATGCTGTATACACAGCAGGTAAATGGATAATACAACTGAGAGGCACCATTAATAAAGACCATGAACCGAAGACTGTGGAGCTCAAACATAAAACGAACCAATAGAACAGGAGCACTACAAAAACAACCAAAAATGAGAAAAACCCTAAAATATCCCAAAAACTCAAAAATCTGAGTCAGTGATCCACAGACCATGACAGCTTTGGAAAGTGGCCGAAAAAATTAGATTTCAGATTAAAGTGGAGAAAATTAATTTTCTCTGAAGAGTGGCTGAGCTCTTTCTTAGCAAGAGTGTGATGAGTCAGTCATTTTGGAGGGACTTAAACAGTACAGCTGTTTGGGGATCTGACCAGACAATCTTCCTCGGCACCTCCTAAGTGCCATGTCCTAGTGGGACTACCATAACTCTCGCTGGCTTCGGAATCAGCAGCTTCCCGTTTGAGCTGGAGGAGGTAGTTGGTGAGAGGGAGATGGACTTCCCTGTTTGCTGTCCCTGTGATCCAAACATGGAGTAGAAAATGGATGGATGGATTGTATAGTGAACTTTCTTATCTGGACTGTCATAAACATTATCACTCTGCCTCCAGATGGAAGCATTTTAAGCATTCTTTATATGGTTTAAGGTAATAAACAATCAGTTAACTCGGTAATCCTAACTCTTGGTAAATTTTTCTCTTCTTTATTTTTCTTTATCACAAATGTCATCTTTCTTTCATGTTCTGAATGAAAAAAGAAAAAGTAATTATTGTACACAAAGTTAATTTGCTAAAAAAAAAGACATTGAGGGTGACTGACTGTAGCGCAGGAAGTAGATGAGGTTGCTGGTTCAAACCCTGGCTGCCCCCAGCCTGCATGCCAAATATCCTTGAATAAGATAGTAACCCCTCTGATGCATCTGAGCGAACTGTAGACTTTACAAACAGTGGATGGTCCTCTAGAGCAAAGGTGTCAAACTCCAATCTTCGATCAATATTAGTAGGTCATGCATGCTGCAGTAGCAACCCCTAACCCTACTCAAGTAAATTTAAATACATTTAAGTAAATGTTAAGTGTTTGGAAAATGTACTTCTAAAAGTACTTTTATTGCACCATGTTCATTCAGTCATGAGCTGCTGTAACATGGATCAAATGGCTGAACTGTCACCTCAGCATGCAGAGTCTATACAGTCTTGTAAATGACCTACTAATTTAATTAGATGTACTGCTGCAGGGACACATGGAGAAGTTTCAGGACCCCGGCCCTCGAGCACTGGAGTTTGACGCCTGTGATCTAGACAAACACTGTGCAAACCCCACCTCCCTCACCGCCGCCCCAGCATACATGCTGGAGGTGTTCTGCGACACACGGTGATCCAAAGCCACACATATTGATGGTAAATGTGAAGTGGGCTTGATAGTAAAAGACTTTGAGGTGACAGACTGAAGAGACTACCAATAAAGATGTGTGATGTCAGGGCTCACTATGGCTCTGCACAAATAGGACAGAGGTGTGGTGTATCTGTAGAGGTACTAACACGTCTGACCACTCCCCCCCATTATCTGCTTTCTTTTCAGTGCTTTCTCCTTCCATCATCACAAAAGTGTGTGTAAGGGATGGAGGAGAGAAGCATGTACTCTAAAGGCCCTTCTCTCTCTGTTTATGAATGAGTCCTGGCTCTTTTTATTGGCTCTATTCCTTTATCCATTCACTGTGTCATCTATCACAGCATCATGCTGTGTACCACATTCTCCATCTACTTGAAATCGCTCCTCTCAGCTCTGATGGCCCTTTCTCTTTGCTGCTCTTTTCTTTTACCTTTTTACCGTCCATACGTGCTTTAGATTTCAGTTTGCTATTTGTGTTTGGTTTAATGCAAAATGTAATGCCTCTTGACAAATATTGGTTTCATTAATCAAATGTTAATTGGTTTGGCATTAAGGCACAATCTGGTGCATATTTGTATCTTTTAACCTTCATTCCACTCAAGCTTAGTCTATGAAAGGCTAATTGTTTACTTCTCCTCTTAAACAGCTCAAAAAGGTTCTTGTTAAAAACAGTGAAGAAAATGCAGAGAACTCAGGAGAAGAAGACATGAGAGTGGTAAAAACATGAATGGAAACTTTACCGTTTGTGTAAGGGTTAGCCATCTTTTTGTTCGTCATTACTCTGGCGGTGGCATTGTTCACCTGTCAGCAGACAAAAAAAAGGTGTATAATAAGACAGTGTAAGATATACAAAATTAAACATACACAAAAAAGCAAAAACTGAGCTTGCAATTAATAACTGCTAATAAAACCACTCTCCATGCAATGCTGGTATTTTGTCAATTCAACAAGTGAGGGTACATGCACTCAGTCTAATTGAAAGAATCAATCATAACATTCAACATCAGATAAAGAAAAAGAAAAAATACAACAGGGAGAAAAATTTATAAAACAAATTGTTGTTTCAATGTCATATTTTAAAATATTTTGGGGTTATTTATGTTTCAAAATGCAGTTTCCATAATAATGTTAGTGTTCCTGTTTCTCTGATATGCATGCTGCTAATTCCACTGCTTTGTAATACTAAACAACATCTGACTTATATTCCTTCAGAAGGATATAACTCGCGTTAATGAAGAGCGCACTTATGAATACGGAAATTAGTCCCCTGTTCTATCCCCACTAACCTGTCAACTGATCACATGCATCTGACTGTCTCAACAGTATTAGGCTGCTCCACACAACAAAACCTGTAATTCTGGACAAGTTCAGCCCTGAAAACTGATTCTGAAGAGGAAAACGGATGTTTATGACTCAGGGCTGGCATTATACACATTACACTAATCTGTGGTTGTTAGCTGTTTCATTATGTATCTTCTAGTTCAGAAAAAACTGTAATGACGGGTAACAAGATTAAAGCCTGAATATCACCTGTGATTTATTTTTACCTGGTCCCATTTCTATCTAAGAGCATAACAAGTTGAACTCACCCTCGTACACCCTTCATGCAACTGCCCGAATATCAGTTACAAGTATTTGCGACAAACTGGATGTAAATTGACAGATTTTCCAAGTCAGTATTTTCAAAGTAGAAGAACTTCACGTTTAGACATTAATCTTAAATATTTTAAAACTGAAAATTATGAAGCGTGAAAAGACTGCGAAACTTAAACTTGAGGTGCCAAGGATAAGGAACTACCGGAGAATAGTTTTAACAAGGAGCAAAGGACTAGCAGTGGGAAAATACTGTAAAATACATATTTCTAACTTAAATAAAACACAAACACATAACACAAAGAAAAAAAGAAAACAAATCTCATGCACATGGCACAGGCACAAGTATACGTGAGAGGAGGCAAAATGTATCAAAAACACTACCACAGTGCTGAATCGGTGTCTTTCTCACACACGCACACTTACGGATCAGGTTCAGCATGCAGCGTTCAAGGTGCAGCAGGCAGGGAGAGAGGTGGAGGAAATGATGAAAGAAAAGAAGAAAGGGGTGGAGTAAGTGAGGAAAGTGGGGAGTATGTCAGGAAATATTAGGCAAGCGAAAAAGGGAAAGAGATTCAAGGGGAGGAGAAGGGGAACAGCAGAAGAGGGGGAAAGGAGTAAAGTGAGACAGGAAGCACCTCTATTTTTCGTCCCTCTACGATTGTACCATTTAGTTTCTCCCGTGCATGGTCAGCATCTGCACTGGTTTCAAATGTTACAAACCCAAAACCCTGCAGTGGCCAGGAGGTGGGGTTGAAAAATCAAGCAACAAAAGAAGGACGTCCAGAAGTAAGATGATGAAACAAACAGGGGAAGATAGAGAGAAGAAAAAGACATAAAGGACAGATGAGAGAGCTTCAGGTCTGAATCATGCAGAAAAGCCAGAGAGATGTCACGCTGATCACACAAATATGGGAAACAGCTGGAGTCACACTGAAGAAAGGTGGAAACACAGGACTTAGATGTTCATGTCATTATATATACGTGTGTTGTTGTGTGTGTGTGTTTGTGTGTACACGCGTACGTGCGCATAGTTCTGTTCACTTCATTTCAGTTTTATTTATATAGTGTTAAATCACCACAACCATTGCCTTGAGGTGTCCACAAATAGAGATAAAACAGAGAAAACCCCAACAATCATACGACCCCCCATGAGCAAGAGCTTTGGCGGCAGTGAGAAGGAAAAACTCCCTTTGCACAGGAAGAAACCTCCAGCAGAACCAGAGTCAGGGAGGGGCGGCCATCTGGCACGACTGCTTGGTTGTGAGGGGAGAAAGACAGAACCAAAACATGGTGTGGAAAAGAGCCAGAGATTAATAATAACTAATGATTACATTCAGAGTGATGTGTAAGCACATAGTGAGTACAATGATGAATTAAAAAGAAACAGTGCATCATAGGATGCCCCTAACAGCATAGGCCTAATGCAGTGTAACTAAAGGAGAGCTCAAGGTCACCTAATCAAGGCCTAACCTAAAGTTTTATCAAAAATGAAAGGTTTAAACCCAATCGTAAAAGTGGAGAAGATGTCCAAAGTGCGAGCTGCTATCACAGAACAGGGGTCTCAGTGTCATGCTTAGTCTTGTGGCAGGCAGGATGTAGGACCCAAATGCAGGACTCGAGACACGTGGGGATGAACTAAAGGAGGCAGCTTTATGGCGCTGTGAAAAACTCAAATACTAAATACAAGAAACAAAGCATAACACCTAGAAACTAGGAAACCAAGAACCCAGGAAACTAGAAACAAAGAAACTAGAGATTAGGAGTTGACGAGAAACAACAATGGAAAACAGGAGCACTGTGAGGTAATGATGCGACAACGGGCAAAGGAAAACACAGGGCTTAAATACACAAGGGAGTAATGAGGGAATGAGACACAGGTGAAGACCACAGCTGGTAATCACACATAACGAGAAGGAGGGGAAGCAAAAGTGAAAACAGTGAGTATGGAGCCAGACTGTCAAAGTAAACCAGGAAACATGAGAAAGCATAAAGACGCAGACGTGACATTGAGACATGGAGACATGACAGACTGGGGACACATGGAGACAAGCGTGACGGGACATAAAACGTGCAACATGGAAAGGCATAGTAACAGAAAGCTAAAGACTAGAAGCTAACATACACGAAGAACAATAAGAACCAAACCCATGAATCAAATCTAAATCTAAATCAAAGAATATAAATTAATCAAAAAACACAACACTGGGTCACAGACACAGTACTGTGACACTGAAAACTGAAGGCTCTGCCTCCCGTTCTACTTTTAAACACTCCTGGAACCACAAATAAGACCACAGTCTGAAGCAAAGTGCTCTGTTCGGGTGATATGTTATTATGAGGTCAATGCGATGAGAAGAATTTTAAATTCAATTCTGGATTTATAAGTGAGCCAATGAAGATACGTCAGTATAGGAGAAATATGCTGTCAGTATTCTTTCTGTAACATTTTGGATCAACTGATGTCTATTAGACAGATATGATTCAAACCACCACGACACAGTACCTGTAATACCTACAGCGTGCTATAATTGCAGAAATAAAATATAGACAACAGTATCGAACGCTGCACTGAGGTCTAGCAGGACAAGCACAGAGATGAGTCCACTGTCAGAGGTCATAAGAAGATCATTTGTAACCTTCACTAAAGCTGTTTCTGTGCTGTGATGAGCTCTGAAACCTGACTGAAACTCTTCAAATAAACCTCTGCAGATGATCTGTTAGCTGTTTGACAACTACTCTTTCAAGGATGTTTGATATGAAAGGAAGGTTGGAGATTGGCCTATAATTAGCTAAGACTGCTGGGTCTAGAGATGCTTTTTGAGTAAAGGTTTCAATGCTGCCAGTAACGGCAGGACTTCTTTGAGCAATCTGGCAGGATTGGGGTCTAAAAGACATGTTGATGGATTAGTGGAACTAATTAGTGAAGTTAACTCAGAAACATTTAAATTTTGTTTGTGAAGAAGAAAAGAGCAATTCAAATCTTCCTGGTAGAAGAGAGGGTTATTTCTCTGCGCCTTTGGGTTGGGGAACGGGTTATGACGGTCGTCTGTGCTTATCAGCGAATGATGGTTCAGAGTACCCGTCCTTCTTGGAGTCCCTCGGCAGGGTGCTGGAGGCTGAACATGAGGAGTCTGTTATCCCACTGTGAGAGTTCAAAGCTCATGTGGGCAATAACAGTGAGTCCTGGAGGGACATGACTGGGACAATCGGCCTGCCAGATCTGAACCTGAGCGGTGTTTTGTTACTTCTGCACAAACCACAGTTTGTCCATCACAAACACCATGTTTGAGCATGAGGGTTACATGTGGCAACAGGACACTCTAGGCCAGCGGTCCCCAACCCCCGGGCTTCGGACCGGTACCGGTCCATGAGTCGTTTGGTACCGGGCCGCGAGAGTTGAGGCTCAGGTGTGAAATGTATAGTTTTCAGGGTTTTTTATCAGTTTTCAGCGTTATTTTGTTATCGTTTTTATCGTTAACTCTGTTTTCCTGGGTCTTTTCACGTGTGTTATGAATAAATCTTCTTTTTTTCGGTACCGGTACTAGTTTTATTTTGTTGTATTTATCCGCGACACCTTAAAGGCCGGTCCCTGAAAATATTGTCGGCCATAAACCGGTCCGTGGCGCAAAAAAGGTTGGGGACTGCTGCTCTAGGCCACGGGTTAATGGTCAGTTTTGTAATTGTATCAACAGATCTGGGGCCATATGTTTTGGACACTCAGGTAAAGAGAGGGGCTGAGTTGTCAACTGATCGCCACCTGGTGGGGAGTTGGATCAGGTGGCAGAGGAAGATGCTGGACAGACCTGGTGTGCCTAAACATACAGTGAGGTGTGAGGAGTGAGTCAGTGACCTAAATTCCTGAAGGCCCTGGATGTTGTACGGCTGTTTTAATTGACATGCCTCTACAATGTTGAGTGGAGATGAGGGGTGGAACCTCTGGGTGTGTGCCAACTACAGGGGGATCACACTCCTCAGCCTCCCTGGGAAAGTCTATGCCAGGATGCAGGAAAGGAGTGTCTGTCCGTTAATTGAACCTTGGATACAGGAAGAACAATGCGGTTTTCATCCTTGTCGTGTAATACTGGTAGAGCTCTTTATCCTCTCAAGGACACTTGGGGGTGCAAGGAAGTTTTCCCAACCAGTCTACATGTGTTTTGTGGACTTTCAAAATGCATTCAACCATGCCCCTCGGAGTGTCCTGTAGGAGGAGCTTTGACAGTATGGGGTGTCTGTCCCATTGTTATGGGCCATTCAATCCTTATACAACCATTGCAAGAGCTTAGTCCACATAGCCGGCAATAAATCGGAGCCATTTCCAGTGGGTGATGAACTCTTCCAGGGCTGCCCTTTGTCACCGATTGTGTTCATAACTTTTATGGACAGAATTTCTAGGTGTAGCCAAGAAAGGCTTCCACTTGGGTGGTTTCAGAATCTCATCTCTGCTTTTTGCAGACGATATGATTCTGTTGGCTTCATCAGGCGATGGCCATTCACAGCCGACTGTGAAGCAGTAGGAATGAGAATCAGCACCTCCAACTCTGAGGCCATGGTCCTCAGCTGGAAAAGGGTGGAGTGCCCACTTCAGGTCAGGGACAAGTTCCTGCTCCAAGTGGAGGAGTTTAAGGATCTTGGGGTCTTGTTCACAAGTAACAGGAGAACAGGAGATTGATAGACAGATTGGTGCTGTGGCTGCAGTGATGTCCGTCGTGTTGTAGAGAGAGCTGAGTGTAAAAGTGAATCTCTCATGTGACAGGGATGCCTCCTGGGCACCTCTCGTGTAAGGTGTTCAGGGCAAGTCTCACTGGGGGGAGGCCCCGGGGCAGACCCAGGACATGCCGGAGAGATTATATCTCTCGGCGGGCCTGCGAACACCTTGTACCATACCACCACATTAAAGGAATGCTTGGCTCAACAGAGCCCCGATTTTTGTGTCAGTCTGGCTACAAGACAAACCGATCAATGGTACTTGAAATTGTACTTGCTCATAGGTGTTCCAATGATAATTGAGATTCTCTCTCCAATAGTGTAGGATCTTTCTCTTGCAATCAAAAGCACCTTGAGAAAACTTTTGTTGTCAAAAAGTGCAACATAAATAAAACCGAAGTGAACCTGTAGCTCCACCTTTAGGTTTAGACCAGGGGTGTCAAACTCATTTTACATTGCGAGTCACATTTAGCCCCTTTGATCTCTTTCTGTCAGTGCAAAAAAGATACATATTTAACAGTTTTTCTACATGATGAAGGAAAATTTGCTATGACAAAGAACTCTTTGAACTTTAACAAAATAAATGTGTAAAATTACAGAAAAAGTTTTGGTAGCTCATTACGCGGAACTATACAGTTTTTTGTTTTTGTTTTTATTTTTTTTGTAGTTGTAAAAAAAAAGAGACATTTCAACAGAAACTTTTCTGTTTTTGCACAAAGTTACAGAGTTTTTATTAGAGACAGAGCTAAGTGTTTTTTAATTTGGCATAATTTGCAAAAGTTGAAATTTCTTTGGTGTTTAATAGCAGAAATGAGTCTTTCTTGTCAGATGTAATTTCTGGGGGACAAAAAGAGCGACTGACAACACTGCACACAGCAGTGGATTGGGGGTGTATTAAGCAAGCAAATAATGCAGAAAATAAAGATTTTTGGCGGGAATTAAACTGAGAGATAGAGCTGTGCAGGAATTTATTGAGGGGAAAGGAAGAAAGCAAAAGTAAGAATGAATTCATTACAATGTTACTCAAAGATGAAGTGTAGTTTTGATCTTCTTTGCTGCTGGTTCAGTGAAACCTGCAGTTTCAGAATCAGTAAAATGTCAGCACCTGACTGCATGTCCATATGTGTTTTGCCGCGCTTTGTGTTTACATCTTCTTGCGGAATCTGTACCTGCTCTTTAATCATTTGCTGTTTTAGCTGTTTGGTGGTTGTTGACATGGTTTTGTGGGCTTTTAGCTGAGATTCTGATGCTTCTGTGGATATCACACTTCTATATTGGAATAACAGATCTGATGGTTCATCCTGTTAAACCACATGTTCTCGCTTTCGCCTCGCTATCGGTGGCATTGGGTTCCAACAAGTTAATTGTTTATTGCCTAATTACTGTGTGTAGTATGAATGGTCATGGGAGGTTTTTATCAGTAGGAAAAGCTGTAAAACTTGAAAATACAGTTAAAAGTCCAAAACACATGCTTGTGCTTGTTTGTGATTAGCAGCAAATCAAACAGGTTAAGAATAAAAATTGCTTCAAGTGGTCTCTTCCTCACTTGCTTATTGGGACGATCCTGCACTTCTCCACAACTGGTGCTGGTACATTAAATTCTGTTCAACAAGGTGCACGAGCACACAGGGGAAGTATGGGAGGAGGTTGGGTTGGACAATCCAGTGTTAGGAATACATATGGACTAATAGGCTGCTTTCAGTGTGCAGTGACTGGTCTGTAGTCTGTACAATTAAATCGAGAAAAGAATAAAAAATCATATTAACCCATCGGCTAACAAATGCGTCAGCATACTGGGCAAATGCGCAGTATACAAGATTACCAGTCCAGTTCTGCCATGACACGAAGAATACTAGAATCCTACTGTCATCTTAAAAAATAGCAAAGATTCATTGTTTGTCCAAATGTACAGCAGGTAAGTAAAGTGCCGAAGCCGCCCGGAGGAACATGTCGCTGATAGGACAGTAATTACTGTTAGGCAGCAGGAATGAGCTGTGATGACAATGAGAGAAGTGAAGGACTGCAAGCGAAACACAGGAAACGGGACAAATACAATCAGCAGGAACATTTTATGTTTGTTTGAGGTGTGTTCGTGAACGTTTTATTACATTGCACTTACCTTGGAGCCTCGTTCATTAAAAATAATCTCCACGTCTAAAATCTTTCCAAATTGCTGAAGAAGGGAAGAAGGTGGGTGGGGCATAAAGACAGAGAAAGAAAGACGGAGAAAATAATTAGACTATAACACAAGAAATACTTTATTTATGTTTAGGAAAATCCCCTACTGCTTTCTCCAGCTGGAAAATGAAGTATTTTAAAACCATCTTTAAAAAAAGACAAGTAGTCTGTACCAATAGTAGCATTAGGAAATTATCCATTCACTCTTAGTGCTGTTTAATCATGTGTTTGGCTGATCATAGTAATAAAGAGGTTTGAGTGAATATGTCTGCACTCGAGAAAAATGAGCACCGTGGGAAGGTAGTAGGCAGTTGAGTAGCAACACCCCATCATGGCTATTTGTTTTCTTAGTATGCATACCACCACTGCAACTGCCTGCCAGATCTCACCTAATCATGCATTTGGCTTCTACAGCTTCCCACATAGCAAAATGGATCTGGCCCACACAATGTGCTTACACATGGCCCAAATATCGCAAAGAATGATGGCCCTTTGGTGGCCCACATCTGGTGGCCAGTGGTGACCCACACATGGGCCAGCACAAGGCCAGGTGCAGACACACTGCTAGCCCTGTGCTGGCTCAGAACAGTTTCAGCTCTGGCCCCAGATGTCAGCCTAATGTGTACCTTAATCAAGCCATGTAATAACAACATGTGCCAGAACATAATAGTGCAAAAGCAACATGACAAAACTCTGTTCAGACAGTGAATGGACTGATTCTTATATAGCGCTTTTCTACTCTCACAGATTACTCAAAGTGCTCTATACAACATGCCACATTCACCCAAACACACACTTTTTCTAAACTGAGTGCTTCACGACTACATTCATACACATTCATACTCTTGACATGCAGACTGGAGGAGCCAGGGATCGAACCACTAACCATCCAATCAGTCGGTGACCTGCTCTACCTCCTGAGCTACAGCTACCCAGTAGTAAACATGAGTAAACCCTCGCTAGGTTTTGGATAAAGTGTACACTCACAAACCTGATAAACCTGCATTTGAAACGTTGGCTACCATAGCAGTATAGTATTGCAACATGGCATTTGGGTCTTCTTACTAAAATAGGAAAATAGGAACATAAATAGTGCCATCATTGCCAGACCTGGCCCACATCTGGGTGACATACACCCTGCCATGACACCAGTCAGTCAGAATGCTATGAGCCTGGGCCACATCAACCAACCACAATCAGGCCAGATGTGGCATGCCATCACATAAACAGTGTCATCTACGCCAGGCCTGGCCCATATCTGGATGACATATCACTTACCCATGCCAGAAGTCAGCCAGCAGTGCAGGCTTGACACCAGGTTCGGGTCAGACCTGTCTGCTATGTGGGCTATCTTTAGATCTAAGTAATAGTTTTAATTAGCTCCATGTTTCATTTTATTTGGCTAATTGCTGTGAACTGAGTGCTACACACTCCGACAGACTGATGTCTGTGGTGAGTGTGAGACTGTCAAAAATATAAATACACTAAACATGTAAACACACCAGTATCTGCAGCAGGAACAACTGTAATTTGAGCTATTCTTGGCTAGGTTATACAAAAGCGAGTTAGGAAAACATGCAATTAATTTGAACTGTAAAGTATTTGGGGCTGATTTATGGACCCATCCAATACAATAGAATTCTAAAGAACTTTTTAAAAACAACAGTGGACAAAATACTGTACAAATCACCAAAAGAACACAAGACAAAGCAACACAAACAATAATAAATACAAGGTAAGATCGTCAAAGGAGCTTGCAAAGAAAAGCGTCTGGACTTCTTTAAGTTGCTTGAAGACGTTTCACCTCTCATCCGAGAAGCTTCTTCAGTTCTAAGGTCAAATGGTGGAGAGTCCCAGATATACAGTGGGGCAAAAAAGTATTTACTCAGCCACCGATTGTGCAAGTTCCCCACTTAAAATGATGACAGAGGTCAGTAATTTGCACCAGAGGTACACTTCAACTGTGAGAGACAGAATGTGAAAAAAAAAAATCCATGAATCCACATGGTAGGATTTGTAAAGAATTTATTCGTAAATTAGGGTGGAAAATAAGTATTTGGTCAATAACAAGAATACAACTCAATACTTTGTAACATAACCTTTGTTGGCAATAACAGAGGTCAAATGTTTACTATAGGTCTTTACCAGGTTTGCACACACAGTAGCTGGTATTTTGGCCCATTCCTCCATGCAGATCTTCTCGAGAGCAGTGATGTTTTGGGGCTGTCGCCGAGCAACACGGACTTTCAACTCCCGCCACAGATTTTCTATGGGGTTGAGGTCTGGAGACTGGCTAGGCCACTCCAGGACTTTCAAATGCTTCTTACGGAGCCACTCCTTTGTTGCCCGGGCGGTGTGTTTTGGATCATTGTCATGTTGGAAGACCCAGCCTCGTTTCATCTTCAAAGTTCTCACTGATGGAAGGAGGTTTTGGCTCAAAATCTCACGATACATGGCCCCATTCATTCTGTCCTTAACACGGATCAGTCGTCCTGTCCCCTTGGCAGAAAAACAGCCCCATAGCATGATGTTTCCACCCCCATGCTTCACAGTAGGTATGGTGTTCTTGGGATGCAACTCAGTATTCTTCTTCCTCCAAACACGACGAGTTGAGTTTATACCAAAAAGTTCTACTTTGGTTTCATCTGACCACATGACATTCTCCCAATCCTCTGCTGTATCATCCATGTGCTCTCTGGCAAACTTCAGACGGGCCTGGACATGCACTGGCTTAAGCAGCGGAACACGTCTGGCACTGCGGGATTTGATTCCCTGCCGTTGTAGTGTGTTACTGATGGTGACCTTTGTTACTTTGGTCCCAGCTCTCTGCAGGTCATTCACCAGGTCCCCCCGTGTGGTTCTGGGATCTTTGCTCACCGTTCTCATGATCATTTTGACCCCACGGGATGAGATCTTGCGTGGAGCCCCAGATCGAGGGAGATTATCAGTGGTCTTGTATGTCTGGATTTTTTTTTCACATTCTGTCTCTCACAGTTGAAGTGTACCTCTGGTGCAAATTACTGACCTCTGTCATCATTTTAAGTGGGGGAACTTGCACAATCGGTGGCTGACTAAATACTTTTTTGGCCCACTGTAAACCTAGTGGGAGTTTCCCCCCACAGAGGGACAAAGGACCCCTGATGATCCTCTAATCGCCTGAGCCAAGGTGTGAAACTGGGCGTGGGTCCCAATCAGCCAGAGTTTCGGGTGAGTTCATTGTGAAACCTGGCCCCACCTTATCATGCGAATTCCTGAGGTCAGATGGCCCAGGATGTGAGTGGGCGTTAAGGCGTCTGGGAAGGGATCTCAAAACTGGATTATAGATGGCAGAGAGTTGGCGTCGTAAACCCCCGCCTCTGTTCAAAGATGGTCGCTCACAGTGGACATAGATGGCTTCTCCCACTAGGTTTATATCTGGGACTCTCCACCATTTGACCTTAGAACTGAAGAAGCTTCTCGGATGAGAGGTGAAACGTCTTCAAGCAACTTAAAGAAGTCCAGACGCTTTTCTTTGCAAGCTCCTTTGACTACGATGACCTGGATGACTGAGAACCTTCACAGACACAAGGTAAGATCACACCACTCGTTCCTAAGATTTAAAAATAGGCCACAAGGGGGCTGTCTTAACATGGGGAGGAAGGTAACTCCAACGTTTAGGGGCTATAGCTAAAAAAGATCAACTGTCTCTGCTTTTTAGTTAAGGTTTTGGGACTGCCAGGAACAGCTGGTCTGTGGATCGTATGGAGTCAGGAAGATATATAGCGTGGTACTCATCCATTAAGAGATTTTAAAATAAATAATAAAATCTTAAAAGGGATCCTGAAAGAAGGAGGAGGCTAGGAGAGGCAATGTGCTCATGTTTGCAAGTACCATTTAAAAGGCCAGCAGTAGTATTTTGGACCAATTGCATGCGAGCAAGGAAATAGTTGCTAAGGCCAACATGAAGTGCATTCCAGTATTCCAGACGCAAAGAGACGCTTACTTAATTACAGAATGTATCTGCTTATCTAGTATAAAATCACAGTCACAAATGTGAGTTACTGTGGGTTTAACAGTAGGAGCCAGGTCAAATAGAGGATTGACACAGACACCACTGGACCTGAATACACAGTCTTTGTCATGATCCTGGGTCCTTTTGACCCAGCATTTTTTGTTTTCTCTTCGATTTTGGTTCTGTTCTTCCTTTGTTTAGTGTTCACTCTGTTCTGCCCGTGTGTTCCTGTTTTATTGTGAAGGTCTGCGTCTTATGTGTGTTTTCAGTTTGCCTCCCTAGTCTCGTCATGTTAATCACTCCCAGCTGTGTTTCCCACCTGTGTGTAATCTCCCTGTGTTCTCTGAGTGTATTTAAGTTGTATTTTCTGTCTTAGTAATTGCTGGTTCGTCTGTGTTGTTTCCCCTTGGTCTCCCTGCGTCTTCCCATATGTATTTCTCCGGACCTCCCTGCATCCTCGTTCTGGTTTGTCTTATTAGTTTACCCAGTTTAGGTTTCCAGTTTCATGTTTTGTCGCCACCGCTGTTTGTACTTACCCACCCCTGTTAATAAACACTCACCTGCACCAGAGCTGCTGCCTTTTGGGTCCTTCCTACATTCCACACGGCTTGCCCCGGCAATCCGTGACAGTCTTAGTATCCTTTAGACACTCCAACAGTGGTTTAAGCGAGCTGACATTAATTATTTTTAGTACATGTAAATTTGGGTTGTTGTCTGCATAAAAATAGTTGGCTAGGCCTCCCCAGAGTGAGAAAATAAAGATGAAAGATGAAACTTCTGTCAGTCTACATGAGAGAGGGACTGAGGAAGATACAGGGTTATCAAAGTGATAAATAGGACCTGAACCACTCTGTTTAACCTTATTGATGTCATGATGAATTTATGATGACTTACATTATATTTCCAAAAGTATTCAGTCATCTTCACATGCATATGAACTTCAAATTCAAATTCAAATTTTATTTGTCACATACACAGTCATACACAGTATGATATGCAGTGAAATGCTTACACAACTGCTCGTGAGATAAAACAAAAGACTATGAATAGGATAGGACATAAATATGAAAATTAAAATGAAGGGTAAATTTAACTAGGAAGGAATAAAATAAAATATAAAAAATAAAGATAAAAATAAAATAACTGTACAACAAAATACACAATACACAAATACACAATATAGAAAATATATAAGAATATATGAAGAAATATAGAACAATAACAGCAGCTGTACAGTATTAAGTGGAAATGAAGAAATATAATGTCCAGTGTTGTGCAATCCACATATTTAAGTGTCTTGTGCAATGCAAATATGCTTAAAGTGTAAACAAATGTCCAGAATGTCCAGTGTGTGTGTAAAAACCATATGTGTGGGTCAGTACTGTGTGGTGGTGTGATTGAGAGACCGTATCGCCTGCGGGAAGAAGCTCCTCCTCAGTCTCTCTGTGTTGGTCTTCAGGGAGCGGAATCGCTTTCCTGACCTCAGCAGAGAGAACAGTCTGTTGTTGGGATGGCTGAGGTCCTTCACCATCTTCCTGGCCTTGGTCCAGCACCGCCTGCTGTAGATTGAGTGCAGGTCAGGGAGCTCAGAGCGGATGGTGCGCTCAGCTGACCGCACAACCCTCTGTAGAGCTCGTCTGTCCTGCATGGTGCTGTTCCCGAACCAGGTTAAGATGTTTCCCGTCAGGATGCTCTCTATGGTGCAGGAGTAAAAGTTCCTGAGCACCTTGGAGGGCAGTTGGAAGTCTCTCAAGCGTCTGAGGTGGTAGAGACGCTGACGGGCCTTTTTCACCACGGTGTTGATGTGACAGGACCATGACAGGTCCTGCGTGATGTGAACTCCGAGGTATTTGAAGCTGTCCACTCTCTCCACTGGGCACTCGTTGATGACGGGGGTCTGGTAGTTCCTCTCCTGCTTAGTGCTGAAGTTCACTATCAGCTCCTTTGTCTTACTGACGTTTAGAAGGAGGTTGTTCCTCTGGCACCAGTTCTCCAGATTCCTAATCTCCTTCAGGTAGGCCGTCTCGTTGTTATCAGAGATCAGGCCCACCACGACGGTGTCGTCAGCAAACTTGATGATGGTGGTGGAGCTGGTAGTGGCCACACAGTCATATGTGTACAAAGAGTACAGCAGGGGGCTCAGAACACACCCCTGGGGGGCTCCAGTGCTGAGAGTGGTGGAGGCTGAGACATGTCCGCCCATCCTTACTGCCTGTGGTCTGCCAGTTAGGAAGTTGGAGATCCACTGACACATAGATGAGTTGAGTCCCAGATGCTCCAGCTTGGTGGTGAGTGTGGAGGGAATTATGGTATTAAATGCAGAGCTGTAGTCTATGAAGAGCATTTTAACATAATTCCCCCTTCTAGTGTCCAAGTGAGTGAGTGATGTGTGGAGGAGATGAGAGATGGCATCGTCTGTGGAACGATTTGGACGGTAAGCGAACTGTAGTGGGTCCAGTGTGTCTGGTAGTGAAGAAATGATGAAGTCTCTGACCAGGCGTTCAAAGCACTTCATCACTACTGAGGTGAGGGCTACAGGGCGATAGTCATTGAGAGAAGCAGGGTGGGGTTTCTTCGGGACAGGAACAATGATGGACTCCTTGAAGCATGTGGGGATCACCGACTGAGATAAAGAGATGTTGAATATCTCAGTGAACACAGGAGCTAGCTGGTATGCGCAGTCTCTGAGGATACGACCTGAGATGCCGTCTGGTCCTGCTGCTTTCCTGGTGTTCACTCCCTTGAAGGCTCTCCTCACGTCATGCTCGGAGATGACGAGCACGTTTCCGGTGCTGGCAGTATCTTCCTGTCTGCAGCCGTTAGCGCCGCTAACACTAGCATCGTTGGAGTCCTTAGCTGCAGCCTCGAAGCGAGCATAGAAAGTGTTCAGCTCGTCTGCCAGAGTCACGGCCGCGTTCGTTGGTGCTATACAGGGAGTGCAGAATTATTAGGCAAATGAGTATTTTGTCCACTTCATCCTCTTCATGCATGTTGTCTTACTCCAAGCTGTATAGGCTCGAAAGCCTACTACCAATTAAGCATATTAGGTGATGTGCATCTCTGTAATGAGAAGGGTGTGGTCTAATGACATCAACACCCTATATCAGGTGTGCATAATTATTAGGCAACGTCCTTTCCTTTGGCAAAATGGGTCAAAAGAAGGACTTGACAGGCTCAGAAAAGTCAAAAATAGTGAGATATCTTGCAGAGGGATGCAGCAGTCTCAAAATTGCAAAGCTTCTGAAGCGTGATCATCGAACAATCAAGCGTTTCATTCAAAATAGTCAACAGGGTCGCAAGAAGCGTGTGGAAAAACCAAGGCGCAAAATAACTGCCCATGAACTGAGAAAAGTCAAGCGTGCAGCTGCCAAGATGCCACTTGCCACCAGTTTGGCCATATTTCAGAGCTGCAACATCACTGGAGTGCCCAAAAGCACAAGGTGTGCAATACTCAGAGACATGGCCAAGGTAAGAAAGGCTGAAAGACGACCACCACTGAACAAGACACACAAGCTGAAACGTCAAGACTGGGCCAAGAAATATCTCAAGACTGGTTTTTCTAAGGTTTTATGGACTGATGAAATGAGAGTGAGTCTTGATGGGCCAGATGGATGGGCCCGTGGCTGGATTGGTAAAGGGCAGAGAGCTCCAGTCCGACTCAGACGCCAGCAAGGTGGAGGTGGAGTACTGGTTTGGGCTGGTATCATCAAAGATGAGCTTGTGGGGCCTTTTCGGGTTGAGGATGGAGTCAAGCTCAACTCCCAGTCCTACTGCCAGTTTCTGGAAGACACCTTCTTCAAGCAGTGGTACAGGAAGAAGTCTGCATCCTTCAAGCAAAACATGATTTTCATGCAGGACAATGCTCCATCACACGCGTCCAAGTACTCCACAGCGTGGCTGCAAGAAAGGGTATAAAAGAAGAAAAACTAATGACATGGCCTCCTTGTTCACCTGATCTGAACCCCATTGAGAACCTGTGGTCCATCATCAAATGTGAGATTTACAAGGAGGGAAAACAGTACACCTCTCTGAACAGTGTCTGGGAGGCTGTGGTTGCTGCTGCACGCAATGTTGATGGTGAACAGATCAAAACACTGACAGAATCAATGGATGGCAGGCTTTTGAGTGTCCTTGCAAAGAAAGGTGGCTATATTGGTCGCTGTTTTGTTTTTGTTTTGTTTTTGAATGTCAGAAATATATATTTGTGAATGTGGAGATGTTATATTGGTTTCACTGGTAAAAATAAATAATTGAAATGGGTATATATTTGTTTTTTGTTAAGTTGCCTAATAATTATGCACAGTAATAGTCACCTGCACACACAGATATCCCCCTAAAATAGCTAAAACTAAAAACAAACTAAAAACTACTTCCAAAAACATTCAGCTTTGATATTAATGAGTTTTTTGGGTTCATTGAGAACATGGTTGTTGTTCAATAATAAAAGTATTCCTCAAAAATACAACTTGCCTAATAATTCTGCACTCCCTATATAATCCGTTATTGTCTTTAGTCCCCGCCACAGGCTCCTAGAGTCACTCTGTTGGAGTTGTGACTCTAGTTTCTTCCCGTACTGCTGCTTCACCTCTTTCATGCCTTCCGCACGTCATATGACGCGGCTTTGTACGGGTCCATGTCCCCCGTCGCGAGTCCCGTGTTGTAGGCAGCGGTGCGGGATCTCAGAGCATCGCGGATGGTTTTATCCACCCACGGCTTCTGGTTGGGAAACGTTCTGATAGTCAAAGGAGCTTTCAAAGAAAAGCGTCTGGACTTCTTTAAGTTGCTTGAAGACGTTTCACCTCTCATCCGAGAAGCTTCTTCAGTTCTAAGGTCAAATGGTGGGGAGTCCCAGATTTAAACCTAGTGGGAGTATCCCCTCACAGAGGGACAGACCCCCTGATGATCCTCTAATCGCCTGAGCCAAGGTGTGAAACTGGGTGTGGTTCTGATAGTCTTTTTCTCCGCGGTATCATCCGCTAGGTTCCCGATGAATCCCACAACCGCTTCCGTAAACACATTGACGTCATCATCGGAGCTGCTTCTGAACATGTCCCAGTCTGCGTCATCGAGTGCATCCTGTAACGCGGCCACTGATTGGTCCGTCCAGCGCGCATCCTTGCTCTGAACCGGAACTTGAGTTACATCCCATTCTATAGGGTTTAATGTGACGTTAGACCACCCTTTGCAGCTATAAATGCTTCAACTCTTCTAGGAAGGCTTGGCTCACAGTCTCCACAGTCTCTTGTTGTGGTATGCAGAAGAATTAGGAGTTCCTTCCACCAGAACTAGGAGCTGAGCTCAATTCCAAACAACAGCCCCACACCATAACCCCCCTCCACCAAAATGTACACTTGGCAGACAAATCAGACAGTTCTCCTGGCAATGCCAAACCCAGATGGAGAAACGTAATTTGCTACTCCAGATTTCTCTACTCCAGTGGAGGGGTGCTTTACACTGCATTAGACACTTTTCTTTGCACTCGGTGATGCAAGACTTGGATGCAGCTGCTCCCTGATGGAAGCCCATTCCATGAAGCTCTCTGTGCTCTGTTTCTGAGCTAATCTAACCTCAGTTTGGAGGTCTGTGACCTCTGCCAACTTTCCCATTGCACACACCTCAGCATTTGCTGACCCGGCTATGTGATTTTAAGTTGCCAATCCCCATTGTTATTCCCAATCAATTGCACTTTGTTGTAGTACGTGTAAGACTTAAGGTGAGGAGGTAAGTAGCAACCAAGTCCCGCTAATCAAATACACTTCATTAACTGATCCTCAGCAAGTGTGAGCACCTCTATAACAACAGAAGTCTGGAGCATTCAGTTAGGTCACACGCAATTTTCTCCAGGTTCACACTGTGCAATAACAGTTAATTAAATGTATAATCTATATTATAAACGTGAATATTTTTGAGTTAGCAGTGCATTCAAATCATGATTCTCATTGCAATAGCTCTCAGTTTTGATAGGCTTAAAAAATAAAAATTTAATGTTCGACATATTGTTTGGAAAGGTTATAAAGACAAGACTTCACTATAAAGAAGGTAATGGTGGAATTGCTTAGGTTTGCAAAGCTGAAAAGTGCCACCTTTGGAGCAAACTGAACAGAGGATATTAGCACAAACACTTCATACCAACGATTGAGCACAGTGGTGGAAGGGTGATGATCTGAGCTTGATTTTAGCCACAGGACCTCAGCACTTTGAAGTCACTGAGTCAAATGTGGTCTTTCTGTATACTGAAGTATTCTAGAGTCAAATGTGAGACTATCTTTCCAACAGCTAAAGCTTGGCCCAGATTGGCTCATGAAACAGGGAAATTAGCCAAATCACAGCAGCAAATCTACTACAGAATGGTTAAAAAAGAGAGAAGAATCAATGCTACTATGGCCCAGTCAAATGCAGATCTCAACCTGATTGAAATGTTGCAGCAGGACCTTAAGAGAGCTGTGAATTAACATAAACAGATGAAGAAAAAAAAAAACTGGGGCAAAACTTTAACAAAGAGTGAGCATTCCTGGAAATTCCTGGGAATATGTGGATGGAAGCAGTCACACTAAGACATGCACTCCAATGAATATTTAGTATGCAATGGAATTAAGGAGAATCTTTTCAGGACCTTAAGATCTCTTATCGGGGATTCAATGGGGATGTGATGAGCAACACTAGAGGACAACTTCAAGCCAATTGCCAAAAGCCAAACTTCAAAGTCAGAGGGTGAGCCAAGTCCTGCGGAGTCAGCTAAATTGGAAGAACAAGATCACGCCCATAGATGCCCTACGCCATTAGATACCCTGCTGGGATAATAAGCTGGTCAACAAAGGAGATAGAAGCCACTGACAAGACAAGAAAGCTCCTTATCATGCTTGGAGGATTCCATCCCAAATCCAGCACCCTCAGGAGGCCAAGCAATAATAATAATAATGGATTGCATCTATATAGTGCTTCTCGAGGCCCTCAAAGCGCTTTACAATTCCACTATTCAGTCACTCTCACATTCACACACTGGTGGAGGCAGCTACGGTTGTAGCCACAGCTGCCCTGGGGCGCCTACTGGCCAACACTTCACTTTTTATTTTCAGCATTACTCAGATACTAGATGTTGGTATAAATCAATTTAACATAAAACATATTCAGAGATGGCGCTCTTTGCTTTAGGAGCAGCTGGGATGAACTCATGGCTTTGTGAACTAAGGCAGCACTAACTTTTTTCAGGCAATATGGTAATCTTTAGCCTTCTACTCTCCATAACTAGACCTTGAATCAAGTAGTTATTTCAATAAATAAATAAACATAAAAGACAGCATAGCAAAGGCAAGGCTACAGCACCAGCCCTGAAGATGAAAGAAGTTCACCAGCAAAATCCATGTCAGGTCATACACAATTTGAATACATATTAAAATTTTATTTTTTGGTTTAGATGAGCATATTGAGCAAATTAAAAAGGAAAAAAATATTTATAAAATATTGCTATTATTTTTCCAGTACAAGACATAAAGCTTTGACTTTGTTCTGACTTATGAATTAATAGAATAATTAACTGCTTCTTTCTTTCTTTTATGTTTGTATATACATGTACAGTCTTAGTGTTAACCTTATTTTTTGTATCAAAACTTACTCTGTGCAGTTTTAATTATGTGCTACAGGGCCTTTTTTTGGGATGTGCATATTGTATAAAAATTTGGAATGTGATGAATTTACCTAAATAGGTTCACCTGTTCCACCTTAACCCCACTATGTTTAAACATTCATGTCCTTTTCTACAAAAACAACAAGTAACTTCTTACTGTCTTGACATCCAGGTCTTTATGTCTTTAAGACATTCCTGCAGTTTAACTCGTTGGTGTGTGTTATCTGGCTTCATGGACAGATAGAGCTGGGTGTCATCTGCATAGCAGTGTAAATGTATGCTATGTCTTCTAATGATGCTGCCTAAGGGAAGCATGTATAATGTAAACAGAATTGGTCCTAGCACTGAACCCTGTGGAACTCCATAATTAACCTCAGTGTGTGAAGAGGACTCTCCATTTACATGCACAAACTGGAGTCTGTTAGATAGATATGATACAAACCACTGCAGTGCAGTACCTGTAATACCTACAGCATGTTCTAATCGCTCTAATAGGATATTATGGTCAACAGTATCGAACGCTGCACTGAGGTCTAGCAGGACAAGCACAGAGATGAGTCCACTGTCAGAGGCCATAAGAAGATCATTTGTAACTTTCACTAAAGCTGTTTCTGTGCTGTGATGAGCTCTGAAACCTGACTGAAACTCTTCAAATAAGCCTCTGCAGATGATCTGTTAGCTGTTTGACAACTACTCTTTCAAGGATGTTTGATATGAAAGGAAGGTTGGAGATTGGCCTATAATTAGCTAAGACTGCTGGGTCTAGAGATGCTTTTTGACTACAGCCAGCTTGAAGGCCTGTGGTACATAACTGATTATTAGAGATAGGTTGATCAGAGCTCTGACTGTTTGTCAGCCTGGCTACAGTGCTGAAGAGAAACCTGGGGTTGTTCTTATTTTCTTCAATCAGTGATGAATAGTAAAATGGCTGTTTTTTTCCAGGCTAAATGTTGATCTTCCAAATTAGTGAGATGCCGTTTCTTCTTTAGCAGAGTTATACCAGGGAGATAACTAATGGTTAAATGCTGTATAAACACAGAGAGTGAAAAAATGTTGAGTTAAGTCTATTCAATTCTAGTTTTTGAAACTAGAAGAATGAAGTTTTAAGCCATTAGGCGTCACTTTTGAAACTACATCTATACTTACATACAATCAATCGTATGTCCTATGTGTGTACATGCTTGCATATATTTGTGTTTTCCTGTGTGTAGGGATTTTTTCAATACGATCCTTCAGATGAAATCATCAAGAATTAAAGCGAATAACTGCATTACTTTGCTCAGCTAAAAAAGCAGTCTCCATTAGTTCAAATTAGAGTTGTTTTGGAGGGAAGGCAGATGTGTTAAACCCAGGAAGCTTGTAAATGATCGTGTGAATGAAGACTTCTTATATAAATACTATTTGAGAAAGCTGACTGTAATTATGTTATTAAAACTAAACAATAAAATGTTTCTTACTTTATCTTTAAGATGATACAAAGTTTTTTTTTTTTAGATATATTATTGTTTTGGTTAATTATTAAAGTAAGCTGAGTGAAAAATTGTCCTATTTTGTGGTATCTTTAGCTTGTTGTGCAGTATTTTTGGATTTCCTTTAGGAAGATTTCCTTTTGTGCATTCAATAAATCACCCTTTAACCATTTTCATCTCTAAAGTAACCCTTTCTTGAGGTTTGTGTTGCTCAGAAATAAAACATGGCAAGATGGTAAAGAATTCTAATTTTGAACATTTTTTAAATTTACTTATAGATGCAGAATCTTTTCCAATAACATGGTCCCTCTGTTGTCACTGTGGTGGCTCACTATTTTCTGTCTGTCTCACTCCTCTTAGCAGTCTCTTTCTCTTCTATTGTATTGTGTGTATGTGTGTGCATGGGGCCTTCCTCTGGTTCCCACCTTCTGCTTCCTTCTGTTTTGCTTCTTGCTGTCACATGAAAAACTTTCCTGTTGGTTCCTTGTTAGCTGATTGATGAAACCCAGACCGAAGAGTGGTCAGCTGTTTTTTGTGTGGGTTTGTGGACTACCTGTCATGTGGAAGCCCAGGATCTTCACAAGTGTTAGTCTTGTATTTGAAATGTGTTTGGAATGTAAATAAGTGCACTGAACTGTCTGACCTGTGGTCTTTGATACAAAATAAATACTTCACATGAGATGCAATAAATTCCATGCAACAACCAGAGGTCATGAGACCAAGTTAAGTAGTAATGCAATGTGAAGTGATAAACTATTAAAATTGGCATAGTGAATGAGATGGTAAGCACATAAAATATGTTATTTATTAGTTCAAAATGTATAGGGATAACCAGAAGTACACTGGTTATCCCCAGCTGATCACGGCATGGCTGCCCCTCCATGACCATGGAACTGGACCATGGATCTGCCAGAGGTTTTTTCCTAACAAAAGGGAGTTTGTTCTTTTCACTGTCACAAAAGGCTCGCCAGAGAATCATTTGATTACTGGGGTACTGCCTTTAGGATCTTTACATTTACCTTAAAATATAAAATTGTTGCAATTTGGTGCTATATAAATAAAATGAAATGATGAACTGTAGTGAAAGAAGCCAACATAACATTATAAACACTGACAGTTGAAATGAATAACACTGTTTATGTCTTCATCATGGCACCTTAGTGGGTGGGATATATACAGGGATAAGGTAAAATTTTTGATGCATAGATGCAGGAAAAATGGTCAAATGTAAGGATCTGTCACGGTTGGACGGTCCTTTCCGGACGACCTTGCTTGTTTTTATTTTTGCGTGTTTCTGTCTTGCTTCTCTCTCTCTCCCCCCGGTTCTCGGGGCTGTTTACGGAAGTGCGCGCCATGGGAAAGGCGTGATCTGGCGACTGTCGTCATCAGGAGTCCCTCCTCGCTGTTGCCGGCCCACCTGCAGCTGATTACCTGACCAGCTGTCGGTAATCGTCAACCTGGCCAGACAGAGGTATTTAACCAGGGCTCGCAGCGACAGTCGACTTGGGATTATTACTCCTAACTGGTATAGTCTGTGCGAGACGTGTGATTGTGGCATTCGGCTAGCATGTGGCTAATTGTGGATGTTTCCTTCTTCCTCTAGGAGAGTCGAGCGGAGAAGCGAGTTGGGGAGCACACACTAACGGAGTTACCGCACTGAACACACTGGGAGCAAAGGACGGGCACTATTGGAAAATTGCACTTTGGAGTGGATTGTCGGGCTTATCTGTCTATTTCACTGTAAATAATCACACTGTTTTGCTGTGTTTCATTGTGGAACAGGGCCGCTTACGGGCTGACCCGGCCAAGGTCAAAGCTGTCGTGGAATGGCCCATTCCCAAGACCCGCAGGGAGTTGCAGAGGTTCATGGGCAGTTGCAGAGGTTCTTGGGCTTCGCCAAGTTCTACTGCCACTTTATCGGGGATTTCAGCAAGGTAGCCCTTCTTCTAACCAACCTCACTTCTCCTAAGTTGTCCTTCCAGTGGTCCTCCGCAGCCCAGCAAGCATTTGATCGACTCAAGCACCTGTTTTCCTTGGCTCTGGTCCTCGTCCAGGCGGACCTCAGTCGGCCATTCATCGTGCAGGTGGACGCGTCCGATTCAGGCATGGGGGCGGTTCTCACCCAACAGGTCGAAGGCAAGCTACATCCCTGTGCCTTCTTCTCCCGTAGGTTGTCGCCAGCTGAGAGAAATTATGATGTGGGTGACCGGGAGTTGCTCGCCATCAAGTTGTCTCTCAAGGAATGGCGGCATTGGCTGGAGGGCACTGAGCAGCCTTTCGTGGTGTGGACGGACCATAAAAACCTGGAGTATCTCTGGGCGGCCAAGCGCTTCAACGTACGACAAGCCAGGTGAGCCTTATTTTTTACTCGTTTCCACTTCTCCATTACTTACAGGCCCGGTTCTAGGAATACTAAGCCCGATGCGTTGTCGCGCCTGCCTGGGGAACCAACCCCCCCTCCTCTCCATCTCTGAGGGAGAGCTGGCTGTCCCCTCTCTCCAGCGCCATCTGAGATGCTGTCGTTGGGTCTGGCGGGCTGCCCGAGCGGCGCTCCTGAGAACAGCTGAGCGGAACAAGGCATTGGCAGATCGCCGTCGCACTCCCGCCCTGGACTATCAGGTCGGCCAGCAGGTGTTGCTCTCCAGCAGACACATTCCCAAAGAAACTGACCCCTCGGTCTCTTGGCCCCTTCGCCATCCAGGAGGTCCTGAACCCAGTGATGGTCCGGCTGGCCCTTCCGTCTGCTACGAAGGTACAAAACGTCTTCTACAAAATGTTTCTCAGATTAGGCCCGTCCGGACCAGCCCTTTGTCCAGGGGCTTAGAGTACGCTTGGGGAGTGTGATTGTGTGTACAATGTCTCTTTATGTCTGTCTCCACGTTGGGTGAGTGTTGAGTAAGTGCATATGAGAGTATGAGGGTGGGAATGGATGTTTGTATCTGTGTGTGCCTATATGTCTGTGTCTATATGTCAGGTTGGGTATCAGACGCCACCTCTCTGGGGACATCTCAGGTCCTCCAAGGTATGGAGGCCTATCTCCCCCACCACTCCCCCTGCCAGTGTCAGACGCCCTCAGACATCGGTGCGTTGGTGGTTCTTTGTGTCCGGGGGTGGGCGCCCGAGTACACACCGGCTCACTCCTGGTGGCTGCTTGTCACCCCTTAACGAGAAGTCTGGGCCCTCCACCTCCCCTCTGATGTGGACATCGGGTCAGCTGGAGGCGCAGTCGAAAGATTGCAGCGGTCCCAGATCAGATGTACACACTGGAACACTTTCCCATGTTGCTTGTCTGTGTTTATTGTGTTATGGTGTGTTGATACCTGTGCATTCCTGTATTATCCTTTTGTGTTGCACATTTCGATGTTTTTTTCCTTGCTACCTAGCCTGACCTGTCTCCCCAATGTGATGTTTGTATTGTATGCACGGTCGGCAAGGTCTGTCATCTCGGTTGTGGGCAAAAGACCTGCAACTGACAAATAAAGGCTATCTCATCTCTCAACTGATTCAGCTCGTTGGTGAATGCAGAGTCAGCGTTGATCGGCGCAGTGTCCCTGGCTTTGTAGTCCGTAATGGTGCGTAGTCCGTGCCACATACTCCCTGTGTTGCCCTGGTGGAAGCGGGACTCCACACGCTCCCGGTACAGACGTTTGGCATCTCTCACCGCGTGTCGCACGCCGTATGAGGCCGCTTTGTAGGTGCTCATATCGCCAGTGGAGAGACCCGCGTTGTAGGTGGGGGTCCTGGCGTTCACTGCAGTGCGGATCGATCTGTCCATCCACTGTTTCTGGTTTGGGAATGTGGTGACTCTCGCAGTGGGGATAATCTCCTCCGCTAGCATATTGACGAAGCATACTGCTACTTCCGTAAACTTGTTGATGTTGACTGCACATGCTCTGAACATGTCCCAGTCGACGTCGTTGAGTGCGTCCTGTAAGGTAGCTTCTGATTGGGCAGTCCACCGTTTCACGTCCCTCGTGGTTACTTCTTCCCTCCATATGTTTTGTTTATACTGGGGAATGAGGAAGATGGCGTTGTGGTCAGACTTCCCAAAAGCCGGGTGTGAGACAGCTTTGTAGCCCTGCTTGTATGGCGTGTAGCAGTGGTCCAAAATTCGATCCCCCCTCAGCGGACACGAGACATGCTGGTAAAATTTTGGCATGACTTGTCCGAGGTTCGCTTTATTAAAGTCTCCTGCTACAATGAGGGCTGCGCCTGGGTCCTTGTTTTGAAACGAACTCAGGACATCATGTAGTTCGGACAAAGCCATACCTGTGTCCGCTTGGGGTGGGATGTAGACCGCCGTGGTGATGACCGAGGTGAACTCATGGGGCAGATAGAAAGGGCGGCACTTAATGCTCAGGAACTCCAGATGTGGCGAGCAGCTGCTGCAGAGAGCAGAAATGCTCCTGGCATCACAGCACTTTCTGTTTACCATGAAACACACTCCTCCACCTTTGGTTTTGACTCTGCCGTTCTGTCCGTGCGGAGTACAAAAAATGAATCCGACAGAGTTACGGCCTGGTCCGACACAGTGGGGGTCAGCCATGTCTCCGTGAAGCACAGAATGTTGCAGTCCCTCATGTCACGTTGGAAGGTGACTCTTGCTCTTAGGTCATCGAGCTTGTTCTCCATGGATTGTATGTTGGCCAGTAGGATACTGGGAAGTGGTGCGCGATGCGCCTGCTGTCTTAGTCTGTTCCTAATGCCAGTGCGTTTCCCCCGGCGCTTCTTTGTTCTACGCCTCGAATGAGCGGCCCGTCCTTTGTTGTTCTCCGCGCCGCGTAGAATCTCTGGTGGCCAGGATGGGTCGGGTTTAAAAGTGTCCAAGATTAGATGTGCAACCTTGTCAACGATGTTTACAAGTGATCTGCGGTTGTAGACTATAAGACTAGAGGATTTTGGAATGTAAACCAGAGCAAAAAATAAGTAAAAAACAAGAAAAGTGGATAGTCGGAGCGGAGCGGTCAGGAAGGTGTCTGGATGTGGCCGCGCCATCTTACTTGGATGGATGATGAACAAGGATCACTCAGAAGTGTTCGTCTATGCTCTGTGTCAGGCGCTTCAGTAGATTACTCGTGCTATTAACAGCAGTTAGTTTTTTCTCCCCAGGACATATCTTAGATATTACTTTAATATTCTTGTCTGCTTGTTTCAGAAAAGTGAAGAGACGGGAATATGTCCATTTCATAAAACAGCCACACGCACCAGGCGAGTCCGACATCTTCCGCTTTAGAATACGACTATGCAGCAAACTGGTGCGAAATGACGCGCATCTGCACTACAGCGATGTTAAAGCGGTAGAGTTTACTTCTACATTTAGAGCAGGTGTCGGCAACCTTTCTGATGACGAGTGCCATCTAAAATTTCCTCAGAAGTCAGTGTGCCATATGACTGCATTAGCAATAAATTTAATAACGCTCTATATTAACAGTTACACACTATATAGAAGAACTTTATAGAATTATATTTGTTCGCAGATGTTGGCAGCTATCAGCGATCAGAAAAGAAAACATTGGTTCAAACACCTGAAAGTCCTGAAAACACATTGTGAATTCTATCTCAAGTTTTTGAATGAAATGCGGTACTGATGCTGTGCTGAGTGGACAGCTCCTGAAGCATTTGAAGTGTCTGAATGTGGAAATTTCAACATCGCTTGAAAAAACTGCCAGCTAGCAACGTCCCTCTCACCAGTAGGTGAAGTTATTTTTAGCCAATTACAAGTTGAATCTGGTAGTTGGGGTTGTTAGCTAAGATACCATCATTAAGAAGTGGCACAACTAACGTGTCTATGCGAGCTAATTTGCGATGTGCACCGCTGGCCCGGCCATTTATTTTTTAATGCACCTTCTCATTTTGACTAGAGACCGGCCCACCAGGTATTAAAGCCACAAAGCCTTTGAATGAAAACGCTGTGGTGACAGGGATGTACACTGTCTTGTTGGTATATATGTATGATATCTATACATTTTACATCAGATAAAAACTTTGGTTGTAAGATTCAGATAATTATTTAATAACAGCGAGACATTTTAAATGAGAATAAGAAAGTATTTCTTTGTGCCCCCCTCTCCCTTTTAATGCCCTACCTGCCCCCCTAGCAAAACTTTGCTAGATCCGCCCCTGCACAGTTACCAGCTGTCAGCTGCTTAGAAAAGGATCCTGGTGTTATTTGTCTCTCAGAAACAGTTCATAACTTCAACTCATCCATGTCACCTAAAAGGTAAACCTGTTTCTCCATCACCTGTTCAGCTCTGATGATTCAGTAAGAACATCTCCTGGTTTCATCTTCATGTTTCCCTCTCACCACATATCCAAACCAACATCATGACCAGCAGCTTTACAGCTGTGGCTCCAGCAAACATCAGCTGATACTAGAAACTAATATTAAATAAAGTCTAACAACAGCTGATCAAGCTTAAACGTGCTGCTGTTGTTTAGCGCGACATCCGCTGGTTTCCTCTTTCTGGCGCAAAGTGGGCGATAAACAAACAAGAGAGCCGATCAGCTGATCATTGATCAGTTTCATGATTGAAGGAGAAACAGGAGAGAATGAGAGGAGAAGAACAGCTGTGCAGCAAACACAGAATAAATCCAGCTTTGTGTCTTTTTCGTTGTAGCTGAAGTCCGGGACAAACTGTTCCTTTTCACCTCAACACGAAACGCGTAATATTTTCTCTGAATACGAGACCATTCCGTTTTTTAGGGGACGGTTGGCAACTCTACTAACTTATGAATAAAATAAAGTTCATGCTAGCTAGCACGCAGTACGAGTTATTGTAACTGACTGTAAATAGTCAGCACAACAAAAATAAAACTACACCTAAACTTTATATCTGGCCCAGATAGACTGCAGGTCATAACTTCTTACCTGAAGTTCAGTTCACCTGACACTCGGACCGGTAGCTGCCTCGGGTCTCTCCTCTTGCCTCCCCTCTTGCCTCCTCTTTCTCTCATCCACCCACTGGCCTCCACCACTTGCTAATGTTACTGAATCTGTGGAAGCTCCGCCACAGCCACCACCAAACAACTGAGTTATTTTTATACACTGGCCAGCATCTGGCCAATCCACCACCTTTGATTGTTTATACCGTTACAAAAAATAAATAAAAAATCATCGGCCCACCGAGCAAATGCCCGATGGCCAGTCCAGCTATGGTCGTGCCATCAGTTAACCCTTCGCGTGCCTAGGGTTGCCGACCCCTGATTTAGAAGATAAATTATTGAAATTAAATAATGATATTCAGCGAGTTTATTATTTTAAAATGTAACGCAAGTACATTGTAAGTAACTGTAATTAAAATACCTACAAATGAACAGTAATTAGTTACTCTACTTTTTCAGTGGAAAAGTAATTTAACTACAGTAACACGTTACTTAGTAACGCATTACACCCAACATTATTCTTGGCATTATTCTTAACTCTGAAATATTGTGAACAGCATCAGTGGAAACTAATTTAGAAAACCTTTTATCTGTAAGCTCTTTAGCCCCGAAAAAAAATGCTAAGAACATCCTGCGTATGGCACCAAAAATGTAACATATCTGATGAGTCAAGTCTCTGTAGTAAATGAAATGGTGTATATCAGTGCCCCCTTCTTTCTAATCACTCTAATTGTCTTAATCAACATAAACACACTCTCTCCACTGTTAGGCCCAGCAATAGTAAAGCCCAGGCTTTCTAACTACCCACTCAGATCAAATGACTCCACTGCTACACTGATATGTTGATGGGAATTAGCAGATTTGCAGATTATAATCACACCACGTTTCCTCAGAGGCAGAGCCGGTTTGAGAGGAGCCTTATGGAATAATTGGATAGGCAAATGAGACTGTAGCCATGAACAAGAGGCATTAAAAAGAATTCCCTTGCCGGGGGCTCTGTGCTACCTGGATGTTGAAAGCCTTCAGAACAGGTGATTAGACAGGAGTAGATGTCATTAAAACTCCATTAGCACAAAACCCAGCCCCCAGTGCTCACTGCAACCGCAGACACACACTGGTAATGCAGATCATAAGTGTTTGTGTGTATAAAAAGCCTGTGTGTGTCTGCTGAGTATCTAATGACTCATTTAGGACCCCTACCCCTGGGAAACGTGACAGTAAGGACCCTCTTGCGGCTGGCTCACTAAGTGCCTGCTTATTAATTAAACACAGCTGAGGCTCAGGGGGTAACAGCAATGCTGCATCAGCTTGTCAAGTTTCATTCTACATGTGGGTAAATGAACAGTATCCTCCTGCAAGTGCTGCACAGCCTGCATGCTTTTTGGTTCCATGCATCTGAAATTATGACAAATTCTTGGATGCCCAATAACAACAGATACTGACATGTGGTAAATACAGGACGGCTTCCTTCTAATAGCTGCGTAGGTAAATGTTTGTTGTAAGTTTTGAGTGCAGGAAATCAATAGAGGTGCAGTCCTGGAATACAGATTTCACTCACATCTTGAGAATGAGAGAACTGAAAAAAAAAGTGGCGCTGTGAATGCCAATTATCATTCTACCATTAAAAAAACCCAGCCTGGTAATTTCCCTTCAATGTGTTTTTCTAATTATGAATTCAACTCAAATAAGCCAGGGTAATGAACCCAGTTTATCCTTTTCTAAAACCAAAGTTTTCTCTCCTTGACTCTGACTATATTGCTGAAACTATACACAACAACCAGAGGAAGGCGTGTTGTTCTTTAGTATTGTGTTATTCACATATGCAGAGATTCAGCTTGTGTCTGTCTCACCTCTGTTTGAACTCGTTTATAAGCCTCTGTGTAATGTTCTCGTATGACTTTCCTCTAACGGGTTTTACACAGATGCAATTTCATTTGGTGTAATGCTCCAACTATCGTATTTGTTTGCATTTTGGTGTTAGACTAGAAGACCGTAATGAAAGACTGAACCAGTTGTTTGTGATTTCCATTAAAGTGAATGGAGGAACCCACTGAAGTGAAACCTGAGTTACTCCTACTGCAGTGACACTGCTTTATAACCAACAACCCCTGAAGCTAAAACATTGACACTAAAAATAAAGAAATGGTGTGACCATGTGTAAGAGAGTCTGTTGTCAGTGCTGGGATGGTTCCCTGACAACTCGTTACATCCTTAATGCAGAAAACATCATTCATCAAAACAGACATTCTGAAGTAGCAAAACAAGTTATTTGGAAATTGTATTTCTGCATTACTGACAATGTTTCCATTTCACAAAGACAAAAAAGGAGTAAAATTAGCTGAAATGATCTCAGCAAAGTCTGACTCGTCAATTTGTGAATCATCTGTAATTTAGTTCACATAGCTGTTAAGATATACGGTTACATTAGTACCAGAAGGTGCATCACACTTTCCTGCTGTACATCATTTTAACCAACTATACAGCTATAAAAAATTTCTGTCATGACCTAAAAAAACAAAACAAATACATCAAACGTATGCAGAGACATTACTTTGTAGTCCCCCTCCCCGTCCCCGCCCCATAAGATGTATGTACCTGCTTGAATTTATTTCTTTTTAATATGTACCTTCCCAGTACTTGTATAAAATTGTATGTCATACACTTTGCATTATATTTTGTAGAAGAGAATTTTTCAGCGAAACCTACTTCCAGAAGAAGAAGGAGGCACTTGGAAACAGTTGTTGCTGTGCTTCCTGTCCTGCTCTTAACGAGGCTGGATGACCTCTGAGCATCACTGATTGTAGTGGGAACTAACAAATTGTCTGTCTCTTCTAATCCCCCTCTTCGGCTTCCACATTCATGTTTCTTTCTTTCTCACAATTCCTTCTTTGCCTCTATCAGATGCTGTCACTACTTAATTATGTTGAAGTGTTTAGTGCCTTGGAGACCTCACTAAGTGAGTGGGAGAAAGTTCACAGTGCCACTTCTTTTCAAGATTACACTCTTTTAGACGCACACAAAATGAAGATGTCACACTTTATACACCTAATGAGGATAAATTCCCTAGTTGAGGAATCCCATTATTTATATCAACTGATGGACCCTTTCATCAACTCTTCATCAGCCCACAAAAGCCTTGTACATGACGAGGCCTGTGGGCTGTACCGACTTTGAGCAGATATTGAACTCCACCAGAGAAATGTGGAAGTTAGTAGATGTGTCAGAGAGGGGAAATCATACGATATTTAATGGTAATGGTGGATTTATATCAGTAAATCTATAGTCTGTGAATTGACTTGACTCTTAGTAAAAACCTCAGTTGTAATTCCATTGCTTGAGAGAACTTTGTATTTGGCACCAGAGGACATAAGAGAATATTAATTTTTATTGTTAAACCCAGAACACCAAAGACATACCCAATGCACAACCATTGTTACTGCTGCGTGCTACAATGTTAGAACACCGCATGTTTCACTTCTCATGACGTCACTTTTTTATTTGAAAAAGGCACAGCTTTTGATGAGGCAGTCAGCGTGATGCCACACACAGGAGTTTATCCAAGGAGAACAAATATTAATAATTGATAATAGTGAGCGATATTTTCTAAACGTGTCATGTGAACTGAGGGAAGACAGCAGGAAGGAAAGCTCAATACAGAGAGTGCACTTCAACCAAGACCTTACAGTAGGGCGCCCCCTGGTGGACTTTATAGTAGATCTACGAACAAAAAAGTGGATCATCAGAATTTGCTTAACTGATGGAAAAACCTGCAGTACAAATGATCGTAGCCCACTCACAACATCTTTGCCAGGAACACAGCAGGGACACACTCCATGACTGTAGTAACTGAATACACACAACACAATGAAGCGTTAGCGTGCCACTGACTGTTTTTAATGACCTGTTGCCTTTGATTAGTTTTTTGTATGACTGTGTGCTTATGCTGATGTCCTCAGTGTTCTAAACGTTCATAGAAACCAGTTCTTTGCTTGATATGAAATACTAAGATGTGTAAATACTTGTGCTATTGTGTACTTCACACACATGGAGAAATGCCAAAACTGCCTTTCATTGTTCTAGTAACAGTGACAATAAAAAAGCTATTCTATGCTATTCTATTCTAAGGTGTGTGTGATGCTAATGCTAATGCAAGCACATTGTTTTCTTTGTGTGTTTCCAGTGTAAGACCACACAGCAAATTCAAAAGTGTTAAATGTTTTGGTGTTAATAGTCTCCTTGCAAAAGTAGAGTTAATTTTACTCTAAGTAGAGTCACATTCTTTTAATGTAACTCTGAGGTGTAAAATGATAGTAGTTAAAATCGAGTGTTAAAAATGAGTGTTTCTCTGTCAAATCTGGAGGTGTTACAATGGAAACATTAACTCTTGACCTCTTAACTCTGAACTCCTAGAGGGGCTATGACACCAACAGAGTAAATTCACAGACTCCGCCCCCAGCACGGCTCCAATCGAAGCTGAAGTGAAGCCGTTTCAGAACATTTTGCTCTACATATTTGAGTTGTTTGCCATGCTTGGTAAGTCATTTTTTCAAAGATTGTTTCAATTGTTATTAGCTTTTACTTCTGTGGCTCTTTGGAGTTGAGACAAAGCTGTGTGAAAGGCATTAGCCATGTTGCTCGCTGATAGCGTAATATTCTGTTTTAGCTAGCTGAAAGGTATTGTTTGCGGGCAAATACCACAGCCTTGAAAAAAAGCTTGCATGTGAATTTTCAGTCAAACTTTTGGTCAAATACACCTAAAACAATGTGTAGAATGTAAAATGTTGGTATAATGGTGCTACTTGAAGCCTGAAAACGATCGCCCATAAAAAAAAAACAAAAAAAACGAGCAAACAGCAGTAGCAGGCGTCCTGACTGGATTCTACGTTAGCATAGATCCCTCCAGAGTTTTGTGCACACGGTTTAGGTAAAAATTAAAAAGGTTGAGGTTTTACATTTAGTTCAGTATTACCTGTTGCCTGTGTCCTTGTCTTTTGGGAAAATACTTTACACAAGTAATGGCTCAAAGAGGATTCCTTTTTTTTTTTTACTGTGCTGCAATTGTTTACTGGATTATTTGTGCCATTAATTAGTGTCAACTAATTTTTATTCGATCTCCGCACAGGATATGCTTGTGAAGATGGAATATGGGGGAGAGCAGAAGTGCGTTGAAGTTCCACAAAGTGATGAATGAAGGACATGCATATTGTATTGAAGAAATAAGTGATGAGATGCTGTTATTTGCATTTACCATGTCAGACCTTTTGATAAACAAAATTCTAATGAAAGTGAGAACATGTACACTGTTACATCTTTCAGAAAATGTTTTGAAATTGTGGTGCACAGTTCAGAATAAATGTTTTTCAAAAACCATTGCATCTTTTTAGTAAATGTTTATTTCCAAAAGAAATTTCTAGAAGTTCAGAACAGTAAAATTCCCGCTTTTTAGAATGAATTAGAAGATAACTCTCACGTAGTTAAACTAAAATACTCTTTGAGAGTTAATATATAAACTCTTAACACCAAGTGTTAAATTATCAACTCCAGACAGATTTGGTGTTTAACACTAAATCAGAGTTAACGTACCAACTCTCCAAAAAGAGTTAAATTAACACTCTCTGGTGTGGACCCATATAGACACTTTAATAGTGTTGAAATCAAATCCGACAGTGTTAATTTGGACATGCTGGATTTGCTGTGCATGCTGATGGTTATAGTGTACCTATTCTGTTGTCAGTGGCCTTTGGAATGGAAATAGATGCAACGCTCTCGTACCAAATATTCAGAGGTAGGCAGCTGGGTGTTTAAATTATTCAACAAGCCACATGAAAATGTTCATGTTTACCCAATGTAAATAATGCATTGTAAATTTCTATTAAAATTCAGTCTGTAGACTACGGTTAACTTCTGTTTTTTAATTATAGCTATACATAAACAGACACATAGATTTATCTTTTCCTGACTGTATTTGCTGATGTTCTTTAAAAGCAGTGACTGCTTTTAAGTGCACAGTGGCACATAAATTATTGCGTGTCATTGTGTCTCATCTCACCCCAAACATTTGCCGGAGGTCAGGGTCCCGGAAGCGGAAAGGGATGTTAGAGACGTGTAACCTCTTGGGTTGCTGCTTCTCTAATGAATCGCTGGGCTGCAGGTGGAGCTGCTGCGAACCCTCGGTCTGTGCCACGTCCTCTGGATGCTGCAAAGAAAACACACAACATTCCACAAATTAGCCACATTTGTTTGCCAGTAAATATACTGCTATATAAACAAAATGTAATTAAATTAAAAAATAGGACTGATGTTAGAGGTAAGACTGCTAAACCTTTGTAGACTCAACAATCTGCATTAAAACAAACAGATCCTTTCTAATATGCAGTGACAGCTTGAGATGCTCTGGGACGTTGAAGGAAGGTCTTTAAAATGACTTTTAAAAAGAATTTCAAAGGATGTCTGTGAAGGTTCTCAGTCATCCAGGTCATCGTAGTCAAAGGAGCTTGCAAAGAAAAGCGTCTGGACTTCTTTAAGTTACTTGAAGACGTTTCACCTCTCATCCGAGAAGCTTCTTCAGTTCTAAGGTCAAATGGTGGAGAGTCCCAAGCACGACATCCTAGTGCATTTCAGACCCAGCAACACGCTCAGACAAAAACTGGTTCACCCGAAAGACAAAACGCCAAAACACAGACTTAACAATGTGGTGTATGCTGTACAGTGCAGCGAGGAATGCCCAGACCTCTACATTGGAGAGACCAAACAGCCACTTCACAAGCACATGGCACAACACAGAAGAGCCACATCCACAGGACAAGACTCAGCAGTCCATCTGCATCTTAAGGATAAAGGACACTCTTTCGAGGATGCCAATGTTCACATTTTGGACAGAGAGGACAGATGGTTTGAAAGAGGAGTGAAAGAAGCATCTATGTCCACTGTGAGCGACCATCTTTGAACAGAGGCGGGGTTTACGACACCAACTCTCTGCCATCTATAATCCAGTTTTGAGATCCCTTCCCAGACGCCTTAACGCCCACTCACATCCTGGGCCATCTGACCGCAGGAATTCGCATGATAAGGTGGGGCCAGGTTTCACAATGAACTCAAGCGTATAAAGTATAAAGCACCTTGATGCAACTGTTGTTGTGATTTGGCACTATGTAAATAACTGAATGGGATTATGTAGTATTTATCTGCTGTCACTGAGCACTCAGACTGCATTTCCACTACAGAGGACAAGTTCCATATTATCTAGTTACACGGAGGGTGAGACAACACCAGCTCTCTGTCAGTGTGTGTTAGTTTTGGAGAGGAACAGACAGGAAAATGCAGTGTTATATTTGTAAAACAAAAGCTCCAGACCACTAACAAGGTGCATTTCTGCAGGTCAGCAGGGCAAAAAAGTCACACACAAAAAATCCCGAGTGCCTGCACCACACTGAACAAGAGGATGCTGCTAAAAACGAAACTACATTAAACTGTATCACAAGCATTAGACAGATTAACATTAATTTGGAAATTTATATTCAACTTAATGTAAAGAGCTGTTATCAGTTCAATAAGGAGAGATCATTAGAAGGAATTAAACATTCTTTCTAACAACAGCAGGAGCCCTGAGTAACATGGCGGAGATGGGGAGGAGGCACAAAAGCATCTGTGATGGAGAATGTTAGACGAGCACATGGAGAAGAGAAGAAGATGACCGGACTAGACCAGTCATGTCACAGCGAGCATGGGAAAGTGGAAGCAAGTTTTGATTAGCCAACAGACACTTGGGAAACAGACAGTGACTACATGTTTTACATGCATACACATAAGCTTCATCCTTTTTTTTTTTTTTCTTCTAAATGACATCAGAAACAGCAGTATGCGACATTACGTGATGGCAGAGCTTCAGTTCATCCTTTGTCATTTTTTTTTTTTTTTTTTTTTTTAATAAATAGGACAGGGGGAATGAATGAGAGAAAGAGGGGGAGAGAAAGAAAGAAAACCAAAGGGGAGAAGAGACGGTGAGAAGGGGGGGGAAGAGAGAGAAAAGAAAAAAGAACTCCTGGGTCACCTGTATGGAGAAAAAAAAACAAACAAACAAAAAAAACAAACAGAGGAGACAGCAAACAACAAAGAGCAACATAATAATAGAGAAAACAAAGCACCATCACAATAAACTAGCTAGTCATAGATATCGATATTTACTAAATAATAAACGATATTGTGCAGCACGCAAGATAGACAGCGCACAGTGTGCTTTGAGGCAGCAGCCAAGAAAGCTTTAGTCCGCGTCTGTGAATACCCATGTGTGCATACCTGTGTGGATCAGCATGCTTGCATTCCAAAGGTTTCTCCATGTAATGATCTGCTAGGGAGTGTGGGGGGGCCACAGCCCCGTCCTCCAGGGTGTGAAGCGGGTATGGAGGAGATCAAAACTCCAGACATCCAGAGGCCCCCAGAACACAAGAGACCATGGAAGACCAACAGAGGGGCAGCCGCGCCACTGTTCCAGTAAGAGCTGAGGAGAGTCCCAGATGAGGGCTCGCCCAGCAGCCGCGGAGCAGAAGTCAGGGGGAGTTGCAGTGACGCGCCCGTGAGCTCCGCCGGCCCCCAGCTGTGCCTGAGTGACCGAGCCCCAGGCCGAGAGGCCGGGGGCACCCCACCTCCAAAGGGGCCCGAGCGAGCCCCAGGCCCCAGGCCCCGACAAGCGGCCGCCAAGGAGTGAGCCGGTGTGTACCACATAAGCTTCATCCTTCATCCTAAATATGTCACGGTCCGTGGAGATAGACCGTGTGGGAATGTGTGTGTTGGACCCAGACGCGAACACAAGCGAAGATGCAGGAGTGGATTAAACAAAAGCGAGCCTTTTATTATGGCTGATAACAGAACAAACCAGAGCGAGGGCAGTATAAGGGTAATAGTTCAAACAGAAAACCTAAACTGGACATAAACTAAGAAAAAGCTATGGCTGGAGATACGGAACACAGGGGGTGGTAACACAGACGACGCGACACAGACTACATGAAACACAGAGACTAAATACACAAGAGGGATGATCAGGGGAAGTGGCCACACATGGGAACACAGCTGACACAGATAAACATAACAAGACATGGCAGGAGTAAACAACACTGACGGGAGACTGTCAAAGTAAAACAGGAAGTACACAGGTGCAAACAGGAGGAGAGAGAGAGCACGGGCATAGTGGGCTGGGGAAACATGGAATGAAACAAGGAGGGGAGATGAGGGCTCACAGATACATAGAGGGGCACACAGGGGATAAAAGTCACAAGGGGAAGTCAAATAAGGAACACCACAACAGGACAACTTAGGAAACATGGCCTAAATAAGGAACGAAATACAAAAATACAAGGAACTAAGAATACTGGGCCCACATGGCCCAGGACCATGACAAAATAACATTATCCTCATTTGAACCGTCTTTTCTTTTTTCCCCATGATGTATTTTTTCATATGAAGAATGTGGACATGGATGACATTTCCATAAGTAATTATAAACTTAAGCTTTGGCGTCTCCAAACTGATAATATACGAAGTTCAAAACTTGTAGTGTTATGTGTAGATTAGAAATTTAGAAAAAAAGATACAAACATAAATAAAAAACAGAAATCACCCAATCTTACACAACAGTGAAGATGTCTCTCAAACTGCTGACCAGTGTTGGGTAAGTTACTTTAAAAAAGTAATTAATTCCTAATTACATATTACTTACTCAATATTGTATTTAAAATACTTATCTAATTACTGTGTCAGAAAAGTAACTTAATTACTAAATAAGTAATTTAACTAAATACTTCAAATTCCTATAAACCTTGAGTGGGCGAACAATAGAAATTAAACTCTTTAAATAATAAAAAATTGTTTTAAAAGACAGAGACTCAGTACGCAGCGGTAGCATCTCTTCCACAATGTAGCCTGCAGTCATTTTTTAAGCTCACCTTCAGACGCTTTCTGTGCTGCTGAAGTAAAACCAGGTTTTGCTGCTTAGCGGGAGTTGCCGCGGTGTTATCCATGGATGATGAACAAGGATCGCTCAGAAGTGTTCGTCTATGCTCTGTGTCAGGCGCTTCAGTAGATTACTCGTGCTATTAATAGCAATAGTTTTTTCTCCCCAGGACATAGCTTACATATTACTTTAATATTCTTGTCTGCTTGTTTCAGAAATGACGCGCACCTATTTTTATTAAATATTTTAAAAAGGAATGGACTTCATATTTAGACTTTAATGACACTCCCGGAATATCTGCTTCTGTTCTATGGGAAGCAGGTAAAGCTGTGATGAGAGGTAAAATAATTTCTTTCTCATCACACAAAAAGAAAGAAGAAAACAAAAATATTCAGGAATTAGAAAAAACCATCAAATCACTAGAAGAAGCCTACGCGTGCAACCAAGATCAGGAAACATTGAACAAAATATGCAAAACAAAACTAGAATTAAATGAAATTATTAATAAAAAAACACAATTCCTTATACAAAGACTACGCTTGCAGAATTTTGAACACAGTAACAAATCAGGTCGATTTCTAGCTAACCAGCTAAAAATAAATAAAGAAAAAACCACTATATGTGCTGCTAAAGATTTATCGGGGAACACAATATATGATCCTGGAAGAATAAACAACATTTTTAGGGATTTCTATGAAACTTTATACTCACCACAAATAAACCCATCTAAAAATGAAATTGATCTGTTTCTTGACAACGTAACTCTTCCAAAATTACTAGACAGTCAAGCAATGGAACTGGATTCACCACTGACGCCAAGTGAACTCCAGGAAGCCCTGATAAGTATGCCCAATAATAAGGCTCCAGGTCCAGACGGCTTCCCTGCAGAATTCTACAAAGAATTCTGGACAATTTTGGCACCAGTATTCCACGGCATGTTGCAGGAAATCGAGGAAAATGGCAGACTACCACCAAATATGAATTCTGCCAACATTAGTCTCCTGCAAAAACCAGGCAAAGACCCTTTATTTCCCTCAAGCTATCTGGTCCAAGCCTGCATATTTAGAAACAGTCTATGAAAATGCTCCTATCTCTGTAACTGCTCCTTCTGAGCCAAGAATTACAGACTCCGAGTTTGCTATGCCTGGATCCATCTGTACAATCACTGTTTTAAAAACTGCTAATTCTAACTTGAGCAACTTAAGTACAGCAGAGTTGCTAAAACCAGTCCGCCAAAAGTCTTTGTTTGCTAAAACTGTGTTTGGCTCCACTAACTTGGTTTTCCCAGTGTCCGTTACTGCTCCTGAGCTCAGCTCTCCAACTCCAGTACCTGTTCCAAGGGCAGCACGGGCCCAGCTTTCCCTTGCACCCGTATCAGTTCCTCGGGTGAGGGTGGCTGAGGTCCAGCTGGTCCCTGCTTCTGTCCCCAGCCTGGCAGAGGCTCCGTTCATCCCGGCACCCGTACCTGCTCCTCGGGTGGGGTTGATGGACACCCAGCCTCAGCCAGTTGAGGACAGCGTTGTGCTGATAAAGCTTGGACAGACTGTTTGCACTGCACAACCCCAACAGTTGCGTCTCAAGCCAGCTGCGTGCCCTGTGCAGCTACAGTTAGCGTCCGCTGAGCCAGAGGTCTCCGCACCTGCTTGCTCTGCATCTGTTCTCGCTGGGGGTTCAGGAGAACCTCTCCAGCCGCTCCACGTCTCCTCTGGGGGTTCAGGAGAACTGCTCCAGCCGCTCCACGTCTCTGCTCGGGGTTCAGGAGAACCGCTCCAGCCGCTCCACGTCTCCTCTGGGGGTTCAGGAGAACTGCTCCAGCCGCTCCACGTCTCTGCTCGGGGTTCAGGAGAACCGCTCCAGCCGCTCCTCGTCTCCTCTGGGGGTTCAGGAGAACCTCTCCAGCCGCTCCTCGTCTCCTCTGGGGGTTCAGGAGAACCGCTCCAGCCGCTCCTCGTCTCTGCTGGGGGTTCAAGAGAACCGCGCCAGCACCTCCTCGTCTCTGCTGGCGGCTCGGGTCAGCCCGGCCAGCACCTCCTCGTCTCTGCTGGAGGGTGTAAGACGCCTCCGTCTGGTCCTGCCTCCATCTGGTCCTGCCTCCATCTGGTCCTGCCTCGCTTGGTCCTGCCTTTCCTGGTTCTGTGCCCACCAAGCCTCGACCAGTACACCCGACGCTTGAGAGCCGCCGCCATCTTCCACGCGGCTGGCCTCCGGACCCGCTCTGCCGCCACTGCCACTTTTCACGTGGCCAGCACCCGGAACAGCTGAACTGAACTTTTGTGGTGCCGACCTTCTGTTCTCTATGGACACTGCTTCCCTGCATTCGAGCTGTTTTTGTTTTTCACTGTTTTTGTGTATTTCTGGGCTCAGTTTTGGACTCTTGCTCCTTGTGTTTTGTTTGGTTTGTTTTGGTATTTATGTGCATGTCTCCCTCAGTTCAGTGTTGCCCTGTCAATGTCCCCTCCCCGAACCTGTGTGCCTTTCTGTGTTCCCTCGGTCCTTAGTTTAGTTTTGCCAGTTTAGTTCTGTTTCTTTGTGAAGCCTGAAATAAAGCAGTTATTTTGAGTTCAGCTCCTGTCTCCGTGAGTTTTGTGTTTGGGTCCTCATCCACCTCCACACAGCTAGTTTGTGACAGTCAATGTCACCAGGGCCTCGGTCTCCTGGTGACATTGTGATATATATTTGTGTGTCATCTGCATAGCTGTGATAGTTTATTTTGTTGTTGTTTATAATCTGTGCCAGTGGGAGCATGTAAATGTTAAACAGAAGGGGTCCCAAGATGGAGCCTTGGGGAACTCCACATGTGATACTTGTCTGCTCGGATGTGAAGTTACCTATTGATACAAAGTATTTCCTGTTTTCTAAGTATGATTTGAACCAGTTTAGTACAGTTCCTGAAAGACCTGTCCAGTTCTCCAGTCGTTTGAGTAATATGTTGTGGTCAACATTATCAAATGCTGCACTGAGATCCAGTAAAACTAGGACTGACATTTTTCCACTGTCTGTATTCAGACATATGTCATTAAACACTTTGGTCAGAGCGGTTTCAGTGCTGTGGTTCTGTCTAAAACCTGACTGGAAGGCATCGTAGCAATTATTCTGTTTTAAGAAGTAACTGAGCTGTAGAGAAACTGCTTTTTCAATGATCTTACTTAAAAATGGGAGATTTGAGATCGGCCTGTAGTTGTTCATTTGTGTCTTGTCAAACTTGTCCTTTTTCAGTACAGGTTTTATTACAGCAGTTTTTAGTGGTTCTGGAAACACACCTGACATTAAAGAAAAGCTGACGATCTGTAACAGGTCTGACTCTAAAGTCTTTGAGACCTTTTTGAAAAAACGTGTTGGCAGGACATCTAAACAGCAGGAGGAGGAGTTCAGTTGACCTAAGATGTCCTCCAGGTCTTTGCTGTTAATAGGGTGAAACTGTTTCATGGTGTTTAAACAGTTTTTTGGTGGACACAGTACATATCCTGGATCTGCTGTTGATGTACCAATTGCTTGTCTAATTTTTTGGATTTTTTCAGTGAAGAATTTGGCGAAGTCATTGCAGGCCATGGTCGAATGAAGTTCAGCTGCCACTGACACAGGAGGGTTTGTTAGCCTGTCAACTGTAGAAAATAAGACCCGAGCATTATGGCTGTTTTTAGTGATGATGTCAGAGAAGTAGGACCTCCTTGCATTCCTCAGTTGTAAATTATAATTGTGAAGTTTCTCTTTATAGATGTCATAATGAACCTGGAGGTTTGTTTTTCTCCATCTGCGCTCAGCTTTCCTACACTCTCTTTTTTCATTTTTCACCAGTGTGGAGTTTCTCCATGGAGACTTTTTCCTTCCAGAGATAACCTTCACCTTAATGGGAGCAATAGTGTCCATTACATTTAACATGTTAGCATTGAAGCTATTGACGAGCTCATTGACTGACCCTCTGGGCAGGTCAGGTGTTAATGGGAAGACCTGGTTAAAAATTGCACTACTGTGTTCAGTTATACACCGTTTTGTGATCACTGCTGTTGATATATTTGTGTGGGCTGAGATTTTACTTTCAAAGAAAACACAGTAATGATCAGATAAGCCCACATCAGACACAGTAACCTTTGAAATGCTCAGGCCTTTGGAGATCAGTAGGTCGAGAGTGTGTCCTCTATTATGTGTGGCCTCTGTTACATGCTGAGTCAGCCCAAAGTTGCCCAGAGTGTTACTCAGGTCTTTAGTCCCTTTGTCCTGAGGGTTGTCCACATGAATGTTAAAATCCCCAACAATAATTACACAGTCGAAATCAACACAGATCACAGACAGCAGTTCACTGAGGTCATTAAAAAAGTCTGTGCAGTATTTGGGAGGCCTGTAAACATTAAGAAACACAACTTTGGATGGGGCCTTCAGCTGTAAAGCCACATATTCAAAAGACTGAAAACTTCCAGGAGATAGCTGCTTACATTGAAATGATTCATTAAATAAGACAGCAACCCCCCCTCCTCTCCTGCTCACCCTGGCCTCACTGATAAAACTGTAGTTAGGAGGGGTCGTCTCGATGAGAACAGCTCCACTGTTACTTTGGTCCAACCAAGTTTCATTTAAAAACATAAAATCAAGGCTGTGCTCAGTGATTAAATCATTAATTAAAAATGTTTTCCCAGCTAAAGATCTAACGTTTAATAAAGCCAACTTAAGTGTTTTAGAGGTATTATTTGCCCCCTCTTGTTTGGGAGCAGTCTGTGGCACACAGGGTATGTTTACTATATTTAAAGATCTTTTAGAGTGCAGCTCTCTGTGTTTTGACCAGGCCACATGTCTCCTGTCACCTAAAAGTACAGAAATTTTAAAACCTTCTAGTAAACAGGGTCCCAGCTTCTCCTGGGAAAAGTCACCACTGCCATAATCCTCGCAGCCCGGACCCTCCACACATCACACATCAGACTGCGGAGACAGGGCATGAAGAGGAACTAAGGGGGGCGAGGCTGGGCAATGTGACTTCGATTGCTCTGTTGAGGGTGGGGCTTGATAGCGAACCTTTGGCCGCTCTGGTGGGGGGTTTATGGGGGACAAAAAGGGATTGGGCCGGGGGGTAGATCTGAGCCCAGCACTGACCCGCTCCATCATCTCCTCAGTGAATTTCAGGTGTGGGGAGGAGGGAGAAAGGGAGGGGGAGGAGGGTCAAATCAAATCAAATCAAATCAAATCAAATCACTTTTATTGTCACATCACATGTGCAGGTACATTGGTACAGCACATGTGAGTGAAATTCTTGTGTGCGAGCTTCACAAGCAACAGAGTTGTGCAAAATACAATAATGTAAACAAGCAAAATACAAGAATGGCTACATCTGAAACTAATAAATATATGTACAATATATAATAGTATATGCATTTCTGGATGTGTATACTAAATATTTTTCTACGTGTGTGTGTGTGTGTGTGTGTGTGTGTGTGTGTGTGTGTGTGTGTGTGTGTGTGTACACATATTTTACAAGTTAAATAGAGTAAACAATGAATAGAATATATAAAATAAATAAAATAAAATATACAGAGTGAGACATGTGCAAAACAGTGGCATTACTGTACAGTATGGAGTGCATAATGTTAAAGTTCCAGTAGTGAAGCTGAGGTGTCTATGACGTGTTCAGCAGTCTGATGGCCTGGTGGAAGAAGCTGTCTCTCAGTCTGCTGGTTCGGGACCGGATGCTGCAGAACCTCCTTCCTGATGGAAGTAGTCTGAACAGTTTATGGCTGGGGTGACTGGAGTCCTTGATGATCCTCCCCGCTTTCCTCAGGCAGCGCTTCCTGTAGATGTCTTGGAGGGAGGGAAGCTCACCTCCAATTATCCGTTCAGAGCACCGCACTACTCACTGGAGAGCTTTGCAGTTGTAGGCGGTGCTGTTGCCATACCAGGTGGTGATGCATCCAGTGAGGATGCTCTCAATGGCACAGTGATAGAAGGTCCTGAGGATGCGGGGGCTCATGCCGAATCTTTTCAGTCTCCTGAGAAAGAAGAGGCGCTGCTGCGCCTTCTTCACTGTTTTGTTTGTGTGTACTGACCACGTAAGATCCTCAGCCAGATGTACACCAAGGAACCGGAAGCTGCTCACTCTCTCCACAGCAGCACCGTTGATGGTGATGGGGGTGTGTACTTCTCTGCACCTCCAGAAGTCCACTATCAACTCCTTTGTCTTTGCGACGTTGAGGGTGAGATGGTTGTCTTGACACCAGTGGGCAGGGCGCTGACCTCCTCCCTGTAAGCCGTCTCATCACTGTTGGTGATAAGACCCACCACTGTAGTGTCGTCCGCAAACTTCACAATGATGTTGGAGTTGTTAGTGGCTGTGCAGTCGTAGGTATAGAGTGAGTACAGGAGAGGGCTCAGTACACACCCCTGTGGAGCACCAGTGTTCAGTGTGACGGGGGATGAGGTGATGCTGCCCAGTCTGACCACTTGGCGTCTGTCAGACAGGAAGCTAAGGATCCAGCTGCAGAGGGAGCTGCTCAGTCCTAGATCCTGCAGTTTCCTGTCCAGCTTCGAGGGAACGATGGTATTGAATGCTGAGCTGTAATCTACAAACAGCATCCTCACATACGTGTCTCTCTTCTCCAGGTGTGACAGGGCAGTGTGTAGTGTCAGGGCTATGGCATCATCAGTGGACCTGTTGTGGCGGTATGCGAACTGTAGAGGGTCCAGTGAGTCGGGTAGTGCAGAGCAGATGAAGTCCCTGACCAGCTTCTCGAAGCATTTGCTTACGATGGGGGTCAGGGCTACAGGTCGCCAGTCGTTCAATGAGGAGATGGTGGAGGATTTGGGTACAGGGACGATGGTGGCCATTTTGAAGCAGGCTGGGACTACAGACAGAGAGAGGGAAAGGTTGAAGATGTGCGTGAACACTCCAGCCAGCTGAGCCGCGCATGACTTGAGGACGCGGCCGGGAATCCCGTCCGGACCAGTAGCTTTGCGTGCGTTCACCTTCCTGAAGCACTTCCGCACATCCTCCTCAGACACAGTGTGCGCACTGACGTCATCCGCGGTGCGCACACTGTCCGGTCTCATGGTGTTCGCTGTGTCGAATCTAGCGTAGAATACGTTTAGATCCTCACACAGAGAGGCCGTGGTCTGCGGTGTGCTGGTTTTCCCTCTAAAGTCTGTGATCGTGTTTAGTCCCTGCCACATACTCCGAGGGTTGTCAAACTGTTGCTCCACCCTGTCCCTGTACTCACGTTTGGCTGCTTTGATCGTCTTCCGGAGTTGGTAATGTGCGTGTCTGTAGTCCAATGTGTTCGCGGAGGCAAAGGCGGTGTTCCGTGCCGCGCGAACATCTCCGTTAATCCAGGGTTTTTGATTTGGGAAGGATTTAACTGTTCTGGATGGGACGACATCTTCCACGCATTTCCTGATAAATCCGCAGTCTGTGTATTCATCAATGTCCCTAGCAGCCACGTGAAACATTTCCCATTCCGCGTGATCAAAACAGTCCCGCAGCGCAGACTCCGATTGGTCCGTCCAACAGTGCACCGCCCTCCGGGTTGGAGCTTCCTGTTTCAGCTTCTGCCTGATGGCCTCTCAGGGGTTTGGGGGACTGGGGAAGGTCGTGGTCCCTGGTGCTGGTCGTTGGTGTTGTTGAGAGAGTTGGAGGCAAATAGGGACCCATCTTCTTGCCTCAGATGTCTCTCCTTTCTGTGGGGGCAGATGGAGCTCCTCCTCAAGGTTTCTGCTGGGCTTTGTCTGTTCTTGGAGTACTGTTTGTTCCTCCTTATGAGATAACTCCTTGTTTGTCTCAGCCTTGGCACCAAGCACAGATGGATGACGTATGGAATAAAACAAGTTGGAGGTGAACAGTTTCACCCCTGACTTGTTAAAATTAAATCCATTTGCTTTGAACAGATGCCTGCGTTCCCAAAAAATATTAAAGTTGTTGATAAAATGCACTGAGTGGTCAGCACATGCTGATATAAGCCATTTATTCAGTGTAAACAACCTGCTGAATCTCTCGTCTCCTCCTCTGACCGGCGGTACAGGTCCACTGATGAATACAGCTGCATTCAGAGAGTTTACAGTATTTAATAATCCAGTAAAGTCCCGTTTCAGAACCTCCGACTGTTGTTCGGACACATCGTTTGACCCTGTATGCAGAACAATGTTTGTCACAGTTGGATATTCATCTGCAATTTGAAGAATTCTCTCCTTCAGGTTGTTGACCATATCGTTAGGAAAGCAGAGGACTTTAGTGTTCTTACCGCACATGCTTTGTACATCCTTTACGGCAGAGTCACCCACAATCAGAGTTTCAGGCCTAGCCTTTAGCGTTCCCTGTGGCCTTTTACTTTTCAACAGATTTTCAGACCTTACTTCGCTGCTTTTAGATGGATGGTTGTCCGATATAGATCCATTGTCCTTTGATAGTGGAGCAAATCTGTTGTGCAGTTTCACATTCAGTTGATTTGGAGGTTTGTTGTTAACCTTCCTGTTCACGGTTGTCCAGTCCTGTTTCCTCTAGAAGAGCTTCTCTGTCTCGTAGGAAGTGAAGGCCAGTCGGTTTCAGAGATTTCAGCTCGCTGTGCCCTGCCTGTGGTACGTCCTCCCCCTTCCAGGAGACATGATTTATGTCTTGGTTTTGCACCAAGACAGTCCAAGGGGGGATTATCGCTTGAGGATTTATAATAATGCACAGAGTCTACTTTCTTGGTCATGTTATCTGTGCTCCTTAGCTGTGTACTAGCTTGCTCATCGCCATTGTTTTGAGTCAAAGGCAAGGTTGTTTCATTTCCACACAGTCCATTTACCTCCACGTTTACTTCTAAGTGATGAATTTTTGTCTCCAGTACTGCAATCTTCTGCAGGAGGCTGTGGTAGTCATCAGTGGAGGGGGGGGGTCTTGTTGCTAGTTAGCCTAGCGGTTAGCTCGGTGCCCAGATGCTATAATCAGGCTTCAGCTTTGTGTAGGTCACAGACACACGGAGCGCTGAGGATAAGGTAACTATAAAAATGTTGCTGTTTCTGTTAAGAACACTTTAGTCCTAATGATCTATAAGTGTCCAGAAGCTATCGCAGGTAAGCTCATACGGAAAAAAGGGAAAAAAATCAGAATAAAAATCTATAAAAATCAATAAAAGAAGCAAAGCATTTAAAGAGCAAAGAGAGGAAGCGCCCACACTCACAAAAGGAAGGACAAAAAGGCTTTTAATGATTGGCTTGACAGAAAGACCAAGCTGTAGGGGATGTGAAGGTCAGGGTGGTTAAGGAAGAAATGCTAAAGACTAGGGATGGGTACCATGATGGCACCGGTTCTATCATAAACGGTAGTAACCAGACCGAAAAGCAGCGCACATTTCGGTGCTTTATTTCGGTGCTTTTTTTTCCTGAGATGTCATACACTTTGGATCTAGCCAATCATTATACCTTTGCAAGCGTAGTAGGCGGGCCCAGGTACCTATGTTCTTTTAGAGCAGAGCTACAGATTAAAAATGCCCAAGGCGAAGCGGTCAAAGTCTGGCTGTACTTCACAGCAAAAGATGCAAACTCAGCAGCAACAAGTGCTTTAAGCTGATACTGTGATACTGTCAAAGGAGGTAACACCTCAAATCCGATGAAACACCTGGCGACGCATAGCGTTTTTTTTTTTAAAGCCGAGAAATGCGCCGTATTTGATAGCTTGCTGCGAGACCTCACACCGAGCACGTCGGGTGTGGTGCCAGTTATCGGACCCGGAGTTAGCAACATCCCCCAAAAACCCGAAGAGGAGAGTCCTGGCCCCTAGCCCTGCCAGTCTAGCAGACATGATGACGGATGATGATGCAGCAGCAGCCGTTCTTCTCTGCGTGAGTAGCTTAATGTTGTTCTTGAGTAATTAACGTTGAGTAGGCTAACCACGTTATTACATTAATGCATGTAAGGTGAACTACACTGTTACAAAAAACATCGTAAAACAATGGCAATCTTCTGGCAGCTGGGGCGCCAAAATACGACCGTGAAATAACAGAAAATAACTGTCCCATAAAAATACGGTTATTTTCAGTAATGAAAATAGAGTTTGTTGTGCTAATTTGACATGGGATTGTGCCTTTTCCAAGTGCTTTTAGACATTAAATTAGGAACATTTTTACGCGATCAAACAATGAAATTACCTATAAACAAGGTCAATGAATGTGGAAATATGAATCATAATACGTAAATGTACAGAAATATACAGTTAACAGTTGGTTTGAATAATAATTGATTGCATGCCCTGGGACAGACTGACAGAGGCGAGGCTGCCATATCACACCATCGGCCCCTTTGGCCATCACTAGTAGTCGGTAGGTGAAGAGTCCTGACCACGGACACAACGACGGAGAGTGTCCGAGCCGGGGCTTGAACCGGCAGTCTTCTGATCACAAGGCGAACTGCCAACTCTTGAGCCACGAACGGCCTAACTAGCAGCGATAATAATACTTATGTGATGTAACACAAGCTTATAGGGATCATGTTATATACTTTTCCATAGCATTACATTTGAATTCGATCTTTCAAATAACGGACAGATATTTGTGAGATCATGATACATTTGTGAATGTATTTTAACAATCTAAATATGCATATGTACAGACAGATACATTTAGTAATCATGACAATTATGTTGTATTACATTACAGTGATTTAACGTTAATTTACATTCAAAATGTGAAGCCAAAGTCTATTTATGTAACTTTAATGATATTCTAGACGAACAGAACATTACTGTAAAATGCACAGTAAAATACCTTCATATTAGGGTTTTTTTCCTACGGTCGCAGCATTACCCGCGACCTTGTTGTTAGTTCACATTCATTGGCCGATGCTTAGCGTCATGTTATTTATATTAATTGCAATTCCTACCTCTACATTTCTTTTTCAAAATATATAATTGCAATGTTTTACATTGTGGCATGCAGAGAAATCTTATCAAAAAAGCTCACAGAGAGAGATTGAGCTTGTTATTTAACCCCAAGCTGGTAGGGGGAGCTCCTTATTAAAACACTTGCCGTGCTACAATGTGCCTCAAGGTTCAACAACAGCACAACAGAAGTCACTCATGGTACAGCACTCTCTCTACAAAACAACAACTGTCAGTGACGCTGCACCACGGCGTAAACACAACATTCAAGATAACAGTTAAAAGTAACGTAACCATAAACAATAGAACAAGAACATGTTCCCTTCACCCACCAATAGAACAGATGTTCCCTTCACCCTGGCCAAAAAGGCTAAAATGACCAAAGAAAAAGAGGGAAACAGCTAAACATGAGAGGTGTTTGGACAAAGTTTGTGTTTTTTCCATTGATTAAGCACTGCTTCCAGCCAAGAGTGATACCATATATGCCCCATAGCTGCAGAAAAGGCTAACATTGTTATCTTTTTACAAAAAAACAGCTGAACATGAGAGGTTTTTGGACCAATTTTGTGTTCTCCATTCTTTAAGCACCGGTTTGAGCACCGTTTAAGCACCGGCACCGTTTCAAAAGTACCGGTTTGGCACCGGTATCGGATAAAACCTAAACGATACCCATCCCTACTAAAGACACTAGATAGTGAAAAAATGACAAGAGTGAGTTGAGAAGACAGAACACATCCTTTGAGGAGATGATGAATGAGTAAAACGAGATGGAGAGGAGAATGAATGGAGTGAATCAGGAAGTGTGGAAAGGTAGTCGGTCCAGATGACATACCTGTGGAGTTATGGAGATGTCTAGGAGAGAGGCAGTGGACTTTTTGACCAGATTGTTTTACACAATCTTGGAGAATGAGAGGATGCCTGAGTCTTTCAGAACCTTGTCACCTGGAATATGCCAATTCAAAAATATCAAGTGTGTACATTATCTGTTATGTTTCAGTTAATATTTATATATGGTTTTTCTACTCTGAGCAGTCAAAGTGCTTTTAACTACAAGCCTCATTCATCCAAACACACACCAATACCTGGGCTTTGTATACCTAAACACCTCGTCCAATGTTCTTTCGCAAAAGTAAAACAATCAATAGAGAGCAGACTTCCACCTTTTGTTTAACGGGTTTAACAAAAACATTTCATTACATTTTTCAAAAATGTAAGTCATTGTAATACATCTTTGACAATAAAGGTAGCAAAGTTTTGGTATAAGGTTGGTATTTCTATGTCTAACCTTGAGTGTATTTCTTCCCAATCCTGCCAGCACTGTCCTTATATTAACACCATTTCTCACCATGCTCCAGGCTTAGTGGCCTGAATATTTGCTTGTGTAACCAGTGGGAAGTGGTGGTGCATAACTATAGTGTGGACTTCCTTAGTACTGCATGAATGTGTGTATGTTTGGAGGTCTGTGCTGAAATGCAGCACATGGCTTATAGAGACACCAGTCTATCTGTGTGTGTGTTTATGTGTGACTAGCTATTGTTTTGCATGCATTTACTTTTACATTACATATATTTACATATGTTGTGAAAACAGCAAAATTGAAGTCATCTTTACGTTTTATGTTGACTTTTTTTCACATCAGGGTTTAATGGCAAGCAGTGCTAGTTCAGTGAGATCTAAAAACAGATATCGGTTAAATCCAAAGTGACAGTCATCTCTCTCATTCCATCTCAAACGACATATTGTCCAGTAGCTTCTCTCGCTGCTCGTTTACCGTATTCTTGAATTACTACCATCTTGTGGTCTCAGTTGGCTGGTGCCTCTAGCAGTGTGCTCGACTCTCCTCTTTATTCCACCAGAATTTGTAGGATAGAGCACATTTCATGTGGATGTTTGTTCCACTAACAAAAGCTCTCAGCAGCCTTTTCTGGCTGTTTGCATCAATGTGAGTGTTTGGTCTGTGATGGGAAACTAGTATGCTAGACAAGTTGCCACTGGCTTTGCTTTCACTGCTCTGAGATAAGTGGTGATACATTTAGGGAAATACACCTAGCATAAATAAGTACATAAGCACTCTGGGATTTATCATCTAAAAAGATATGTTTGTCTAGCTATGCCAGTCCGTATTATGTAGTGGAGAGAAAAGTGCAGTGTCAAGACGTTTTTAATATCTTCTTTAGCACATGCTTTGGCTCTGCTTAAATAAATATCAAACTTGCATCTAAAGACCCGGTTGTGGAAATCAATACTTTATCCATCCATCAATTCGCTTATCCTTTTCAGGGTCGCGGGGGGCGCTGGAGCCTATCCCAGCTGTCATAGGGCGAGAGGCAGGGTACACCCTGGAGAGGTCGCCAGTCTTTCGCAGGGCTAACACACAGGGACAGACAACCATTCACACTCACATTCACTCGCACATTCACACCTAGTGGCAATTTGGATTATCCAGTTAACCTATCCCCATGAGCTGCATGTCTTTGGAGGGTGGGAGGAAGCTGGAGTACCCAGAGAGAACCCACGCAAACACGGGGAGAACATGCAAACTCCACACAGAAAGACCCCGGCCTGATGGTGGAATTGAACTCAGGACCTTCTTGCTGTGAGGCAACAGTGCTAACCACCGTGCCACCGTGCTGCTCGATACTTTAGATTTTTCATTTATAAAGATGAATCTTTTTAATGATTATAACAGGTCGTTCCAACCAATTACAGTATCAGAGCCTTGGGGCTTATGATCCTGGCCATGAATTCAACTGTATACCAAAGTATTCTAGAGCCAAATGTGAAGCTGACAGCTAAAACTTTTTCCAAATTCGATCATGCAACAAGACAATGATCTAAAGAACAGCAGCAGCTCTTCACAATGATAAAGAAAAGAAACAAAGGGTTGCAATGGCCAAGTCCAGAAATCCTCCTGTTTGAATTCAGTGATATTAAGGAGCGTGGACCAAATACCTCCACAACAATGTGAGATCTAAACATTTATTACAGTTACAAGCCATTGAACCATGGGGTGTATACCAGACAGCGTACTACAGATGTCTAAACCTTACGTCCATTCTCATGTACCTTGGTTATCAGCTTCACTTGGTTGTGTTGACTGTTAATGGTTACATCATTGGCTAGCTGGCTTTGCCTTCAGGTTGACTCCATGGACAAAAGCATTGCTTCTTAACTAATGAAATTCTTTATTTCCTGTTCAGGAGATGAGACTGTCATTCACTTTTATATACAAACGATCACTCTGCCTAGAGTTCATAACCAATGTTCCCTCTAATTTTTCACACACAAACTCCCTGAGCGTCCCTTGGACCACTGTGAGCAACATCAGACGTGTGCACTGTGGTCACGCCAGCATCAAATCCATCCAAGTTACGGTTTATTAAAATAATCAAATTACAGCATTTATGTTAGACTGCTTTTAATTAACTGCTTTATCCCACTTGCAGTGAAAAAAAAATCTAGTCATTGGCCTGTGTAGCACGTTAACATTGTTCGAAGTAAAAATAACTTGAACTCCAATTTTGAAAACACAACTTTATTTTTTCTTTTTTTATAAAGCTCTGACTTGTATTATGAGTCTGTGGTCTGGGAGAGAGTCTGTAACTTTGTCTGCAAAATACAGGATATAATGACCAATGTTGGGCAATTAATTATATAGTTACTTCTTCAAAAAAGTAACTGAGTTATGCAAACAAAGTCTTTTGCAGCTATTTTTTTAAAATGCAACCAGCAGCGTTTTTTTTAAACTATTTACAGAACAATCAGCTGTTCTGCATCAAATCTGATGCCACACAAATTATTTGTTTCACTCCAAAGAATAATTTCTGTCCACTATGAGATGAAGGAGAACAACAGCCTGATACCTGCAGGCCTGACAGCAGCAGATGTTTCACTGCTGTAACACCTGTAACATTCAGCAGTCGCTTCATTGTTCTGACACACAACAACACTATTGACTACACTACACACTAACTACACACTAACTACACACTAACTACACACTAACTGCACACTAACTACACACTAACTGCACACTAACTACACAAGATTTGTGCTAAACGTCGCAAATCTCTCACATCTCAAAGCACCGCCGAGTTTGTTTTTGCTCACAGGCTTTCGTTTTTACCGTTTCTTCCTGCAGTAAATATAAACAACGACAGTATTCAGGAAGAAAAACAAACATTGCAGATATTTTTATCATAACTCTGGTTTTACGCGGCCGATCAACAATTTATAAACTGGTATAAAGTCCACACTTTGTCCGTCAGTTGTTCCGTCTGTCCTGCTCACATCTCCAGTGGTTGTACACGTTGTCATTAACGTGGCTTCACTCCACATCAGCCGCTTTGCTAAAACATCGATGTCGGCACATAAGGACGCTGTCATAGCCAGACAACGACGTTGATTAGCTGCGTATATACGAATGTGAATCGCATAATTGGCTGGACTGTGGGATAAGGTGGCCTCGTTCTAATCCCATACAGGAGCAGCCAGTCACTGACTCACACTGCAGAACAGGATTGTTAAAGTTTTAATTTTAATTTCAGGTTAGATTTTTTTTTGTGTGCGCAACACAGATTTTCTGTGTGCAGAGACCGTGCCAGCAGTGCGCAATCGCGCACCTGCGCAGCTTAAAGGGAACATTGTTCATAACTGTAGGTTTTTACAGTGTTGTGTGTTGAAGTCCTGCCTCTAAGAGCACCTCTGTGATGATGGATTACGAGGCAGAAGAACAATCCACGCTTCAAGTGTTATGTTAACCAGAAATGAATGAAGTCTTATACGCGAGCTGAAGCTCATTGTGATAGAAAAGATAACTAATGCACAGGAATGTGTGAATACAGACTCACCGATACTGTGTTAGTAGTAAGAGCTGGAGTGCTGCTGTCGTTTCCTGGCTGCTCACTCTGTGTGTGTGTCGCCGTGTATAGTGTTAGGGTATGCTCGCCCACTGTGCTTGTTCCCGTGTAGTCAGCCGGTGGGTGGGTGTGGGGTGTAGCATACTCAGCAGGAATCCCGTTCTGTGAAGGAGGTGGATACTGGGCTTGTGGGAAAGGTTGAGCCATAGCTTCAGGGGGAGCCGGGGCCTCTTGGTTACCCTGTGTGGATAAGGGCAGAAAAGACATTATTAAGAGTGGATGTTTTTTAACATACTCATTTTTGAGTCATGGTGGCGTCATTGAAAGGTATCCAAAGTGTCAACAATGGTCAAAAGATTTGTACAGGAGCCTTGAAGTGTCCTCAAGTCCAGAGGACGATGTGCTCGATGAATGTACAGGTTATCTAAAGCACTTTGACTAAGATTAGAAAAGCGCTGTAGAAATGCCAGTTTATTTTCAGTTTATTAGTGTTGTGACGATGTGTGATGTTAAACTGTCCAATCAAATTCTTAAACTCAGGCAATCCATGTCAGTTGGTCTGGTATGTGCCACGACTAGGGCCAAGCCTCTTCATCTTATTCTGACATCGAGCTTTCTTGCTGCAGCTCATACTGTTGCAGCTTGAAGTCTTCTCTTCACAGCTGAAACTGAGACTTTCTCACTACGACCACGACTGAGCTGCTTGAAGCTGTTGTCCTGTGAGCCGCCATCACACAAGCTGTTAACTCTCAGAAACTTGTCCTCTGATTCAGTTTCAGGCTTGCAGACCTCTTCCTGTCACAGTTTGTTTCTGAGTGCAGAAGGAAACTGGCCTCACTGACACCTTGACTTTCTTTGCAGTCTCTCTGTAGGACAGACCCACATTTATAAGTGTTATGATGGTCGGTCTCTCTTCCATTGTTAATTGCCTTTTTCTCACCATTTCTGCAACAACACTACTTTCTGCAGTACGATACTGTTCAGCTGATGCTGACGAGGGTCTGGTACCACAGTGTGTTCAACACTGCTTTATGCAGACAGATGGGGCTGCAATTAATCCAGAAAAGTTGGAACACCTGTAGGAATTAGTAGCACCAGCTTTCAAGGCTTGAGCAAACTCCATTGCTGCAGAACAGATTAAATTGTTAACCCATGTTGTCCCTGAAAAAGGCCTTTTTGTGTAATTCTGAAATGTACATTATGTTTCAGTTTTGGGCAAACTTACTTCTTTTTTAACCTCTGGCAGTTCACCACTTACCTTTGTACCATTTCAAGCTGTTCATCACTTGAACGACTTGAATTGCGATAAATAACTGGAAAAACTGGGCTGTTCTAAAACCTTTGAACAGTAGTGTATTTTCTTCAACACTGACATTTGACCACTGATTTGGTCAGAAGCCTCGCAGCAGCGGTGTGGTCAACCTACAGATGTTCTCAGCAGTTTTGGTTACACGAGTAAACAATGATGTGATGAAAGAAGTGCATGAATAATGATTCAGAGCATGTTCAGTTCAGAGCACGACACAATGGTAGTTAACTTAGATGATAAGACAACAGTGAACCAGAGATTTGATCCATAGTGAGAGTTGAGAGTTACCCCGAGATTCCTGACAGACGACTCAACAAACAACCTGAGGGGACTCTCACTACACAAATCTGTCCGAGGCACACAGACGTACTTCTGTTTAATCTTCATTCAGAGAAAGCTGTCAGCGATCCAAATTTTAATGAGTCCAGTCACCTATTCAGGAAGCTGAGAAGCATATTGGGGGTTAAAAGAGATATATGATTGAAAATCATGTAATGGGTGAATAATGCAAGTTGTGTAAAGTGCTTTGATTGCTCTGGATAGAAAAGCGCTATATAAGAACCAGTCAATTTACCATTTAGTTAGTTCACTTTATTAAAGCTGCATTAAAGATGTCTTCAATAAAGCAAGAGACGAAGGGGAAAAACAAATGAAATAAAATCCAAAATATCACAAATATACATGAAGGCTCTCCACATGCTGCCTTCTCCACAGATATTCAGTGTAGCCCAGTCTGCATGTGGAGCGGGGCTCATACCACATTTACGACTCAGCATGTTACTCTGTGCATACAGTAAGTGGCATTGTCTATAAGAGTCCATATCATTAGACAGATCATCAGATATATAATGTCCTAAGATTTCATAACTTTAAGAACCGTACCACACAGACACAAGTCTTCCCTACTTCTGGCAATCAAAATATTACTCTTCAAACTCTAAAACATATCGAGAGCAGACCCTCAGTAACTGTTTAAGGCCGGCACTGTATGGAGAGAAGATCACTAAATCATCTGCATATATCAGATGGTTCACTATGGTATCACCATATACATCCTGTTACACAATCAAAAAATAGCTTTGATAAGAAAAATCTATTTAGACATTAAACAAAGGAGGAGACAAACACCAACTGCTCAATTCTGCTAAATCCTTCTGGGAACCCTTGTGTTGACTAGTGAATTGTAGTTCACTGTTCAAAGGTAAAAAAAGGAGACCTGGCCCCGAAACACCACAGCGAGGCCTCCTCCATGACCACACATGTGATGAAGGAATAACCATCCGGGAAAAGTTCAATGAGGGATGAATAGTCTGCCTCACAGCTCAGATTTCAGTAAGAAATAAAAAATTAATATTTGGAAAGTATAAAATCGTTCAGCAATAATAATTTATTAGCCTTAGATAAAACACCACCATGCTAAGCGAGGGGGAAGATCCTCCAGCTTCAGGACCTAAATCCTGGTGGAGGGCCAAACACTGGGAAACTGGATGGACCCTCGTGAGGTAGCACGGTCTCAGAGAATCAGGCCTCGCATGTCCAAGAAGGGGTTTGGCAGAAAACATCCCCTCCATGGAAGCTGTCTGAGCACAGGGAATCAGAAACACTCAGCATGGCTTACCAGCGAGACCCCACTTCCACAACAAGCTGAGCTTCACCTGACACCTGCTCTTCTCCTTCTTCTGCTCCCTGGTCTGTGCACACCCAGGAGGACACAGCTGAGGACGCCCGAGGAGACGAGGAGCACCAGCAATACAGGGTAGAAAACGCTGACCCATCAAAATCGGACAGATAAGAGTGTCAGGTGATCATAAACCAAGGCAGTCAAAACGTTATTTACACAGAGTGAAAACAGGACTATGACACTGCAGGACAAACTGCAGGTGGCAGCGGCAAAACCAGACACAGGCATCATTCTGGAAGATGCCTGTGTTTGGTTTCAGAGTTTCCTTTGATTCTTTTCATACACAGATGAAGATAAAAACTGCTGCAAAGGCATCAGGTTACCATTACAATAGATTTGAGTTTGCTTCTTCTATTTGGAGACATGCGATTTTTTTCCTCCCTTTTCTTATGTTGAGGTTAAATCTGCACACACACTTCTTTTCACCTTTAAATTTTAGCCTGCAGTTATATAGTAATGAAAGAAAGACCTTGGATATTGTTGGTTATGTGTTTTACTTTTAACCCTAAACAACTGTAATGTCTACTTGTCTAAACCTTAACCGTACTGTTACCATCGATCCCTAAACCAGTAACAGCAGCTTTAATTTAAGGTCAGTATACTGTGTCAAAGTATCTTCCCTTGTTCCACACATTGTGCCACACAAAATACAGTTTTTAATAAAGAGGTGGGGCCTATTTGACAGTAGCTCACAACACGAGTGATGCACACACACACACACACACACACACACACACACACACACACACACACACACACACACACACACACACACACACACACACACACACTTTGCTGTGCTGCTGTAATAATGGAGGAGTAGGGACGTAGTCTGAGGGAGAAGCAAAGGGTGAGGCAAAGGGAGAGAGAAAGGCTGCTTGAGTCAGTGAACTTCCATCATCCATCAAAGCGACCGAGGCGCTGACGCACTGACACATCCCCAGATCCTTGTCGACAAATTGCCCTGGTAAATGATTCCTCTTATCAGTGCAATCATACATCCGTCGCTCTTTTCCTTCATCCATTCATCTGTCTCTGCATCATTCACATATTTCTCCCTCTCTCACTGTCTGGTTACATTTTACAGCAAATTTAAATAAACATGATTTTAAATGCATGAAGGGTTTACAAACATTAATGTTAAAATAACAGTTTAGAAATGGCTCAGAGTGTGTGTGTGTGTGTGTGTGTGTTTCATTTACTGTCCCTGCATCAACACTGTATCATGATTGTTGTCTTTGATTTTGGTAATAGCTGCGTCGACTGTGGCATAAAGAATTACAAAATTATTTACTTTTATTAAAATATTTATTATTGATTTGTTTGAAGAATCCACCTAAATTTTATGCACTACAGCAGGGGTGTCAAACTCAAATACACAGTGGGCCAAAATTCAAAACTGGAACAAAGTCGCGGTCTAACGTTAATATTTATTGAAATATATTTATTCCTTCAGATATAAGAATGAATCTTTTCTTATGGACATGTTTTGCTGAAAAACTGAATAAACAAAGCTTAATACTAAACAATATATATATTAGCTGTATAATACCAGTAGGCCAGCTCTAATAGGAATTTGGTATGGCTTAGCGGGCCAAATGTAATTAGGCTGCGGGGCAAATTTGGCCCGCGGGCCAGAGTTTGACACCGATGCACTACAGAGTGCATCGGTGTCAAAGTTTACAATCTATGTTACAGTATATGACTAAAAATCTGTGTAAATAAGTGAAATTGGTGCTAATTATTTTTTAAACGTTGTACAGGATCTGATGAATGCAAAGTCTTCTTTTTTGTTCTTGTTTTTACAATTTTGTGAGCAAGAAACAAAAAACAAACAAACAAACCAAAAAAACCCATTTATTTATTTATTTATTTAAAGTTACGCTGAAACCAAGCACACCATTGTTTTTCTTGTGACATTACCAATAAGTCTGATGTGTCACATGGCCCTCTTCCTATTGAAAAAACAGTTGTGTCCAAGATGGCTGACTTCTAAATGGCCACCATGGTCACCACCCATCTTGAGGAGTTTGCCCCCTCACATATACTAATGTGCCACAAACAGGACTTTAATGGTAAATGGCCTGCATTTGTAAAGCGCTATTCTAGTCCCTAAGGACCCCAAAGCGCTTCACACTACATTCAGTCAGTCACCCATTCACACACTGGTGATGGCAGCTACATACACGTAATAACAGGGGAATGGTTGGTGATTTAGCCACAGCTGCCCTGGGGCGCACTGACAGAGGCGAGGCTGCCGGACACTGGCGCCACCGGGCCCTCTGACCACCACCAGTAGGCAAACATGGGGTTAGTATCTTGACCAAGGATATTTGGCATGCAGCCAGGGGGGAGCCTGGGATCGAACCACCGACCTTCTGATTAGGCTGACCTGCTCTGCCACCTGAGCTACAGCCACCCTCATATCACCAACCATTCCCCTGTTATTACGTGTATCCATATAAATGGCCCACCCTGTACAAAGTACAAATGTTTCATTCAAACACAGGTGGAAAATTGGAAATATGATGATTGTAAGCATTCCTGTCAATATAAAATTGTATTTAGTAGTCAGTATAAGCTTTTTAATGATATAAGTTTGATAGAATACTGCATAATAACCTTTTGATGACTTAGGTTGTTGTTCACCACGAAACTTGTTCTGTTCTTTTCAGATCAGTTTCTTCCCACAGCGATAGTAAGAGCTGAACGAGCAGTTTCACCCCCTACAAACCGCACACGCACACACATACACAACCACATATGCACATGCTCACGTATCAACATTCCACTAAACAAATGTATTCATTGTTGTATTACTCTTCTTGTGTATAAATAAAGACAAGTGCAAGAACATAGCGCGCACGTCACAGGGCGGCCACTCTGGTGTGAGCGCCCTTGCAAGTAAAAACTGCAGCATGTGTGTTTCTACTCTCTGACTCTCAGCTGAAGAAGTTTCTTTTAGAATAAATCTCGTGACAGTTTCTATAGCTGTTGGAAATGATTAAAGATGCAATTAATTAAAAAATCCAATTTTAAGGTTCTCTGGTCAAGATTTATACATAAACTTGTTCCTGTCTGTAAGAAGTGAGGACATGTAGAGTCCAGAGAATTTTCAGTTTGTTTCAGTTTTATTTACACCAAGTCACAACAACAGTTGCCTCAAGGTGCTTTATATTGTACGATAGATTTTACAATAATAAAATTTTGAAACTAAACCTGACTCTTCTTCATCAGAGCTATCCACACGCCTCCTCTTCAGTCTGCACATTTCACTCTTTATTTTCTTAGATTATTCTTCACAGTCAGGGCTGCTCAGGTCAGCCAGCGAGCTGTGGTGGGGTGAGAAGTCAGCTACACCCTGGACAGGTCGCCCGGACGAGCATAGAGAGACAGAGAGCCCTTCACATGATTTAAAACAGCAGTTACCCCGAGCAGCTGCAGGGAGGAAGCTCATGTGGAAGAAACACAAACTCCAGACAGGTGGAGGAGTCCAACCCCGGATGGCTTCACTGTGCTAACCAGCGTGCAGTCATGCTGCTTGTTTATGAACAAACTCCTTCTTCAGTTTTTTAGGTCATAAAATATGAGCTGAGGGTATTTTCAACAGATTTACAGTATTTATAGTCAAAATGGCCCTTTGAAGGCTCCTGTGTTAAATCTTCTTTCAAACCTGTTTGCATTGTTTGGCTGTTTTTTGCTAGTTAAGACAAAATTGTGTTTTCACTGAATTTTTTAAATAATATTTGAATTCTGTTGGAGCTTTTTTTTAAATGTTGCTTTTTTGTTTAACACCTTATGAGTCTGTTTTAAAAATGTGCTGCAGAAATATAACAAAAACACGTGAAGCGTCAGTGACACACATCAAGTCACACATGTAACAGTAAGCTATGATCAAGGGAGCCAATAACATAATTATTTAGTATCAGCGTTACATGGAAATATCTTCTTATCTGTTATGTCGAATAAAGTAGGCTCAGTGACATCGTCAGGAAACACCTCTGTCTGATGACAAGACGGGTTTAAAGAAAGAAGAAGAGATCAGGACGACTCTGCATCAGCATCATCGTGAGGAAAGCTGCACGACTTTACACTACTGATCATTTTCCTGATGTGAGTACCAGTGTGTGTGACAGTGACCCAGTCCCTGTAAGTGAGTTATGAACGAGTGTGTCTCACTCACACACACACACACACACACACACACACACACACACACACACACACACACACACACACACACACACACACACACACACACACACAGAAGCAACAGAATCTAATTTAACACTCGGCTGAGCAGAGATTGCCCGACACTCCCAGTCCCTCACCGGCCGTGCGGGGATACTCCACGACCCGAGCCGTATGTGTGTCAATGAGTGTGTGTGCGACGATAGTTACAGAACAAAAACGTCGGCAGGAGAGAGGCACAGCCAGAGCAAGCAAGACAGAAGCCGTGTTCATTCAGAGGAGAATAGAGCAGTGAGTCCAATGCAGAGAGGAGACTGTTTAGGATTCAGAGTGTGATGCAAGTCCACTGGCTGCCAGCTCCCCGTAGATCTGCTACATGATATTCACTAACCCCTGTAACAGTTGCAAACATATGTAAATCTGCCTTTGTGCCCAATTCAATCAGACCCTACACAAAGCTTGTGACACTGCAGGTACACCCGGCTGACTATGACAAGCTCAGTGCAGACACACACAGGGAGGCTTTGTGTGTATAAACAAGTCTTGGTTCTGTCTTGTAGAAGATATTTCAAATTAATATTGCTAATACACAAAAAGTCTACTTATATATTTGACATTTAAATGCAATCTAAGTTAAAGCACAATTTTACCATTTTCATCCTTTATAGGAGTTGTGTGGCCTCGCACTTCTTTATACACCCAGGAGCTTCCATGTAATATTCACTGTTGGGGGGTGTGGTTGGTGGCTCGAAGCAGCGGGTTCGGGGTGTGGTGTCAGGGAGGGCAAACATCATCTAATCGTGCCTTCCCTGCTTCAGCAGCGGCTGGATGCGAGAGGAGGTCTGAGCGGCAGAGAGCTGGAGCAGCAAGAGCTGACAGCACGGCTGTGTGAATAAGTAAAAAAGCTGAAAGTGAGCATTCAGAGCCGTGTCGGTCCTTCTGCATCACAGAGCAGCTTGGGGTTCTTGCTCAAGGATACCCAGACCGGAGCAGCCAGGACTGGATCACCTCCACCTGCTGAGCTACAGCCCACTCACAGCAGCCAAGCTCCAAGTCAGTGACACAGTGGCACACACATGGCTGCAGGAGTGCTTGAATCCAGTGTTGGTGGGAAAAACATCACAAGTCAACTTCAAAGCCATCTACAGTGCACCAAGTGTTCCAGTGAACATGCATCAGTGACCTGCAGCGTCCCTACCAGGAACATCCCCATGCCACTTTGAACAAATACCACATGTATGATGCGCCTTCAATCAGGACTGAAGACAAAGTTATTTAAAAGCCAGAAACACATATGTAGGAGATCTACAGGTACCGAGGTCTGATGGAGCCATGGGAAGCAGGTTAAACAGTATAAGTGTTAAAGGCTGTGACCCCAAACTGGAAGAACTAGCATTAGCAGATTCAGAGGTCTCCCACAAGCATCCAGGTACAAACTGTAATTCATTTGTGTTGGTTAAAGGTGCAATGAGAAGTGCCAGTGTAGGTCATATTTCCTTCTTTCATTGTCTTAGGCTACGTTCACACTGCAGGTCTTAATGCTCAATTCCGATTTTTTGATCAAATCCGATGTTTTTGTCTGCTCGTTCACACTACAAATAAAATGTGACAGCAAACGCGCTCTAAATTCAAATTTTTTTTTTAAATTTGTCACGTACACAGTCATACACAGTACGATATGTAGTGAAATGCTCTAGTGTGAACGCTCAAAGCGGCCGCATGCGCAAAAGAAGACGTCACACACAACGCGCTCTGTTTAGACCCAGAGCAACAGTATGTTTGACTGATGGACGTTAATATAAAGACTTCGGACTTTACGTTTCCCAATTTTTTGCTTTAAGTTATTTTGTTATTTACATAATAATGTAGATAATCTAATAATGATCCTTATTGCTGTTTTAGAGGAGCGGTGCTTCAAAGGATAGCTGCAGATTTCTGTCAGAATCTGCAGATTATACAGAACAAATAAAATGTTCACCAGTGAAACGTTGTCTTCCCAACAGTTTCACTGGAGGGCCAGGAAGCGTTCACAATGTCTTATCGGGCGCTGATAATTGGCGTCTGTCTTGTGTCAGTGACGTAAAAGACGGATTTAATGCGACGTGACCATCAAGCAGCAGTCGCTTTCTAAAACATCAGATATGTGTCTGATTCAGGACCACATACGAAAGTGACCCAGATCGGATTTGAAAATATCGGATTTGTGCCGTTCACACTGTCACCATGATGGATATGAGTCGCAGAGGGTCAAAGAAGTCGGATTTGATGCGCTTTCACCTGCAGTGTGAACGTAGCCTTATTCATGCCAATGTAAAATGTGCATTGAGACATGTGAGTTCATTCTTCAACAGAAATATTTTCCTAAATGATAAGAAAACTTTCCTCTGTCTTATTGTTACTTTGGCTAAAGCTGCAAAGATGTCAGCACTGCTGCTTGGAGGCAAAAAAGTCTATAAAAGAGAAATCTTTTATATTTTATAGACTTTTTGTGCAATTTTTATAATAACTCTATGCAAATTAAAATATATCTGATAGACACTGAATTATATATCGTTTGGCCTCAGCACCAGGTATTTTGTGGAAACAAAAAAAACAAAAAACAGATGTAATGTTTCAAGATCTTATAAATAAAATAATTACAATAAAATGACACGATGTCATTTCCTGTAACTGGCAGATCCTGTTTTAGTTACCAGTCAGCACTGTGACTTTACATGTTGTTGAATAAATTGTTGAATTGTTGAAATAACCGTAATAAGGGACACACACCAAACCCCACGTTCAGTTTTTAGATTTATTTAAAATTAAAATCTTCAAGGTGACTAGTATTTATATCTATATTGTAACCCTAAAATAATACAGAGAGTACCTCAACAATCAGATGAGCCGCTATGAGCTAACACTTGGTCAGGGTGGGAAGGAAAAACTCCCTTTAAACAGGAAGAAACCTCCGGCAGGACCAGGCTCAGGGAGGGGCGGGGCCATCTGCTGCGACTGGCTGTCAACGAGGGGAGGAAGACGGGAGAACGGGACACTGTGGAGGCGAGCCTGAGATGGCCTGTATTTGAATAGCGCTTTACTTAGTCCCTAAGGACCCCAAACACTACATTTAGTCATTCACACACATCAAACCTCTGTCGCTGTGAAACATGTATGTACGTTTCTGCATGGATGGGATCTGGATGGACCAGCTGCTGATTGCACAGGTGTACTCAGTGCTCATAACGAGAAACTCTGTTCAAACCTGAATTTGAAACGTTGGCTACCATAGCAGTATAGTATTGCAACATGGCATTTGGGTCTTCTAACTAAAATGGGAAAACAGGAACATAAATAGTGCATCATTGCCAGACCTGGCCCACATCTGGTTGACATAAACCATGACACCAGTCAGTCAGCAGTGCCGGCTTGATGCCAGATCCGGGCCAGACCTGTCTGCTATGTGGGGAATGTCAGAGTTTGCTTCAGTCCATTAAAACATCAACAAACAAAACAATACGTCTGCATTTCTCTAAATAAATTACATAATATATTTTTAGGAAATAAGTTACCCCCCAAAAATTCTAGATGTAGCAAATGCAAATGAATATTTCTTTGTGTTATTTCATCGGAAGGGTCAATAAACTTTTTAAAAAACTGAGTTTTCTCTTTGTAAGATTTAATTAATATTCTTTATGTGACAACTGTTACAAGTCATTTTGGTTTTATTTACATTTTCTACAGCACTGTTACTCTTTTCCAACTTTCTTGAATTTGAGTTGTAGCAGATTTGAGCTCTTCACCAGTTGACTATTTCTACAGTGTTTCAAACTTGTGTGAAACTTGTATGAAAAGCATATAAGAGTGAAAACAGATATAAGATCCCTTGAAAAATTATATAATGAAACTTGTATGTTTTGGAAACTTACTAAAACAATGTATGAAAGTAATGAGAAAGTGGCCACTTTCATATAAGTTTTTACTATTTCTTTTCCATATGGGAAACTGGGAGACAAACTGGGTGATAATAGTTCTGACACTTGTTAAACACGTGTATTTAGTCACCGTGCAGTCATTAACGGCTCACACACCTGGAGATGTAACATCTAACATGAACCAGTAGCATCACTCTACTTTTTGGTATCTCATTTAAAGGAGCTGAAACCATTCACCAAATATTTCAGTGAAACACTGATTCATAAAAGGATGATAAATGTAGTCCCTAATTTTACTATGTAGATCTGCTTCCTGTTGTTAAAACTGTTCAAATATGTAGTTTACACTTGTGAACATGAGGTTTCTGTGATTTAAATAGTGGTTAAAGTTATTATAGACCAGACTCATTCAATGGTGGTGATAAATAATTAAGTTTGTTTGTAACAGAGAAATAAAACCTGAATTTTGTGACTGCTGCTTTTTCCACAAACCATTTAAAGAGAAACTTTGGTGCCTTTAGGAGCCTTTGTCTTTACAAGTTTTCTGTTTTAAGATCATTTAAAGGACCAGAGCAGACTGACGGCAACACTACAGAATTACAGAGGACCTCTGTCACAGTCCACGTTCCCCTCTGACGTACAAATCAGAACACATCAGCATCACTGATGCTCCAAAAGGACTTTGTTTCTTATCTTTGTACACTGAAAAAAAGGCCATGTTGGATTTACTTGATTCAATAGTGGACATTGGTTGCACACAAATGTTTTGCTTTGGCAGAAACTTAAACAATTGTGTTCAATCAACACAACTTTTTCATATTCAATAAACATGTGCATTTTGTGTTCATAAAACACGATTGAAGCGGTTGCAGGGGGGCTGGGAAATAACCCTGAATTGTTAGGCAGGGTACACCCTAGACAACTCACAAGTCTGTCACAAACAACCATTTGCACTTACATTGAGAGGTAATTTAGAATCATCAATTAACCTAACTCTAACAACTGCACGACTTTTAACTGTGGGAAGAAACCAGAATACCCAGAGAGAAACCAGTGCAAACTAGCCAGATTGTGGATTTGAACCCAGGATCTTCTACTGTGACGCAACAGCACCAACCACCATGCCACCAATCCAGACTTAACAAAGGAAAGCTATGATTTCAAGGCTTGATGCAGAATTTTTTGTACGTTTTGTGATTTTCCTAAAGTTTGACATCTCGTGCAATCTTGTGAATTTCATGCGTTTAGCAACTAACCACTCTTACTAGATTGTATCATGTCATCTCAACAAGGACAAAGTAAGTTGTTGAATTTCGTACAGATCCTTCATGATTTAATTACGTTCATAGAAGCATGAAATTATTGTGTTTAAATTACAAGTTAGACTTTTTTAAGGTAACAAACACCCAATTTACTTTTTTCAGTATACCAAAAAAAGTAGTGGAGGCAACTCGATTTGACTGAGATGGATGCCTTTCTAAAACCACGATCCAAAGCATACGGGACTGAAAGTTATTGACTTACTTCACTCGAACATGATATGAACAATTTAATCTAGCCTCTCTGCATATCATGTAGTTTCTACACTATATAGTTACACTTAACTTTAAAGCATGAGGCACTTATGTTAAATACACGCAAGATGCTTACGTAAATCCAAGAGTTGGCCAATCCCTTTTTTTCAGTGTATCCAGTCCACAAATTTCCATTGAAGATCAAAGCACATTGATTGGCTTCTCACCATCACAGATGGAAAACATAGCAGTTAACAAACTATGTTCACTGACGACTGAAAAGCTTTGAAGTGGTCAGTGAGCTGGAAGTGCATACATGTGACAGTCCAGCATTATACTCAGCTGACCCTGAACACTAACTTGCTAGCTAGTGCAACATCCTGCCAGCACAGGTAAAAGGATCTTGTCTCCTTCACCTGGTGGGACTTTGATGATTGGATCCACCGGCCCACATCTGGATTCCACCCAGTGGTTTCCACCAGTCAAAGTGCTGCTCGATGAGACCGGCCCACAGGCTTCCTCTGGATGTGCTGCTAATCAAATTCCAATCAGGGTGTAAGGAGTGAGGGGCTTAGCATACATATTAGACTATATGGGTCAAAGTGCCACCAGGGAACCTAGAATTTCACTTTATCAGTGTTTGAATTTGGTCTCCTTCATCACTGCGCATGTCACACACGGCTGAGCTGGGCTGGTTTGGATCAAGGCAGTCTCAGTTCAACCCCGACACGGGAAGATGCACGGAGATCTTCAACAACATTTACATGTGTTAAAAAACAGACCACCTCTGTAACCGATCAAGAACACAGCAGCGCTGACTTTTCACACACAGACTTTCCTCGGCTCTCTGTGCCATCAATCACAGATAAGAGCGTCTTATTGAATGGATTGACTTTACTCTGAAAAAGAAACAATAAAAGGTGGAAACCAACCAAAACTGGACATATGTAGTTTAACAAAGCTACCTCCCAGCTCAGAGTGGGATAGCAAACAATGCATGGCTGACCTGTGTCCATACAACAGTACTGAAAACAAGGGCCTTTGTAGCACAGTCAAAACACTGAACCCAGCTTCTGCCTCACTCAGGCTCTACAGAGAAGCACGAAGGACAGCTGGAGAACGACTCAAAGAGATGCATGAATAAATGAAGGTGTGTGACTGAGTGAACAGGACTAGTAGAAAGCACTTTATCTGCTCAGGCTGATCAGGTGTTGTGGAAGCAGCGGTGGATGGACTGGATCCAGTCGTACAAAGAAGAAGGAAAACACAGACTTTTATGAAAATCCCTGATTGTTCCCAAAGGTGTCCAGTTTATGGAAGCACAGACTTTGATGAGAAATAACATCACAATCCTTTTCCTTTACAGAGTTTGTTGCTAATTATTCTGTTGCACATACTTCAAGTACGCAATTTTAACAAAATTTCAGATTGTATTTACTTTGTTACATATGTGTGAAATTCAGTGAAATATTCTGCTGAATATGACAACTGAGTGTGCACAGTGTTGGGAAGGTTACTGTTAAAATGTATTCCACTACAGATTACAGATTACATTACCCGAAATGTATTTTGTAACATATTCTGTTACGTTACTCAATGAGAGTAACGTATTCTGAATACTTTGGATTACTTAATATATTATCATGAATTTTACAACTTCATGAATGTTCTATTGCTGTGTGATTTATTACTATTACTGAAGGTTACTCTCCACACCAACACCAACCAGATGTTTAAATTTTAATATAAATGAGTAACAGTAGGTGGACATTAGGTAAGGCTGCACTTTTTGCAGCGATCTCGTATAGAAAACTATTCCTCCGCGGCTCCGAACCGTAGTAAAGGGACCTCTGGCTGATACGTCGGGTTCGTAGCTGAAAACTAGCTTTACTTTGTTGTCTGGGTCAACTTTGCTAGCGAGAGACAGAGAGAGGCGTTGAAAGGCTGCTCCAACGGCTCTTAGAACCGACTCTTTGAAGTGAACGACACGAGCCGGTTTTTTTTGTTTGTTTTTTCTCTCACCCTCTCTCTTTTTACAACTACATGTCTTTACGCCCTTTTTTTCACTTCACGCCGCACGTGAGCTGTGTGCTTGCACTGAGCGGGGTGGGGTGGGGGGTGGGGAGTAGTTACACTCACAGTAGCACAGGAACTGAGCGGGAGGGAGAGAGAGAGAAAGAGAGCCAGGGACAACAACAACAGACAACATCGTCACATCAGAAAGGTATAGTTATTATCATTATTATTATTATAGTAATCATCCACAATTATTTTCAGTTGTGGACGATAAAGGATTCAGAAAGTTTATTCATGCAGTGAATCCTATCTATGCAATTCCAAGCAGGAAAACACTCTGCCAAAAAAATCATCCCAGGTCCATATGACAGAGAATATGCATCTTCTTTTTCTTTTGCATGTCTTAATTTATATTTAATTGTGTTGTGGTTTGCAGTGTTTTGTGTTGTTTCACTTTAAATTTGTTTAAAAGGAAAAAGCTGAAAATTTAAATAGTTAAAAGTTGAAATGTGAATAGTTGGTTTTTGTATTTTATAATTTATTTATTACATTTTATGTGGAGTGAATAAATAAAAGTATATTTACGGTGGCCCCTAGAGACAAAGCACGTACAAAACACATTCTTTGTGTTTATTCTACATTTACTTCATTATATTGCATAAATGTCAGTTACAAGCTTAACTTCCTCGCAATTGATTACAGAAAATTGTGAGATTAATTTCTTAATTTTTCAATTTATTGACAGCACTAATACATATTTTTTACCATAACTCTGGATTTAGTTGTTTGAAACTAGTTTTAGGAAATGCTCAAGTGTGGAACAGATTTCGGTATTTTAATGTGTCCTCGGGTTTTTCTTTTAGCTGACGGTGCTTCCTGGTACGCACACACACATTTTCATCGTGTGTCACTGTCACTTACTGACACACCACACGACGCACACAGACAGACGCGTGCTCACGCAGATATGGTGGTGCAACACCCTCTGACAGTTTCCAGAAAGGGTGGAAGGCCAGACTTTAATTGAGTGAGCATGTTGCAGTGTGTGCAGTGCTAGTGAGTGTGTGTGAGAGTGATGGGGGATTAGGAGGGGCAGCTGTCTATCACAGTGGGACTAATAGGACTCCGGGCTCAGGAATGCTGATGTGGGCTCGATGCAAAGGAGCGTGTTTCATTGTCATTCACACTCTGTGTATATACTGTGTGTGTCATGAGAAATTTGCCTCCCCACACACCCCCAATTTTCAGATAGATTTCAGATGTTTTTCTGTTTTTTCTATTTAAACCTGATCAGCACAGCAGCTTTAGTCCAGCTGCAAAAAGCTTTAATTGAATCCAATTTTATTTATTTAGTGCCAAATCAAAACAACTGTTGCCTCAAGTCGCTTCATATTGTAAGATAAAGACCCGACCATAATAAAAAAAACAAAACCCTCTTTGAGCAAAACCTTTGGAGACAGTGGGAAGGAAACCCCCCCTTTAAATAGGAAGAAGCCTCCAGCAAAATGAAGCTCATCTACACGAGTGGTAGGGGTGAGGGGAGGAAGACAGGCCAAAGACACGCTGTGGAAGAGAGACAGAGATTAATAATGACTAATGATTCAATGCAGAGTGGTGTATAATCACGTATTTAGTGAAGAGGAAACACCCAGTGCATCATGGGAATCTCCGGCAGCCTACGTCTATTGCAGCATAACTAAGGGAGGATTCAGGGTCACCTGGTCCAGCCCTAACTATATGCTTTAGCAAAAAGGAAAGTTTGAAGCCTAATCTTGAAAGTAGAGATAGTGTCTGTCTCCTGAATCCAAACTGGAAGCTGGTTCCACAGAAGAGGGGCCTGAAAACTGAAGGCTCTGCCTCCCATTCTACTTTTAAATACTCTAGGAACAACAAGTAGGCCTGCAGAGCGAGAGCGAAGTGCTCTAATAGGGTGATATGGTACTACAAGGTCATTGAGATAAGATGGGGCCTGATTATTTAAGACCTTGTATAAAACATGTGTGCCACATTCACATGGATGTAAAAGTGTGAGATTCAGAATTCAGTAAATAAAATACATTTTCATTAAAGTTTGAATGTTCACAGACTCGCATTCAAACTTTACATAACAATGACAATGAGACAAAACAGAGGCACAGATGCTGCCAGCCAAACTTATATCTCTGCTAAATGTCTTATAATTCAAAACTAACAACCTAAATGCATGACCCTGCGATACCCACCATCCACGCACCCTCACACACACACACACACACACACACACACACACACACACACACACACACACACACACACATGATTACTGAAGCTCCATAGACCTCAGTTTAACCACACTGTGTTGGAAAAAAATATCTACCTTAACAAAGCCTGAAATAAATCAGTTCAGTCCTCCATCTCTTCCTTCACCCTCTTTCTCCCCTACTTGAAGTCAAGTGGCATTTCCAATTTGAAATTGCTCCCCAGCTCTTTGTGAATGAAATTGAATCACACTGAAAGACAGTGATTGATTATTTCTGAACACAGTGGTTTCCATGGTGTGTACCTGCCGTCCTACATTGCCCAGTCAATCACGACAGTGTGCTCATTCATGAGAAAGGAAAATGCAAATAAGTGCATGTGTGTAACATCCACCTCACACTGAAAACCGAATATAACACACTGTGTGTTTCAGAGCTCATACGTGTGTAGACACAAACATCTCAGCCCACCAATGCTCTTCTTACACACCTACAGCCCGTACAGCTGTTTGTTTAATTACACATGAAATATGAAGTCAGTCACTGACATCACCCAAGAGTCCTACTTTCTACATGTTGTGCTTACTTCTTAGTCACTCGATTGATCCAATTATGAAAATGCTGAGAAATCTGAGAATCTGTCTCATTAAATACCAGATAAAATGATCAGATTTAATTTTTATCTCTGTCTATCTGCAAAATCCATCTCAAGTGCGTTTCATACCAGTGCGCATGCGCCAACCAGCGTGCAGCCTGTTACAGTCGCTCCTGCTTTTCTCTTAGTTTAGCTCTTTTTTCTTACGTATTCTTTTTTTTTTCTGACTTGTATTTTCCTCCGTTTTCTATCTCTTACTCAATCATGTGGATTGAGAGAGTTTTTGTTCTTCTGGTGGCCGTGGAACTGTTACTTTTATCATGGAACGGGACCGCGGCACATCTCCTACACGCACGGACTGTTTACTCCAGAGATCAGCTGATCGCCCTGATGCCGGCCGGCTCGCTGGCCAGGCCCGCAGAAGTGCCCGCAGAAGTACCAGCTGAAATTTGGAGGAAAACACATCGGGGATGCAGAGGTCAAGGACAGAAGAGAAGAAAAAAGGTGACGGTGAGACAGCGGAGGCTCGAAGCGAGGAGGAGGTTTAAACCGTGTCTGCCGTCTATCGTGATGGGAAATGTGCGATCGTTGGCAATTAAAATCGACGAGCTCTCAGCACTGGTACGGAGTCAGAGGGAATACCGAGAGTGTAGCCTGATGTGTTTCACCGAATCATGGCTGCACCAGGTCATTCCCGATGAGAATGCTTCCGTGGAAGGCTTCCACACTGTTCGGGCGGACAGGGACAGCATCGCTAGCGGTAAGCGTAAAGGAGGTGGGCTTGCTGTTTTAGTTAACAACCGGTGGTGTAACCCTGCCAACATAACAATCAAAGAAAGGATTTGTTGCCCGGACACTGAACTGTGTGCTGTTGGACTCAGGCCGTATTATTTACCCAGGGAATTCTCTCACGTCATCTTGGTGGCTGTTTATGTTCCCCCCTCTGCTAACCCCACAGCTGCATGTGACACTATTCACTCTGCCATAGCTCGGCTACAGACTCAGCACCCGAGTGCCTTTATTGTGATCTCGGGTGACTTCAACCATGTATCACTGGACAATAGGCTGGAGCCTATCCCAGCTGTCATAGGGCGAGAGGCAGGGTACACCCTGGACAGGTCGCCAGTCTGTCGCAGGGCCAACACACAGGGACAGACAACCATTCGCACTCACATTCACACCTAGTGACAATTTGGATTATCCAGTTAACCTATCCCCACAAGCTGCATCTCTTTGGATGGTGGGAGGAAGCCGGAGTACCCGGAGGGAACCCACGCAAACACGGGGAGAACATGCAAACTCCACACAGAAAGACCCCGGCCTGATGGTGGAATTGAACTCAGGACCTTCTTGCTGTGCTGCCAACCCAGACAGCCAGCTTTTCACATGTGGTCTAATTTCCATAACTTGGTTATGCTGTATTTCACCTGTAACAAGCAGTAAATTGTGTTTTTTTGGAGAACTTTGCCGGGCTGTCTTTCAGTTAGTAAATCCCCAGGATACATAGTTTAGGACAGGGATTCAGCTTAACTCTTGTAACATGTACAATTACAGTACATCTGAAACTTCTTTCAAAAACCTTTTTCTGAACATTCCCACAGGCAGTGCATCTCTTCCATTGTTAATTGCCTTTTCTCACCATTTCTGTACCAACACACTACTTTCTGCAGTACGATACTGTTCAACTGAAGCTCACGAGGGTATGGTACCACAGTGTCTTTAACACTGCTTTCACTAGCAGGGACCACATCCTTGGTAACGATGAGGGATGAGGAGTGTGAATGGTGCTGCGGTTTGGGGAAGGCCTTGAAGGGGACTGGCGACGGCTCTCGGGCCGGGCAAAACCCCATGTACTAACGAGAAATAAATGGAGGAAAGGAAGAGAGGAGAGGAGAAGAGAGGAAAGAAAAGGGGGGGGGGCATCAGGAATTGGGGAAGGGTTTTTTTTATAGCCCGAGGCTGGAGGGGCGTGAAGGAGGAGTGGTCCCGCTCCTGAAATTCAGATGATATCTCCACTTCACTAGCAGGGACCACATCCTTGGTAATGATGGGCGATGAGGGATGAGGAGTGTGAATAGTGCTGCGGTTTGGGGAAGGCCTTGAAGGGGACTGGCAACGACTCTCGGGTCGGGCAGAACCCCGAAGAAGGCATCCCCTACAGGAGCGAAGATTGGGCATTACGGAGGTCTTGGTGATTTTTGTGAATGTATAACAGGTAGGCTTGTGATGACCATCGACCCAGGAGCTTAAGTGGTCGGGGATTCCTTTGCAGAGGCAGATGCTCAGCTCAGGAACCGGAAGGCACGAGATATGAAGCTGGAAACTGTTACGATGTTGAATGACAGGAAGGGCAGGTTGAAGTTATGATGGAATGAACGGAATGTGTTCCAAGCGGCCCAATAGGAGGACAATGTGCTTGCTGCAAGGCTATTTATAATCGCTTCTTGGGAGACGCTGATGAGTTCTGCGATGCTGGGGTTTAGATCTCGAACGTCGTGGCTGAAAATGGAGGAACTGGGGTCGGCGCTGCCTCTGCGTGGGGTGCCAGGGCTCTGAATGTCTGGAGGGAGAGACGAGACAAGACCTACCATAGAACCAAGTCCGCCAGAGCTTATCTTTATGTTTTTACACGCTGTAGTGCCATTTGTGGGAGCATTTCAAGTTTCCATATATCAATACAGCCGTTATAGGCCAAATTTTAATAATATGTATGCATTAAGTCCATAGTAACTACATAAATTGCAAAAAATTGTAGTGCAGTAAACTCCAAAAAAATTGAAATTTTTTTTTTAACATATATTTCTAGTTAGAGAAATTTAAGAGGCTTATCCCTCAAAACTGTAAATACAAAAAAGTTGCACAAAATAGTTTCCAACCACAAGAAATTTATTTTGAGTGTCTTCATAGTTTTATTTTTGAGATACACTAATTTTTATATACTACAGGAAAAATGAAAATAAATATTATAATTCATCAAAATAAACTAATTCCAAGAGTGTAATTTGAGTTCTAAGCATCCCAGAAACGATACAGAAAAGCATAAAGTCAAACATGACTTTTAAAAACACCAACATAGGCTTTCGCGAAAATGACGTCACTTCCAGTTTCGAGCAGGAAATGGCAGACATGCGATAGTTCACGCTGAGGTATATACCAATGTAGGAAGTGTTATGAACATCGGCAAAGCGTGTTTCTGGAATATTATGTTTTTGTTGCTGCAAGTGCTTCTTATGGAATTTTTGCAAAAGCTATATGTGGAAGGAAACCATGACCTAGGGCAAGCTAATGTCATTAGATATAAATACAACTCCTCTGGTTTCACATGCAAAATAAATTATTGCGCTACCTTATGTGGTTGTAGTTCTACAGGGATTTAAAAATAGTTAGGTAAAACGGAGTGTGCCTGCTCTGACCGGTTGTAAAGGGTTAATTATATATTTTATGTAATAATTTATAAAATTTGGGTTAGAAACAATAGAAACGATAGAAGACAAATGTCACGATTGACACTTTTCTATTGTCCACACGATATATATCGTCATATCGCCCAGCACTAGTAAAGACTAGAGCTGGGCGATATAAGATTTTTTCATATCACGATGTTTTTTTCATTTCAGGCGATAACGATATCTATCACGATATAAGCCAAATAACTATATTTGTAAGATTTAAATGTGCCGTTGCTCACAAGTAAAATGTGAAATAATCAGCAGCTTGTTTTTATTGAAATATTTATTTCCCATAATAAGTTCAACAGGGTAGATGTTAGTGATGGGTCGTTCGCGAACGAAATGGCTCTTAGAGCCGACTCTTTGACGTGAACGACGCGAGCCGGCTCCTTATCGCGAGCCGTCACGTGGTTTTTTTTTTCTTTCTCTCACCCTCTCTCGCACTTTTTTCTTTTTTTCCGCTTCACTCTGCACGCGAGCCTTGTGCTTTACGCTGGGCAGAGGGGGGAGGGGCGGTAGTTACACTCAGTAGCACACGAACAGAGCCAGAAGGGGAGAGAGAGAAAGAGAGCCAGGGACAACAACGTCACATTAGAAAGGTATAGTAATCATCCACAACTATTTTCAGTTGCAGATGATAAAGGATTCAGAAAGTTTATTCACGCAGGCCCATATGACAGAGAATATGCATGTTCTTTTTGTTTTCATATTATAATTTATATTTAATTGTATTGTGGATTGCAGTGTTTTGTGTTGTTTTCACTTTAAATTTGTAAAAGGAAAAAGCTGAAAATTTAAATAGTTAAAAGTTGAAATGTGAATAGTTGATTTTTGTATTATATGATTTATTTATTTATTACATTTTATGTGGAGTGAATAAATAAAAGTATATTTACGGTGGCCCCTAGAGACAAAGCACATACAAACTCCAAAACACGTAAAAACTCCAAAACACGTAAAAACACGTACAAACACGTACAAACTCCGAAGCACGTAAAAACTCAGAAGCACATAAAAACTCAAAACACGTACAAAAGACAACAGAAGTGCTCCAGGATGCTGGGCGCAGTGTTGAGCTTTTGTTATCTTGTGGCTACACAAGCCACAAGATAACAGTGGTAGTAACAGGTAAATGAAATTTTTTTTCTTTAATGATTTGAATATACACTGAACAAAAATATAAATGCAACACTTTTGTTTTTGCTCCCATTCCCCATGGGATGGACGTAGAGACCTAAAATTCATTCCAGATACACAATATAACCATCCCTCCCAAACAGTGGTCACAAATCAGTCCAAATGTGTGGTAGTGGGCACATCTGCCATATTGAGATAATCCATCCCACCTCACAGGTGTGCCACATCAGGATGCTGATCTGACATCATGAGTAGTGCACAGGTGTACCTCAGACTGCCCACAACAAAAGGCCACCCTGGAATGTGCAGTTTTGTCTCACAGCAAAATGCCACAGATGCCACAAGCAATGAGGGAGCGTGCAATTGGCATGCTGACAGCAGGAATGTCAACCAGATCTGTCGCCCGTGCATTGAATGTTCATTTCTCAACCATAAGCCGTCTCCACAGGCGTTTCAGAGAATATGGCAGCACATCCAACCGGCCTCACAACCGCAGACCTCGTGTAACCACACCAGCCCAGGACCTCCACATCCAGCAGGTTCACCTCCAAGATCGTCTGAGACCAGCCACCCAGACAGCTGCTGGAACAATTGGTTTGCACAACCAAACAATTTCTGCACAAACTGTCAGAAACCGTCTCAGGGACGCTCAACTGCATGCCCGTCGTCCTCATCGGGGTCTTGACCTGACTCCAGCTCGTCGCCGTAACAGACTTGTGTGGGCAAATGCTCACATTCGATGGCGTCTGGCACGTTGGAGAGGTGTGCGCTTCACGGATGAATCATGGTTCACATTGTTCAGGGCAGATGGCAGCTGAGAATGTCCCAGTTCTTGCATGGCCAGCATACTCACCGGACATGTCACCCATTGAGCATGTTCGGGATGTGCTTGACCGGCGTATACGACAGCGTGTACCAGTTCCCACGAATATCCAACAACCTCGCACAGCCATTGAAGTGGAGTGGACCAACATTCCACAGGCCACAATTGACAATCTGATAGACTCCATGCGACGATGTGTTGCACTGCATGAGGCAAATGGTAGTCACACCAGATACTGACCGGTTCTGGGTCCCCAGACCCCCAATAGCCCAAAAAACTGCACATTCCAGGGTGGCCTTTTGTTGTGGGCAGTCTGAGGTACACCTGTGCACTACTCATGATGTCAGATCAGCATCCTGATGTGGCACACCTGTGAGGTGGGATGGATTATCTCAATATGGCAGATGTGCCCACTACCACACATTTGGACTGATTTGTGACCACTGTTTGGGAGGGATGGTTATATTGTGTATCTGGAATGAATTTTAGGTCTCTACGTCCATCCCATGGGGAATGGGAGCAGTAACAAAGGTGTTGCGTTTATATTTTTGTTGAGTGTATATGAGTGCCTGTGTATAAATACACAAACAATACACACATGCTTTCAATTGTGTAATTTAAGTGATCTAGTAGCTCTGCTTTGGAAGTTCAGTTCATGCTAGAAATGTGTTTTGGAATTTGTACGTGTTTTGTCTCTAGGGCCCACCACATATATTTATATATAAACATATAAATAAAACCACTTTTTTTTTTACGTTAGTAATTCCTTTTGTGCATAATTTTATATTATTGTTATTAATAAATTAATTAAAGCAACAAAACAACCTGAAGAGCCGGTTCGGAGCCGAAAGAGCCGGCTCTTTTTAGTGAGCCGAACCGAAAGAGCCGGATCTCTAAAAAGAGCCGGAAATCCCATCACTAGTAGATGTACTTAAGGAACATGAGACTTTTTCAGATAAATAAAGGCAAATATTGCAAACTACACAAAAGGCAGCCGCTAAAGCGTTTAAGTTTCAAAATAGAACAAACGAAACAGACTAAATTGTCAATTCCACTTAGAAACAAAATATTAATTCTAAAAATAAATCTTAGTTTGTTTTACAGAAGAACAGACAAAACTGACTAACTTTTGTCAATATCAAATAAACTGAGAACTAAAAGGAAATTCTCGATCTCTCCTTGTTGTATAGCTGAGCTTTTCAAACAGTTTTAACAGTTACTTTAGTTTGACAAAAGCCGAATGACGAATTAGCGCTTCCAGTCAGAGACTGAGGCTACGTCCACACGTACACGGGTATTTTTGAAAACTGAGATTTTCCGTTGTCGTTTTAAAAAATAATCCCGTCCACACATAAAGGCAGAAATGAAGGAAAACGCTGCTATGAACATGCCAAAGCAGCAGGTGGAGCTAGATTCCTAACCGTGCAGAAATGTTGGCCAATCAGAAGTCTAGAAGCCTCGGTGGGAAAAAGTAAACAAAGCTGGGGCATAGAAGCAGAACCGAGTCGTATGTGTGGAGGGACAGTAACTGTGTGTATGTAAGCATTTAAACACTGCAGAGAGTAGAATTAACAGTAACAGTATTGTAGAAATTCATTTCACCGAAACAATAACGTGGCGCACAGTGTGACGTCAAAAAATGCGCACACCTTTGACGCTGCGTTTTCTCCGTTTTTCTAGTCCACACGTAAATGCAAAAACGGAGTTTTCAAAAATCTTCATTTTCAGTGACCAAAAACGCCGTTTACGTGTGGACGAAAGGTGCAAACGCATAGAAAAATCTGCGTTTTCAAAAATACCCGGGTACGTGTGGACGTAGCCTGAGCATGCACCAGTTTATTGTATTTCCAGACTTGCTTTCGGCACAATTTACAGTGCACGCTACTCTGTTTTTAGTCAGACTTGAAATAGCCGAAATACCTTCACACTACGGAACTTCTATGGCTCTTCCGTTCGACAATCTCTCCGGCATTGGAACCATCATCTGTTTTCTCTTCGGTAACCTTCGGTCACGCTCTGTTGATTTTTCTAGTCGGCACACTCATTTCCTCCATTACCCGGGCAGTACGGTGGTTGGCTGCTTCCCAAACAAATACACATGTGCGGCTTGGCACTTGTGCTGTACGTAACAAGTCACGTGATGTGACGCTGCGGCTGTGATTGGTTTGGCTCTGCGGTACGTAATTTGGATTGGCTGCTCTTTTTTTTTTAAGAGGACAAGAGCGGCGAGGTCTATCGCGATAGTTTAATTTTTCTATCGAGAAAAAGTTATATCGCGATACATATCGTTATCGTTCTATCGCCCAGCTCTAGTAAAGACCCTACAATAAACCACTATTTACTGTCCGTACTCTGCATGTCCAAACTATCATAGCCTCAGATTCTCATTTCTAATCCTGCTAACTCTCAATGAAAACATCTTTGTGAACCTCCAGCTACCCAGCCGTCTTTCTGTCAGTGTCACCGACTCCAAACCATACATCACAGCAGCTCTCACAAGCCCTTTCACTCTCGCTGCTATCCTTCTGTCACAAATCACCTCTCCACCCACTCCACCCTTTCTGCACTCTCTCTTCTTCACCTCTCTTGCGCTGTACTGCTCATTACTCTGGATGGTTCACAGCAGGTATTTAAACTCACTGCTCTGAGTGTTCTGCTGCAAATCACATCGTTTTTGATAATTATCTTGACAGAACTGAGAAAACAGCCTTCCATATAAAACATTTTGTAATTTTGTCCCTGGTACATTTTGGATTAAACTTAGCAGAGCACAGACCGATCTCTGCCCAGGCGACCGTACATCGAAATTACATTAGTTCTGAATGAATTCAAATTCAAATTTTATTTGTCACGTACACAGTCATACACAGTACGATATGTAGTGAAATGCTTGGACAACTGCTCGTGACCTAAAGAAAACAAAAAAGGAAAAGGCTATGAATAAGATAGGAAATAAATATGAAAAATTAAAAAGGGTAAATTTAACTAGGAAGGAATAAAATATAAATTAAGGTTAAAAATGAAATAACTGTACAACACAAATTAGAATGAAGGGTAAATTTAACTGGGAGAATAAGATAAAATATATAAATTAAAGTTGAAAATAAAATAACTGTACAACAAAATACACAATATAGAACTATATAAGAATGTATGAAGAAATATAAATAAATATATGCACAATAACAGCAGCGTGATTTAAGTAATGAAGTGAAACAATGTTCAGAAAGTCCAGTGTGTGTGTAAGAACCATATGTGTGGGTCAGTACTGTGTGGTGGTGTGATTGAGAGACCGTATCGCCTGCGGGAAGAAGCTCCTCCTCAGTCTCTCTGTGTTGGTCTTCAGGGAGCGGAATCGCTTTCCTGACCTCAACAGAGAGAACAGTCTGTTGTTGGGATGGCTGAGGTCCTTCACCATCTTCCTGGCCTTGGTCCGGCACCGCCTGCTGTAGATTGAGTGCAGGTCAGGGAGCTCGGAGCGGATGGTGCGCTCAGCTGACCGCACAACCCTCTGTAGAGCTCGTCTGTCCTGCATGGTGCTGTTCCCGAACCAGGTTAAGATGTTTCCCGTCAGGATGCTCTCTATGGTGCAGGAGTAAAAGTTCCTGAGCACCTTGGAGGGCAGTTGGAAGTCTCTCAAGCGTCTGAGGTGGTAGAGACGCTGTCGGGCCTTTTTCACCACGGTGTTGATGTGACAGGACCATGACAGGTCCTGCGTGATGTGAACTCCGAGGTATTTGAAGCTGTCCACTCTCTCCACTGGGCACTCGTTGATGACGGGGGTCTGGTAGTTCCTCTCCTGCTTAGTGCTGAAGTCCACTATCAGCTCCTTTGTCTTACTGACGTTTAGAAGGAGGTTGTTCCTCTGGCACCAGTTCTCCAGATTCCTAATCTCCTTCAGGTAGGCCGTCTCGTTGTTATCAGAGATCAGGCCCACCACGACGGTGTCGTCAGCAAACTTGATGATGGTGGTGGAGCTGGTAGTGGCCACGCAGTCATATGTGTACAAAGAGTACAGCAGGGGGCTCAGAACACACCCCTGGGGGGCTCCAGTGCTGAGAGTGGTGGAGGCTGAGACATGTCCGCCCATCCTTACTGCCTGTGGTCTGCCAGTTAGGAAGTTGGAGATCCACTGACACATAGATGAGCTGAGTCCCAGATGCTCCAGCTTGGTGGTGAGTGTGGAGGGAATTATGGTGTTAAATGCAGAGCTGTAGTCTATGAAGAGCATTTTAACATAATTCCCCCTTCTAGTGTCCAAGTGAGTGAGTGATGTGTGGAGGAGATGAGAGATGGCATCGTCTGTGGAACGATTTGGACGGTAAGCGAACTGTAGTGGGTCCAGTGTGTCTGGTAGTGAAGAAATGATGAAGTCTCTGACCAGGCGTTCAAAGCACTTCATCACTACTGAGGTGAGGGCTACAGGGTGATAGTCATTGAGAGAAGCAGGGTGGGGTTTCTTCGGGACAGGAACAATGATGGACTCTTTGAAGCATGTGGGGATCACCGACTGAGATAAAGAGATGTTGAATATCTCAGTGAACACAGGAGCTAGCTGGTATGCGCAGTCTCTTAGGATACGACCTGGGATGCCGTCTGGTCCTGCTGCTTTCCTGGTGTTCACTCTCTTGAAGGCTCTCCTTACTTCATGCTCGGAGATGACGAGCACGTTTCCGGTGCTGGCAGTATCTCCCTGTCTGCAGCCGTTAGCGCCGCTAACACTAGCATTGTTGGAGTCCTTAGCTGCAGCCTCGAAGCGAGCATAGAAAGTGTTCAGCTCGTCTGCCAGAGTCACGGCCGCGTTCGTCATACCGGTTGTTGGTGCTTTATAGTCCGTTATTGTCCTTAGTCCCCGCCACAGGCTCCTAGAGTCACTCTGTTGGAGTTGTGACTCTAGTTTCCTCCCGTAGCGCTGCTTCGCCTCTTTCACCGCCCTCCGCACGTTATATGACGCGGCTTTGTACGGGTCCATGTCCCCCGTCATGAGTCCCGTGTTGTAGGCAGCGGTGCGGGATCTCAGAGCGTCGCGGATGGTTTTATCCACCCACGGCTTCTGGTTGAACTGCACTGCACAGTGCGCAGCTTTATTTGAGCTACTTGTAACTTTTATTCATGTATTTTGTTGATGCACTGGACCAGATTACACAACAATAATCATGCTGTGAGGAACCAAATGCATTTACAATTAGCTTTATAACATCTGCTGTCATTCATTGTGACACATCTGACTCACCTGGAGTCGATATTATGTGCAGATAATGTTTGTGATCATTGTACCCAACAGTTGTTCACTATTATTAACACTTAATCTGCAGCTGTTTATTAAGGATTTCTCTCAATGAGACATATCAATGAATGAGTCAGCTGCATATACTGATCATCAGCAAACATGGCAATCTGAGCATTTATTGAATATTAATAGAAGATCATTAATAGACTGACATAAGAATAATCCCAGTCAGCTTCCTCAAGGTATACTGCTCATTTCTGACAATCTGGTATTAAGATAAACAGTCTCCCACATAGCAAAATTGGTATGGCCTGGATCTGGACCACACAATGTGCTTACACATGGCCCAAATTCCACAAAGAATAACGGCCCTTTGGTGGCCAGATCAGGTTTGCCAGAGGTGGCCCACACATGGGCCAGTACAAGGCCAGTTGCAGACACACTACTGGCCCTGTGCTGGCCCAGAACTTCAAACGTACAGCTCTGTTATCACTTCCAACGTAAATGAAGACAGAAAACTAAACAACAGTGACGTTTGTAGGGTTACTGAAGTTGGGCTAGCTGGTATATAATGATGTGCAAATGTGGTGGCTAGCAACACAGCTATGCTAGCATAAACAGTGAAGCTGGAGGATGAACGCTAACTTTTTTCCACTCGATAAAAGTTAACGTGAGGGTTCCTGATTGTTAGGGACAAATGCAATCAAACTTCAGTCATGAGAACAACTGAGATAATCCATCCACAATACCAGGTTAGTCATTCATATACTGCTGCATGGGCCGGGCTGCAGTTACAGCGGAAGGTTTTAAAAGCAAATTAACAGTGGTAATAAAAACCTAGAAAAGCAGACAGTGATCACTGACTGTTTTTAGGGGCTTGTTTGAATTAAATAGAACAAGATACAAAACATTAAAACATGTTAAAAAACATGTTGCACTCAATCTACAGCAGGCGGTGCTCCAAGGTGCTCAGGAACTTTTACTCGTGCACCATAGAGAGCATCCTGGCGGGAAACATCTTAACCTGGTTCGGGAACAGCACCATGCAGGACAGACGAGCTCTACAGAGGGTTGTGCGATCAGCTGAGCGCACCATCCGCTCCGAGCTCCCTGACCTGCACTCAATCTACAGCAGGCGGTGCTGGCCCAAGGCCAGGAAGATGGTGAAGGACCTCAGCCATCCCAACAACAGACTGTTCTCTCTGCTGAGGTCAGGAAAGCGATTCCGCTCCCTGAAGACCAACACAGAGAGACTGAGGAGGAGCTTCTTCCCGCAGGCGATACGGTCTCTCAATCACACCACCACACAGTACTGACCCACACATATGGTTCTTACACACACACTGGACTTTCTGGACATTGTTTTCACTTCATCACTTAAATCACTTTAAGCATATTTGCACTGCACAAGACATAATGTGGATTGCACAACACTGGACACTATATTCTTCATTTCCAGTTAATACTTGTACAGCTGCTGTTATTGTGTATATATTTATTTATATTTAGATTCCTTCATACATTCTTATATAGTTCTATATTGTGTATTGTGTATTTTGTTGTACAGTTATTTTATTTTCAACTTTAATTTATATATTTTATCTTATTCTTCCCAGTTAAATTTACCCTTCATTCTAATTTGTGTTGTACAGTTATTTCATTTTTAACCTTAATTTATATTTTATTCCTTCCTAGTTAAATTTACCCTTTTTAATTTTTCATATTTATTTCCTATCTTATTCATAGCCTTTTTCTTTTTTGTTCTCTTTAGGTCACGAGCAGTTGTCCAAGCATTTCACTGCATATCGTACTGTGTATGACTGTGTACGTGACAAATAAAATTTGAATTTGAATTTGAATTTGAAAACACAAAAGCCTTAATAAACACAGAGTAGTTTGGACCTGGAAGCAGGATTCATTATGTCATCACTTAAAGACCGGATAGACAACCAGTTCCCACTAGTACTGTAATCGGAAGGTTGCTGGTTCGAGCCCCGACTTGGACAGTCTCGGTCGTTGTGTCCTTGGGCAAGACACTTCACCCGTTGCCTACTGGTGGTGGTCAGAGGGCCCGGTGGCGCCAGTGTCCGGCAGCCTCGCCTCTGTCAGTGCGCCCCAGGGTGGCTGTGGCTACAATGTAGCTTGCCATCACCAGTGTGTGAATGTGTGCGTGAATGGGTGGATGACTGGATATGTAAAGCGCTTTGGGGTCCTTAGGGACTAGTAAAGCGCTATATAAATACAGGCCATTTACCATTTACCATAGTTCAGCTACTTGGAATTGTCTGCTTGCCGATCGATTCTGTTTATCAGTTCCACTTGCACTGACCAACAGCTGATTCAATATTAATCAAAGGTAACAGGAGTATATTCAAAAATGCCGTTTTTAAATTAGGACTTCATTATTAGGGAAAAAACTATCCAAACCTACCAGCTCAGGTGTGAAAAATGAAATAATGTTAATTCATGAATTAACTGTGATTAACCTCATTATTGGAAAGCTCCATTTCAACAGCCACAGCCAGCCCGATCACTGCAGGACCTTCTGAAGACATCACTGATATGTGACATCTGGTTTCACTGCTGTCATGTCATGTCTGCTCCAAGCTCGTATCCATCATACAAACATCATTTATCAGAACACTGATGTTTGCAAGCACCACAGCACAAAGCTGCTTTTGTCAGAGCGATGGAAAAACCTTCTTCCAATCAAGGTTGTCATTTGTAGAAATTATTCATAAATAAACTTGGTAACGCACACAAATGTACACAATTTGTGCAGTGAAAGTATAACTGTTTGCTTACAGATGGTTTGTTCTGAGTGTGATTAATAGATTTTTTAAAGATGATGGATGAGAAGAAAACCTTATTAAAGCGGTCGCTGGTTTTGGAAGATTGTCAAAGCAGCTGGCTCACATTAAACAGACCATCCATCCTGCTCGTCTGTTGTTGGGTGACTGACCTCTTCATCTTAGCTGCTCATGTGGTTCTCAGCTCTTCTGCAGCTGCATTAATGTCAGAAGATGTGATCTTTTCATACATTACTGAATAAATACCATTTTCAGAAAAATAATGTATCTCATCCTGACATCATCTGTGTGGTTGATGGTAAGATCTAACCGCGACACATGACTGCTGTCTGGTGCTCACAGCCATCACAGCCACATTCATTTACCAACATATGTGCAGCCAAGTTTCTTCAGTAAGCCAGCCTCTCGCCCCTAAGCAACCCCTGTCTCCCTCACACACACATCCACACACACCAGTGGAAAGTAGTTCACTGTCCAGGATCCCAAGGTCAGCTGCTTGATTAGCACTAAGCGCCAGAGGCTAACACTGTCAGGCAGTTTCCCCTTAATGAAGCCATCACGGCATGGTGAGAGTGAGAGAAATACAGCCAGTCAGCCCAACTGGACCTGCCTGATTTACAGCTACAGCAGTCCACACATCAACCACACTGAGGGAATATGTGGAGACGTAGCTATAGGTGTAGTTAAACTGTCAGAGTGATGATATAACGCCAGGTTCTAGTTCACTGGCATTTGGGAAGTGATGTATTTTTGACGCGTTCTCTTTATAAAATAACTGTGAGATTTTTACCCTGAGTGTAAATGTGTGAACATTTAACTAACCAATCAAAGGATTGCACTTCTGTAAGGCTCACAGAGTGACAGCACCACAAACACAGCACAGATGAAAGAAAAAAGAAGCCAGTAAATGTTCAGTAGAAAGTGAAAATGTGGCTATGAAAATAAATAAAGACAAATGATGATGGAGCCTGAGAAACAGAAGCCTCGATAAAAGGTCTGATTCTTATACAGACTTCAAAGCACTTTATTTATTTATTTATTTATTTAGGACAGTGCATGTTAATGAACATAAATGTAAAAAAAAATTACATGAATGTAAACATACCAGATTATAGCCAAAGGCTAATTTCCATCTGTTGTCCTTAAACATAAAAAAATAGACATAATTCATAAAAATTCATCATTCATTCATAATAAAAACTCCATCACCAAACTTACACATACACACCATTCTGTTCCCAAATAAAACATTAAAACTATACAACTTATACATGCTCACACACTTGATTTGTCCATGTTTAAACAACAGTTACTTTCTTCTATGATTTAAGTGCTCACTAACATTCACATCGATGCATCGGAGAGCAGTTTAGGATTAGGATGTTGCCCAAGGATATTTGGCATGCAGACTAGACGGAGCCAGGGATTGAACCACCAACCCTCTGATCAGTAGATGACCTGCTCTACCCCCCAGCTGTGTAAGCTTCGTTGCCTTCTAATGCAGCGGTCCACAACCTTTTTTGTGCCACAGACCGATTTATGTCTGACAATATTTTCATGGAAAGGCCTTTAATGTGTCGCAGATAAATACAACAAAATAAAATCAGTACTGGTACCAGGAAAACGATTTATTCATAACACACAGGAAAAGTCCCAGGGAAACCTAACGATAAAAACGATTAAAAAAATAACGAGAGGAACCCTGAAAACCATAAATTTCACACCTGAGCCTCAACTCTCAGCCCGGTAGGGCTGCTCGATATAACGATATATATCTGATGACGATATAAAAATGTCTATTGTTTCATTTTATGTTATCGTTTGTTTTGTGGTGTCGCAAAATAAACTGTTTACGGCAATATTTTTTCATTATTTTGATGGTCACTGTAGTGGTCATATTAATTTGTTAAAGTTCTCTCTTTCTTTTATATTTAATATAACCACACTACAGACGGACAAGCGCCTGTTTTTGTGCGTTGTCGTTAGCAACAACGACTGTAACAGCTTTGCGTGTCCGCTTGTTCCACATAAACCAATAAAGCTCAAGATCTGTTGAGACTTTTCAAAATAAACGGAATCACATGAAAGATGCAGATTATTTACAGATGAGAAGTAAAAAAGAGCCGCCAGGTGCTAAAAAATAAACCTTAGACTCAAACGTTAGAACGGGCTTTTCCCCGCAGCACGCCGTCTAATAAATTCTCACAAAGAAAACAGCGTCCGTTACAACTTATGTCTAAAAATGTATCGTTTCATACATCTGTTAAAACACTCGACTCCAGCTACATGACGCGCAGTTGGAAACACTTCACGCAAGTTGAGCTTGCCCACTTGCCCCCGTGTCACTGTCTGTTGTTTGAAGTCACCGAACGTCACACACCTTTAATAGTCTGTTAGCCACGTCTCATGTAGAAGTTCCACACCACAGTGGATGTGTGTGACCCAAATTCAGTTCTCATGAGTATATAGTTCAGCAAACACTGCCATACTGTATATGAGGCGCAGCAGAGGATGGGGCTTAGAGGTGGGAGTAATATACAGTAAGCACTGATAACAAGACCGAGATTATTGTGAAAGCACAACCTGTACCTGCAGATCCGTTTCCTGGAGCTTTAGCTGGACTTCAGCTATGGACAAAGCGACAGAGGAGAAGCACACACACACACACCTGCACCTGAAAACACTGAATAACAAACATCTTTCTCCTTAACCTCCTAAGACCCGAACTCTTCCACAGAAGCATTTTTAATTTCTCTTTGATATTTGGTCACATTGGGGCCCGATCAATGTAAAAACAAAGAATTACCAGATTTTTATTTTTTACTTGATTTTTGTCCATCCATCCATTCGCTTCCACTTATCCTTTTCAGGGTCGCGGGGGGCGCTGGAGCCTATCCCAGCTGTCATAGGGCGAAAGGCGGAGTGTACCCTGGACAGGTCGCCATGCTGTCGCAGGGCCCTTGATTTTTGTTTATAAGAAAAATGAGAGCCACATATGAGGATATTCGTTTAAAATATCAATAGAACAGATATCTCGTGAGTAGATATCAGGCCCTTGTAGAGCAAAATTCAGTATTTTGGTCTAAATAACCCAAAATGTGATGTCCACATATGTGGACGCAGGTCCTAGGAGGTTAAACACATCACTTCCATTTGATTTTCAGAACCCGTTTGCTCAACTTCACTCTGTACTCTTCATGTGTGTTGTTCCTGCCTGATACCAACGTGCCACACTGAGCCTGTATATCAGTTGGCAGAGGAAGGTTGTGGAAAATGATCACAAGTAATGCTGCTGAGGGAATATAAGCACTGACATGGAAATGAATGACATCATGAAAAGGAGTAGATCATTCTGGAACAGGTAGCACGTTCAGCTTTACAACTACCAGGAGTGCAAAAATACACGCTCACACACACCCGAGGGTGTGAGAGTTCATGAAGGGCCAGGGCCCAGTCAGAGGAATTAATTGAGGCACTTTGTTTCACAGCAGGGAGTCAATTAAATAGCATGTCACCACCGGTCCGTGGGGAGGAACCACTAACACCAGGAGGGAGGAGGGGCTGTATGTACCATTCCCCTAAAATCAGCACTCCGTCTCACCTCATTCATCTTCAGCTCTATCACTCGTTTGTTTCTTTGCCTTTCTTCTCCCTTTTCCTGTCTCTCACAGCTCAGCACTCTCTGCCCGCTCCCATCAGCCTCACTTTTCCTGTGCCGTGCACCTCCGTCTTTCTCTCGTTCCCTACATCTGTTTATGAGATATTTTTAAAACGGTTTTTCAAGGAGTCTTTTCCTCTGCTATATATTATACCCCGTTTCACTTTGAACACGGTTACGTACGGCTGGGGGCCACCCTGGGTGATGCGGTGGTTTGCAGTACAACAGCAAAACGTCAAATGCAGAAGTTCTCTGAGGACACTGCAGTGGTTGGGTGTGCTAAAGGTGCAGGAGTCAGAGTACAGGGAGCTGGTGAGGGAACGTCTCTGTCAGGAGTTAGAGCAGGGCATCTACTAATCTGAAGGTTGGTAGTTCAATCCCTGTGATGTGTGAATGTTAGATAGAAAGCACTTACACAGAAAGAAGTGCTGGTGTAAATGGGTGAGTGAGGCATGTTGTAAAAAGTGCTTTAAGTGCTCCAGGAGTGTGGAAACGTGCCATAGAAGAACCAGTCCGTTTACCATGAATGCCAGTAAGACAAAACAGATGGTGGTTGACCTCTGGAAGAAGAAAGCCATCAACATTATGAAGGAGGAGGTGGAAACAGTGCACAGTTACTTGGGTGTTCACCTGAATGACACACTGAACTGGAGGACCAACAGTGATTCGGGGAAGAGGAAGCTCTGCACCAAAAAGAGGTTGCAACAACGGGACTTGGTCCTGTGAGACTTTAAGATCCAGACAGACAAGCAACTGCTGGTCAACCACCCAGACATAGTGGAGGTAGACAAGGAACAGGAGACCGCAATTGTGATAGATGTCAGAGATCCCAGTGGACATCGACATCACGAAGGAGTATGAGAAAACAGAAAAGTACCTGAAGGCTGAAGGAACAACTTGTGCAGATGTGGGAGGTAAAAATCCAAAGTGGTTCCAGTGGTAGCAGGAGCATTGGGAGCTGTTATTCCAGCAGATTCCAGGCACAGCATCTGAGTGTGCTCTTAGGAATACGGCAGAAACTTGAAACTACCAGGCAGAGGACCTGAGCTTCAGACGTATTTATAAGTAATTGTTGTTGGCAAGTAAAAATACTTACAAAGCATTTTTACTTGCTTTGTAAGTAAAAATGAGTCAACATGAAATATACCCTTCCTGTCCAGCTCGGACCCACACAGGATCCAGCTCTTCTTTTTGTTGCTGCTGGATCTACAGAGGAAACACTTCCTGAAATGAAACCAGATTTGATGTCCTACAGAAGAGTAACCGCCATGTTTGTCTGTCCAGGCTGAACCGTGTTGGCAGCCGTGCAGGGCATCCCATTCCTTTGACAACAAGACCTTATTCACCAGTTTCACCAGTGTTACCATTCTTGACATGCTGCTGGTTGCTGATTGGTTTGTTTTGGAGTTGATTTACAGTCAGTCTCAGTGAAGCAGTTGAAAATGCAACCACCTTGTAGCTAACATTTTAGGTGTTATACATTTAATGCTCTTCTTCCTGTAGTACAGCAATGCCCTTACAGTGAATTCCAGTTTGCAGTGGTGCAGTGGTGGTTTACATTAATTTCAGTTTTTATCAAATTTGCCCAAAAATGTCAGACACCACTGAACCCACATTCTATCCAATTTGCGCCACAGAGATTAATCATGTGACTAAAACTGCTCAAATTTAAATAGAAACATAATATTTTGGGTCTTATAGAAATGTGACCATATGGAAAAATGCATTTTGTTTATTCAAAGAAAAACAGCAAATACGTCCAAATAGTTTGGATCTTAGGTCTAGAAGTGGAAATACTGGATGGAGCATTGTCCTGAGCTGTATGTTTCCCACCAGATCGAATAATGCCATGGTTAATGTTGACACTGCAGAGTGGGAGGAGAGGGTGGAAGCTTGGATGGAGGCCCGGGACTTGCCTAGAGAGTTACCCACAACTCTGCTCCCAGGATGAAAATATTGAAAGGCAAGCACTCTGCCCAATCAAATTAATTTTCTGCAAGAAAAGCCATGACGCCTGAAAAAAATGGTTGCTGCATGAGAAGCTATGTGTGTGTGTGTGTGTGTGTGTGTGTGTGTGTGTGTGTGTGTGTGTGTGTGTGTGTGTGTGTGTGTGTGAGGTAGGTAATTGGTGCTGGAAAATGTCAAGAGTAGATGTGAGAACCAAACTGTTGAAAAGAGCTCGTGCTTTTATTTTGAATACAGGAAGTACCTGACCATGCCTGTGTGTATGGGACGTGTTTCAGAGTCCTGCAGTGTGACTGTTAAAGTGTATGTTGTTATGAACCTGTTATTTCTTACACAAAACAGACTCAGCACCCAGTAAATTGAATTAAACAAGCTGAAAATCACAAAGTCCTTCTTTTCATCTTGTTAATGAGTCAAAATGTTTATAAATTCCAACTCATATTCACCTCCTGTGCAGTTATTCTATGCATGCTCTGCTTTATCTGCCACACACATGAACTTCCTGTGTGTACGACTGAAGTACACCACCCTGTTTAAAGTACACACGCTATGTGTGTGCTCCACACCTCCACACAGCTCCTCCATTTATGAGTGAAATACACTCTGAGGCAGAAATAAGGATGAAAACATGCTTTTAAAAATGCAAATAAATAAAATGAATTGAGTTCTGTAATATTTTCACGTATAAGGGATGAATGGGCTTTTTACTGTAAACTTAAAACATTTACAGCATTGCATTTGTTTATATTTGTTGGCATTACAAATACTTGATTATTATTTCTGTGTCAGAATCAGGAGTTAACATGCTAGAGGAGGCCAGGAAGGCCCAAGGGGAGGCTGCCCCAGAAGAGAAAGGGATCTGGAAGAGTCGAGGAGCCTGGGAAGAAGGAGGTCTCTGGCGAGGACCTGACGGTCGACCAGTGTTGACAGCCAACTTGGCAAAACAGAAGATTGCCGAAGCGCACGGCCTTGGACATGTAGGTGTCGCCCAGATGGGGAGACATCTGTGCCATTGGTGGCATCCCTTTTTGAAGGATATGATCAAGGAAAAGGCTAGGACGTGTCTGATCTGTGGGAGGCACAATCCGAAGCCAGTGATTAAACCAGAGGCAGGTAAGTTCCCCATTCCAGAAAGACCAGGTGAAGAGATTGTCATTGACTTCACTGACATGATTGATCCAGGTCCAGGAGGAGTTCGATATCTACTGGTAAGTGTAGATGCTTTGACGGGTTGGCCTGAGGCATGGCCTACCAAGAGGGAGGATGCAAAAAGTGTGATTAAGTGTTTAATCAATCATTACATCCCCCGGCATGGTTTCCCTAAGCGGATTAGGTCCGACAATGGGACTCATTTTAAAAACAAAGATTTGGCAGAGGTAGAACAGAAGCTGGGGTTACAACATAGATTTGGCACAGTATATCACCCCCAGTCGCAGGGAAAGGTAGAAAGAATGAATCTAAATCTGAAGAATAAAATTGCTAAGATTTCAGCTCACACGGGGCTAAATTGGGTAGCGGCCCTGCCAGTTGCATTGATGATAATAAGATGTTGTGTTAATCAATCCACAGGTTTCACACCATATGAGCTGTTGACAGGACGACAGTTTCCAGGTCCTTGGACAACAGTTCCGGCGGAAGAAAGTGTAAAAAGTAATAGAAAACATATTGAATGTTGGAAAGAATTAAAAGCTCTTGTGTCTAGTTTCACACAACAGGTTGGAGAAGGGGTGAAAGCGGAGGACAGGTCCATCCCCGATGCCAAGGCGGTGTGGCTGAAGGTCATTAAGCGAAAGTGGAGAGACCCAAGGTGGACCGGACCTTTCGAAGTAATTGCCCGAACCACCAGTGCTGTCCGTCTAAAGGGAAAAGGGGAGACCTGGTTCCATTGGTCTCAGTGTGCAGTCGCGGACGAGAGTTTGTTGGAGCTAGCTTCCACCCAATCGACGCAGGAGGGAACATAGAGCCAGAATAATACTCGTTCCACCTGTGCTACGGTCCTCCTCAGTAGTCTACCTGAGTGAGGCGAAGAAAGAAAGAGGAGCGTCACGCGCCAAGAAGGAATCCATTACAGGCTCCTAAATAGGCTAGGGCTCTAGTCTAAAGTAGTTGATAGTTTGAAGGAATCGTAATAGTTTTGTATGTTACTCGCATATTTTTATACTCATAACCTTATACTCTTTTTGTAACTTTATCTTTTTAGTATAGAGTAAAAGTAAACGAGCCTGGGAACAGTCATCATGAAATTGTGGGAAAATTGGAAAATAACGGGGGTGTTGGGGTTAATAAGTGTTATAACGTGTTTCTTTGTTTTTTGGCAGACAGGTGAATTGCCCAGACACAGAGGTCTATCCGCTCCTGAGCCCGAACCGATCAAATCGTCGAAAAAAGTCAAGCGTGCGGTTGGTTCAGGTGGGGATGATGGGTGTCTCAAAGCCAGTGGCGGAGTCGAGTTTGGGTATGTTAATGGATCTACAACAGCGTTCACATTCGATTTGTGTCAGGTAATTAAATGCTCGGGTGACGGGAATAGCTGGAGAACATATAATGTGTGGGTTTGTTATCATCCAATGATGTGTTACCCTAAGTCGGTGTGGGGCCCATCATGGGATAGTGACACCTACACCTATGTAACGGATCAGTGGTGTTCTTGGCAGGATGTGGTCGCGTGGACAGGAGTAGGATGGCAGCCAACGGTGCCACCGGCCCTTGAAGGAATAGCTATTCAGAGAGATTATTCTGTTACAAATAACCCTATTACTCTTTCCCTAGGACCATGGAGTGAACTCCCTGAACCTGGGTTTGATGGAGGTGCGTTTTATTTAGTAGTAGGGGTAGATAAAGTAGGGACAGATCCATTCGGGTTAATTCGGGTGAATTTATTTAATCCCAGGTTTAAACCGCTGGGAAATGACTCAGCACTGAATCTCACGGTGCAAACGGATCCCGTAGAGACAGTTACTTACAAGGATCCAGAAGAAAAATGGTTTGTTGCCACTGATTATACTAGGTTAAGACCTCAGGAGTTGATAGAGCGTGCCACAGGTTTTGGAGATAGGAATCTTTGGTTAGATTGGGTGGCCCAAAATGCTAAGGAGCAGAAAGTGGTTGATTGTGTTGCTTGTGCTACCGCTCGACCACATTTGTTTACTGAACCCGCTCCTCTGTATCCAGAGGATGAGTGGGGATATAATTGCATGTTGAGATTAACTAGAGAGGCGGTGGACACAGGTAACTGCACCACTTTGTCAGGTTTATATCCGCCAATTGATAAACGCACACAACCAGGTTCATTCACACCAAAACGAGATAATTATACATGTTTTGAGTTTTCTACAGACAGAGTGAGATTTAGGCTAGGAAGGATTAATCCAAGCTGGTGCCAGAGGACAATCACAGGTAGGACTAACAATGATGTAGGTGACCCAAGCACAATTATAGGCACCTGGGCGAGAGGTGGGCTATATTATTATTGTGGGGAGTACACCCTTTTGGTGCAGGTTCCCTTGGGGAGTGTGGGAACGTGTGCTCTGGTGCGCTTAGCTGCACCTTTGATGCTCATAGGCAGTAGGCTAGAGACAATCCCACAGCAAGGTGCGGATGTGTCTACAGCCAGACGGAGGAGAGCCGCAGGAGCTATCCACAAGTATGATCCAAGACGGGACTCGCCAACCTGGATAGACTCAATAGGAGTTCCCCGAGGAGTTCCAGATGAGTATAAGTTAGTTGATCAGATAGCGGCCGGGTTTGAAAGTGTGTTTCTGTGGGTGACTCCCAATAAAAATGTTGATCGCATTAATTATGTTCATTATAATGTGTTGAGACTCTCTAATCTCACCAGGGACGCGGTGGAAGGTCTTGCAGAACAATTAGGTCCGACGTCGTTAATGGGAATCCAAAATCGCATGGCGCTGGACATGTTATTGGCCGAGAAGGGAGGCGTGTGCGCGATGTTCGGAGATTTATGTTGCACCTTTATTCCCAACAATACAGCTCCGGACGGAACAGTCACGCGGGCGCTGGAAAATTTGAAAACGTTATCTAGAACCATGCATGAGCAATCAGGCGTGAACTCAAGGCTGGGAGATTGGTTCACATCTGTTTTTGGGCAATATAAGGGATTGTTTATGTCTGCCATGTTTTCTCTTCTAGTTTTTCTAGGTTTGTTGCTGATCGGGTGTTGTCTCATTCCTCTGGTGAGGCAGGTGTTGGGTAATCTGGTGAGCAGGGCCATAGCTTCTGGTTCAGCTGGGTCAGCTGGTCCGGAACATATGATGCCGTTGCGAGAAGCCGCCTGGACGGAGGAGTGACACAATATCTCTAAATGTTGGCCTTTTTTCAAAAGGCCAAAGAGGAGGAGTGTGATCAGGAGATATTTTATTTTGTATTCTCACAATCAGTTATCATTGATTAATCATTTACCATTGTTGAATCTGTTGACAGTAGAATCTGTTAATTACATCTGTGTTATTGTGAGCAAATATTAATGCACACTGACTGTTTATATTAATGCACACTGACTGTTTATATAAAGTTGTTGCACGTTAGAGCAGAGCAGTCACACCATACAGATCCACGAGTCCTGTTGGGCCCTGGCAGGCCTGCGTGTAGTTCTGCACGTACGCCGGCCTCTACTTACATGCACGTTCACCTACACACTTAGTAATAATAGGAGGGTCATCTGAGGACAGTTTGTCTGATAAAATACACTTTCACAAAATGCACAATGTAATACACACTTGTTTTTCTCTTAAGAGTAGCAGTTGATGTCTATATAAGGGAAAACTTTGGGATAGGCGGGGAATTGTTATCATTTGAGATCATTTCCAGTAAAGATCCAACTGTGATGTCATAAAGGCAATATAAGGAGACTGATGCTTCAGTTGACGAGAGGATTCGATTGCAAATTGTCTTTTCCCACACTAAGTGCGCAAAGTGTGTAATAAAGATCACTATTTTTGACACCTACTTCGACTTGGGCTTGCTTTCTTCTCTTCCCTAACTCGAACGAACCTTAACACTCACTACAGAGTAACAAGCTACCAGTTTGGGACACGGTGAACTTTAGCAGCCTAAACTGTCTTTGTTGTTACAGCTTACAGTTTAGCTTAATGTGACCTTGAACCATCACACTGTTGTGCTGCTACGCACACAGGCTGCTGGGGGAGCTCCTGTGGTGAGTTGGGCGAGTTGCCTTTATTCTCCTCTGTTTCACTCTCTGTGCTTTTACATTAACCTTGTGTCTTCTCTCTGTGCTTTGTCTGCATGCAGTTCTGCTGCTCTGTGGTTACTGCTCCAAAGATCTGAATGTTGAATGTTGTTTCTTCTTTGCTCCGTCTTCCTGACCAAGTACCTCTGGGATTGTTGGGGTTCCTTCTCCTGTATCGCCTTGACTGTTGTGAACTAGCACTAACAACTCTGTGGTGCAGTGGTCAGCCCGAAAGCCTGACCAGTGTCTGGGTTGGCCTGGATGTTCCTGTGCCTGTGTGGGCTTCCTCCAGCTGCTCCTGCTGCCTTATAGGCTGAAAACACGAATGCTAGTTCTAAATAAATCCATGGATGCGACAGTGTGTGACTGTCCATCCCTGTGTTGTAGTCCTGTGGAGTGCTGGTTCCTGTCAGGGTGTACTCTGGCTGGCTCATCCTGCTGCAGTACCGGGTTTAGAAACTTGAATTTAATGTGAAATCCACTTTTTTTGATGACATTGAGGAAACATATTTTTTTCTTTAAAGGCTTGTCCATTATTAAACATTTCTGTCTCATAGTGATGTCACTACAGTAATTATAGCACAGATTCTGAACATCAACAAATACTCAACAACCTCACAATATGATTGGTAATGGAACTAAACTACTAAACTAAACTAAACTATCCCAAAACCTAACAAAGGAGTCAAACAGTGACCGCAAATAAAATAATTGGAGATAAAGTATCAGAGTTTCTGGAGCGGGACGACGCCTCCAAACACGCTGCTTCCGGTTCTTATCCATATATGTTCCCCCAGTTAGCTGTTAGTTCTCGTTTACGTGCCCCTCCCTCCCCTTTTCAATTCTTTAACTTCTTCACTTCTATTCATGTTGATCTGCCCGGGAGCCGCCGCCAGTCCCTTCAAGTCTTTCCCCAAACCACAGCTTAATTCATGTCCAAGCGTTCACCTTTATCTACTAAGACACTGTCAAACCTAAAATGAGGACGTGGGCCCAGCTAGTGAAAATACCAAAGCACAAAACGAAACAAAGACGATTTCCAAATGTAAAAGTCCGGCTCCGATCCCACAGTCATGTGTTTGAAGTGTGCCACAGACACATCAGCACGCACTGCATTTTAGGCATGAACATCGATCCGTCTGTCCGTCTGCGTCATTTGAAGAGAAGAAAAGGTGACTGTGCAGATCGAACACTGCTGGCTGTGGATGGGGGCACATCTGTCGCAGAGCTCTGTGGTCTGACTGCAGTTGTGGGACAGACCACCAGCAAAGCTGCTGCGTAATATTATCAGATGAATTCAATTAATATATAATGTCATTTCTCTTAAGTGCTGCTTCTCTAATTAAGTATGGAGAGCAGACCTCCCACTGGTTAACAAAGCATCACAGCGTGTGTGAGTCTGTACGGCCGCAATGCAAACACACTCAGCCTAACTGTGTGTGTGTTTGTGTTAATCCACGTGTGTGTAAGGCTTGCGCACAATCACAGACACGCTCACACATTAACAGAAGTGGTAAAGATGAAGAAATATCTGGAGGCTGGTATAATTAGGGCCAATTCAATTGGACTCTGATACTTCATTATACACCTGCCAACAACACCAGCGATTGATGGCCATATTTTCTTTCTCCATTTCGTTTTCTCGCTCATTAATGGTGTGGAATTAATGAAAATGGCTCAGAGTGGCCTCGTTCACACTGGAGAACAGCATTTCCACTGCATAATGTGCAAGTTAGCTGTGTGAGCGAGTCTGTGTTGGTGAACTTTTCACCCGAGGGGTCTTTGTCACATTTATGATTTTTCTATGATAAAGGGGGCTTTGCTACATATAGGACTCCACCACCAGCTGCTGTCGCACACATGCATGCTGCACGCTGTGTGCTGCATGCTGCACGCTGCGTGGTCAGCCAACGCAGGATATGGTGTGGAAGCCTGGCAGCATTATCTCACTCCCCACTGGACACCTACACAAAGTGATGATTTATAGTGAATGTAAGTCCCCATGTAGTGCCCAGTGCTTCTGTCCAGCAGCGACATCAAAGCTGCTATGACCAACACTGAGTAATTTATAAAAGGGACTGACTTTGTTTCTGTGTTGGTGCCACAGACAGTACGTGATCTTTTAAATAACGCTGACACTGAAGTCAGTATGCGAGCGTAATGTGCTTGCAAAGAGGTGGTCTGTGCAGCTTTCCACAGTCAAGGATGTAAGGGAGATTTTTATGACTTTTTCTTGTACCTCCTAAAATCCTGCCGGTAGTGAACGGTGGGCTCACCAGATTTGACTCAGAGGAAGAGACACGCTCTGATTGTTCACTCTCACTGTTGGTATCCACTGTAAACCCCGACAGGTGACCTGACTGATAACGACTGTGGGGATATCCATCTAAATCTCTCACAGTGTTTAAACACCTTAGAGCTTATATACAGGAACAGACTAAACACTGCCTTCTTCATTATTAAGGCTACGTCCACACTAATTTGTTTGAAAATGCATCGTTTTCTCTCCGTTTTGGCCTCCCGTCCACACTGAGATGGCATTTTACTCATGGAAAACGCAGCGTTTTGAAAACGCTCTCGAAAACGAATACATTTCATTTAAAGACGGTGCTTTCGCGTCGCAGTGTGGACAGTGAGAACAGAGACTTTCTAAAACGATGACGCATGTTAGTCATGTGATGCAGTCATGTGACCAAAGATAGTGGAGGGCATTACACAGCAGTTATTCTGTTTGACAGCCCTGTTAAAGGTTAATATCAGTCTGTACGCGCTCCAGAGAGCTTTTCTTCAAATTCTTTAATTCTCACTCGCGTTTGCAACTTTGTACTTTTGTGTTACTCACAGCAACCAATCCACCCCATTGTTAGTCCATTTAACAAACTCTTTTCCTCGACATTTTGCCACGACGTTTCAAAGAGCCGGAAAGTAAATAAGCAGCAGACAGAACTGAGGCAGGTCGGGTCTTCTTGCATTTCACGCATGCGCAGGACTGGAACGTAAGCGTTTTCGGACATTTCAGTGTGGACGCACAACTCTGTGAAAACAACTGAAAACACTAGTGTGGATGCGGAGCGTTTTCAGACGAAAACGGCGTTTTCAAATCTATCAGGGCCACTGTGGACGTAGCCTATGTTTGAGTAAATGTTTTTTCTGAGCTCCGTATACACACGTCAACATTTCCGCTCTACCCTGAATGACGCTGACAGAAAATCTGTTCAATATGGCCGCCATGTGATGTTTTAGCTTGTTGTAAATGTGGATATTGTGTGGCAGCAAAGAAAATGTGCGTTTGAATGTGCTGTGAGACAGCGCACATGAAGGTCAGTCAGCTGATGTTCGCGCTCGTTTCTGAACACACATCGTCGATTTTTCAGTTTTAACTGATTGTGTACATAATGTGTCAACGACACACCTGAGAAAAGTGTGACTGCTTTTTTTACAGCAGCCTCACAGTCACATGTGTTTTTCATCTTAAAATTTAACAACTTTTCTGATGACTTAGGTAGCAACAGCAGCAGCTTCTGTCCACAGTGATTAAAACGAATACCCAGACTCAAGGTCTGTGAGCCCAATAAATATATTGTTTTTTTAATCAAACTGAATCATGTTGAAAAGGTAAATATATGTTTTCTTGATTTACAAAAGAAGCAGTCTAATGTACTCTATTCATTTTCTCACAAGGCTGAAAAATAGCTTTGTGATACAAAGAGGTTCAGTGCCCATTCTTAAAAATGAAATTAGGACAACATCTAAAAATAGGCTGCACACAAACTGTGAAATTCCTCTTTGAAGGTTGGATTTGACAGCTAAGTCAGTTACTTGTCTTCATGTTTGATGTTCTGTGTTCCTGGTGTTTGTAGGTTTGTGCTGAGTTTCACCGAGTCACAAACATGCGCTGGACACAGACACACACCACGACCCGACACAGACAGAAGGCAGCGGTAAGACATCAGAGGCAGTGCAGAATATCCTGAATGTTTGTGATCATCAGGTGAATAAAGATAAAGATACATTTGTTACCACTAAGTTTCACTGATCACTCACGTTTCTTTGTTTAAGACTTGTGTCTTTAATGCTGAGAACATCGGTTTCTATCCAGATCAAAGCTTTGATCCAAACCACAGTGTTGTAAATAACTTGAGCTGATTTTTGTCACATGACTAAGAAACAGGCTCTTTTGTATGGGAGTGACAGAAAGGTCATGATGACACCTGTAAACTTGATACACTGAATCAACTCTTCTTCTTTTCTCTTCCCTTTTAGGAAAAAATGCATCCGACCCTACTGACCATCGAGTAAATACTTTGTTGCTGAATATTTTGCTACACTGTCAAATTACCTCAAGGCCGTGTTACTTATTGATACTGTGTCTATTCCAAGTGGGATGAGACAAACATGACTGACACTCCAGTTCAGCGGTCCCCAACCTTTTTTGTACCACGGACCGGTTTATGCCCGACAATATTTTCACAGACCGGCCTTTAAGGTGTCGCGGATAAATACAACAAAATAAAGTACCGGTACCAAAAAAAAAGAAGATTTATTCATAACACACGTGAAAAGACCCAGGAAAACCGAGTTAACGATAAAAACGATAACAAAATAACGCTGAAAACCAATAAAAACCCTGAAAATCATACATTTCACACCTGAGCCTCAACTCTCACGGCCCGGTACCAAACGACTCACGGACCGGTACCGGTCCGAGGCCCGGGGGTTGGGGACCGCTGCTCCAGTTGCCCTTCTCCCAGTGGTTACTGGCAGACCTGTCCAGACCAGTCCTGCGCGTGGCTGTTGTGGTGGAAGGTGACTTGGTGATATTCCCAGATTTGCTGATGCATTTGCATAATTGTTTGCTCTGCATTTAAAGCACCCCAGGAAACTAATTCACACATTTACCTTTGTCCAAAAAGCTACTGTGAAAGTTAGATAATGTAAGTGTATGTTTGGTACTACATGTCCACAGACACACTCTGTGATGCTTTGGACCACAGCAGTTTACCTCAATTTCTTATCTTGCAAGTTTTGGTTATTTGAAAGCTAATAAATACCATTTTGTTTTAAAAGAAAATTATTTGTTTCTTTTTTTTCATATTTGAGTTTCATTTGCATTTTGTGGAAGATGCCTTTAGGACTGATATTCTTGTTTGTTTTATCTATTTTTGAAGATATAAGGTAGATGTCTCAATGCGTGCTCAATCATCCAGGTAAGTAAATCCCAAAAGGTTGATGTTCTTCCCTTTGCCCGTAGCAGGCTCGCTTCCTGGTGCTCTTGTCCATGTTAGTGGTTTTACAAAGATATTTATGTGATGCTTCTTACATGTCCATAAATATTTTAATGAACAAAGTTGAATAAAATAAGTGCAGTATAAGTAGTCTACACTTAGATACTTAAGAAAAGAAATATCTTGTAAGTGATCTATAATCACATTGATTGAGTTGAGATTGTAATTACATTTTAATTAATTGTAATTACATTCTGCTGCATCAAAATGTTAAATTATAAAGAACATATAGTCATTAAAAATAATATATTAATAAAATTAATATAAAATACATTTTAATTCCCAATAAAGCCATGGCCCCATCTGTGTCGCGAGTTTCACACAACTTTTCCATTTGGTTGACCATGTGGGGAGTTTCAGCTAAGTTAATGAGTTTATGAGGGACAACGGGAAGCTCTGCTAAGGTTAACTACCCTATAGCCTACATCTTGCTGTCTGCAAAAGACAGAGTAATTTAAACGTACATATAACTCCCACAAGTGCATACAATTCGACACAACTACACAAGCATTGTTTTATCCCTTTTAACCGAACTTTAACGTTACTCTGTCAGCAGCCTATTATCAAAATCCAGTCCCCAACCTTTTTTGCGCCATGATCCAATTTATATCCGACAATATTTTTACGGACCGGCCTTTAAGGTGTTGCGGATAAATACAACAAAATAAAACCAGTACTGGTACCAAATAAAATGTATTCATAACACACGGGAAAAGACACAGGGAAACTGAGGTAACGATAAAAAACAATACATATTAACGATAAAAAACAATTCTGCTGCCCTCAGGTGAATGTAACCCTAACCCTATTCACCCTATGCAGAGAGCTTAACATAAGAGGAGATGGTTCCAGGAACGACAGGACACCACGCTTTGTCTTTGTGTCTTTAACTGAAGACCTTTTTTTCTCTTTAATTTGTAAGACTGTGAACATACAGTAAAAGTACATACTATAATATTGGCCATATTATATTTACATTACCACGGTGGGATGATTTTAGTCTCATGAACAACATTAACTAATTGTTATTTACTAACTAATCTTAAATGACTGTTCAGCACAGAAATGAAGCCCAACAATCATGTTTACAGTCCCGTCAGCCTCAGATACTCAATCAAAGTGATGTCATGACAAAAATGAATGACCAACAAAACATTTTTCTCCTTTATTTCTGTCAAACAAAGTTGTATGACACGTTTCCAGCGGTTAGTATCATGGTTGCTAGGCAACCTGAACAGCGCGACGAAGCGTATACCGTCCCATTTCACAAGCCTCTCACTTCCGCACTTCTTGTACTTATAGTACACACCGTACGTAGTATGCGTAGTGCGCGTACTTCAAGCGTGCAGACCCTAAATTGGGACACAGCCCCTGAATTGGATAGGCTGTATCCCAATTCAGGGTCTGCAGCTTTAAAGTACGCAGCCTCATGAACTCTGTGCCAAACACTGAGCTTCAGTAAAGATTCAAGTTGCAGCTATTTATATGTCCTATCACCTTAAATCTTCACTCAAAGACACTCAAGTATCTTTGACAGTGTATCTATAGATGTATTATATATAAGAGACAAATGTTGTTCCTTCATTATGTTGGCATTACTAAATTTGGCTCAATGCTTACATATATGTGTAAAAAGAAAATGTACGAGCTGTGATTACTGTTTCTGATAGAATGAAGAGTAGACTGATATATGAAATATTCCTTTATTGGGTGAGAAAATCAGACCATGTCATAACTGCTGTAAGTCACACAGAATAGATATCAGAGCCTTAAACAGGCTGACGTCTGCTAAATGGGTCAAACTGGGCAGAAAGTCTACAAACACATAACATCCTTATAGAATATGATGTAACACTATAGATCAACTTAGCTCAGAATATATAAAGCATATAAACAGTTACAGCAATATGATGCAACACACACAGCAGCTACTGATCCAAAATACTCAAAGCTTCATAGAACTGAAACCAACATTTATTTTAGCTCCATTCTGCTGCTGATACAGACTTTAGGTTTCTGAACATTAAACTTGTTGCTGCCTTTCATAGTGTGTAACTTGAAGGCCCTGAGTACTCTGAGTACTTTCTCCCACACTGAAAACACTGGGATGATCACATTATGTGAACATTACCTAATAAGACTGATTCAGCACAGACAGTTATGTTAAACTTTCCTAGCAGTCCTTCACAAACAGGGAACAGTCTGTCTATTCTCTCCATCTGTCAGCTGCTGCTGGCTCTTCCTCCTCCTCTTCCTCACACACTGCTGAGTTTGTCCTGGTGGATCATCAGGGCTGCAAAGCCTCACAGATGATGTGCAGCAGTGGGTCCCTCAATCTGTCCTCACTCTGGACACTTGCAGTTGTCACACATGGAAATCAAATGTGTGATAAGCTGCAGGATTCTAACACAAGTGTAACTTATAAATACATGTTCATACTTTTATTCCACAATCAGAGAGAAAGAAACAGAGAGAGAGTGCAGGACAGACAGACAGGTGACAGTCTCAGGTGTACACACTGCTACAAACAGGAGGATTTAGTGTTTGTGTTATTACGAGTGTAAACAAGAAGAGTTCCAGATGGTGCAGTGGACACGTGTGACTGCTGTGATTAAAGCATCTTTCTTTCAGCTTAACGAGTGAACCGTCAGCTCGTTCAAACACACATTAAAGTCCGTTTAGCTCGACACCACCGAACAGAGGCAGCAATATAACATAGCTAACATTAACAGTGCAGTGGCTCCTGCTTGTGCTGTGATATTCAGGACTGCAAACCGAGCAGCATCACTGACTTTCAGCCTGTTGTGTTTGTGGATATATGACTGACTTTAATTATCCATAAAATCATCAGATTCTCTGTAAGATTATGGTCGACTATCCAACGGCGTATAAAGTAAAGGCTTTAAAACAAAGAAAGTACAAACATCGCTAATGTCACATAACTTTGCCGGCATTTGGCCAACAGCAATGTTTTAATGTTCCTCATTATTAAACATTTGCACATAAATAAGTGACATAATATTCAGAACTTACTTTTGAAAGTTTACTCTTTGGCCGCTCCACTTCTTTGAAGTGTCTCCCAGTCCCAGTGCACTTGTTAGCATGTTTTGGGTCGTGCAACTGGTCTGTCCGGTTATTGTCTCCCCAGAAACATTTCCGTTGTCTTTTTTCCTATTTCCGTTGTGTTGTGTGTGCTTTTGCAGCGTTTTTCTTTTTGCAGCATTTTTCTTTTTGCAGCATTTTTCTTTTTGGAGCATTTTTCTTTTTGCAAGTGTTTTTCTTTTTGCAGCATTTTTCTTTTTGCAAGTGTTTTCTGAAGTTGCAGTCCGTTTGGCCTCTCAGGGCCACCGTAGATTATGGCTCAACAAACTCCCCAATGATGTAAACTGGGCTTAAAGTTGTGCAGCTTGTTTTCTCCTCCAGGCATTTTCTCACACTGCCTGTGTGAACTTTTCCTGCTGCTTACAACACATCACGAAAGGGGGCAAAATAACTAAAGAAGAAGCCACAAAACTCAGGGGATAATAATGCCCTCTAGTGGGAAAAATGAGAAATGCACCAGCCAAAGAAACCCAATGAAGCAACAACAAAGGGGCAGAATACCAATAAAAACCCTGAAACGACTCACGGACCACTACCGGTCCATGGCCCGGGGGTTGGGGACCGCTGGTCTTAATTACCGAGCTAACAGAGCTACGTAAACAGAGCGATTATGAGAGCACCCGACTGCAGATGTCAATAATGCAGTGTAATTGATTAATCTCCCGATCTTTGCAAAAGTTATAAACTGCCTGTACCCAGTTAAGGTACAAAAAAATCTATTCAACAAAAATAGTGATGCAGTTCAGCCTTTTATTGCTCAGCCGAGCCTCTCTGTTGCTGTTTGGAGCAGTCTGTGTTACTCACTCATCCGGTCATAAGGAAACTCAGCTTTTTGATAAAAAGTTTTTCTTGTTCTCGAATACAAATATTTTTTAAAGTATTTGTTCAAAATAAGCATTCGTAAAAAACACTATTCGTGCCTATCCGAATACCATATTCAGGTTCGGCTCCAGCCCTAATATAAATATATTCTTGCCTTGAGTAATTACAAGTGTTATAACCAATCGATACAAGGTAGATGAAAAAGATTTCAAGTTGAGCTTTAGCAGTTTAGCTTTTCAGTCACAGTATTTTTTACGATTTATCATTACAATTATATAAATAAATATGTATATATCTAAAACTGTGAATTTTGTGTATCGTTGCACCCCTAACACACACACACACACACACACACACACACACACACACACACACACACATATATATATATATATATATATGTATATATACAGTGGGGCAAAAAAGTATTTAGTCAGCCACCGATTGTGCAAGTTCCCCCACTTAAAAAGATGACAGAGGTCAGTAATTTGCACCAGAGGTACACTTCAACTGTGAGAGACAGAATGTGAAAAAAAATCCATGAATCCACATGGTAGGATTTGTAAAGAATTTATTTGTAAATCAGGGTGGAAAATAAGTATTTGGTCACCTCAAACAAGGAAAATCTCTGGCTCTCACAGACCTGTAACGTCTTCTGTAAGAAGCATTTCTGTCCCCCACTCGTTACCTGTATGAATGGCACCTGTTTGAACTCATCATCTGTATAAAAGACACCTGTCCACAGCCTCAAACAGTCAGACTCCAAACTCCGCCGTGGCCAAGACCAAAGAGCTTTCGAAGGACACCAGGAAAAGTATTGTAGACCTGCACCAGACTGGGAAGAGTGAATCTACAATAGGCAAGCAGCTTGGTGTGAAAAAATCAACTGTGGGAGCAATCATCAGAAAATGGAAGACATACAAGACCACTGATAATCTCCCTCGATCTGGGGCTCCACGCAAGATCTCATCCCGTGGGGTCAAAATGATCATGAGAACGGTGAGCAAAGATCCCAGAACCACACGGGGGGACCTGGTGAATGACCTGCAGAGAGCTGGGACCAAAGTAACAAAGGTCACCATCAGTAACACACTACAACGGCAGGGAATCAAATCCCGCAGTGCCAGACGTGTTCCGCTGCTGAAGCCAGTGCATGTCCAGGCCCGTCTGAAGTTTGCCAGAGAGCACATGGATGATACAGCAGAGGATTGGGAGAATGTCATGTGGTCAGATGAAACCAAAGTAGAACTTTTTGGTATAAACTCAACTCGTCGTGTTTGGAGGAAGAAGAATACTGAGTTGCATCCCAAGAACACCATACCTACTGTGAAGCATGGGGGTGGAAACATCATGCTATGGGGCTGTTTTTCTGCCAAGGGGACAGGACGACTGATCCGTGTTAAGGACAGAATGAATGGGGCCATGTATCGTGGGATTTTGAGCCAAAACCTCCTTCCATCAGTGAGAACTTTGAAGATGAAACGAGGCTGGGTCTTCCAACATGACAATGATCCAAAACACACCGCCCGGGCAACAAAGGAGTGGCTCCGTAAGAAGCATTTGAAAGTCCTGGAGTGGCCTAGCCAGTCTCCAGACCTCAACCCCATAGAAAATCTGTGGCGGGAGTTGAAAGTCCGTGTTGCTCGGCGACAGCCCCAAAACATCACTGCTCTCGAGAAGATCTGCATGGAGGAATGGGCCAAAATACCAGCTACTGTGTGTGCAAACCTGGTAAAGACCTATAGTAAACGTTTGACCTCTGTTATTGCCAACAAAGGTTATGTTACAAAGTATTGAGTTGTATTTTTGTTACTGACCAAATACTTATTTTCCACCCTGATTTACCAATAAATTCTTTACAAATCCTACCATGTGGATTCATGCATTTTTTTTTCACATTCTGTCTCTCACAGTTGAAGTGTACCTCTGGTGCAAATTACTGACCTCTGTCATCATTTTAAGTGGGGGAACTTGCACAATCGGTGGCTGACTAAATACTTTTTTGCCCCACTATATATATATATATATATATATATATATATATATTAGGAAAATAACATATCATTGTTTTATACCCAGATTTGGGCTGGAACTTAAATTTATGGAGAGCATTAAAATTACATTTTGAGCTTCCCCACAGTGATGTATTAACCATTACAGATACATAATAATACCATCACTAAAAATTGAAGGCAGCTGTGGAATACACCTTCCACAGGGTGGTGAAAACAAACTGCAAGCACTGCAACTACAAATGATAAAAACAGTGCATGCCTTGTCAAATCTAAAAAGTGATGATGTCCCCCCTTCTCTCTGACTGCACTGTCATAAGGTTCCTCACGTTTGCCACCATCCTTTATATTACTGCCATCTTGTGGTCACAGTCAGCTATTGTCGCTGGAACTTGTTTCATGCTCATAAGAAACTGTAGCTCTCTCTGTTATACAGGCTTCAGCTGGGCGAGCTGAGAGGCCAGCAGCTCACATGATCTGTGCTTTGTGTGAAAACACAGCTCGTGTTGGCAAGTAAATTAACTTCAGTGATTTGTCATCATAACAGATCAGTTTCCTTTGGTTAACTTTGACCAACATGTGTGATGTAGAGACAATGGAGGAGACGGCAGCTCTGACCACGTCTGATCTAATCAAACAGGTGACCAGGTGGGATCAGGTGCAGAGATTCCCAAATTTGCTGGAATATCATTGTAACCAGCTGTTTTTGCCAACACTAAAGCTTAATTTAAAATCAATATTTTAATCCCACCTGTAAATATTGACAGTTAACCACCAGTCACACTCATGAACAACTCTTTAGCTTTCTTTTTTTTGCTTTGTTTGTTAGAAACACGCAGATGGTGGACATCAAGCAGAATATAAAGTATTTAAAATGAGCTCGGTCTTTAAGATATGCAGCAGTAAAATGAATCCATTTAACACTCGTGAGGAACATTTTTCTGCAGAGTATTTATATATTTTTACTTTTAATAACTATACAATTTTTCAAAAATATTGTTTTATGTTCAATGAATGTTTTATGTTAACAAATTCTTGTCACTGTAGGTTTATAAAAAAAACCCTGATGATTAATAAATAATATGTAAATGTTTTTTGTAATTACAGTAAATTTTGATTTAAATAGAAATCACTGGATTTTACAAGTCTTCAGCCAAGACGGAGAGCAGAGAGGTGAAGATGTCCATGCAGATTTCACAAAGCTGCATAAATAATTACATTTTAACCTGATCGGTTTATATTGTCTCATTGTTAAATAGTGAAAGAAGCTGTGTTTGCATATTTGCAAGTTTCAGATCATCAAACTCATTTTAATTTCTTCTAAAATCCAGAAAGTCCACGTGCTGAGGCTCAGGCACACTTAGCTTGATCAGGAAAATGATCCAGAATACACCAGCACGTCCACCAGAACAACAAATAAAAGTTCAGGGTGGTCTGATCATAGTCCTGTCTCAAAAACAACTTAAAAACTGCAAAAAACAATTTACTGTTTGATGACCTTACACATGCAAGACATTGACCAGAAGAAGAAGAAGGTGGTGCATGTTCTTATTCAACACTGTCTGAATACATGAAGGAAAATAAAATGAAAGTGAAGCGTGAAAGAAAGAAGCACGTCCCTGCTGTCCAATTACACTGTTCGTGTTTTATAAATTGGGACATTCGTGAGACAAGCTAATAAGAGAATAGAACAGACTGGCTGACCCAGAGGTGTGTGTGTGTGTGTGTGTGCGTGTGCTTAACAACATTACATCCCATGTATCCACTGAATTCATGGGATGTAAAACATGCTCAGAGCAGCTGGACTTATCCAGGCTCAGGGAGGATGTTACAGGTGGAGAAGGTGGAGCGGAGAAACCACATCAGCACATACTGTGGAAACTTTCACTCGAACATGAGTCACTAACTTGCTCATGTTTTGAATATGATCAGTTTCTTTACACTTTCTATAAAAATGTCAAAGGAACAATCTATTTCTGAACACAGTAATTAATATTATTTAAAATGAGGGAATGAAAGCCTGAAGTTCAAAAGTAATACAGCAGTGATTTAAGTCATGAAGGAGCAGGTCACTGATGTTTGGAGACTGTGTGGTAACATCCAGCCTGACCCTGCTGCACAGGCCGGCTCTGACTTTAACAAGCATGTTCTCACTTTTTACCCTTCATTCTAATTTGTGTTGTACAGTTATTTCATTTTTAACCTTAATTTATATTTTATTCCTTCCTAGTTAAATTTACCCTTTTTAATTTTTCATATTTATTTCCTATCTTATTCATAGCCTTTTCCTTTTTTGTTTTCTTTAGGTCACGAGCAGTTGTCCAAGCATTTCACTACATATCGTACTGTGTATGACTGTGTACGTGACAAATAAAATTTGAATTTGAATTTGAAACTTTAAGGAAAACTTTGTCCTGCTCTGATTTCTCGTTTGGCTCTCGGCGAAGGCGGTCGCACTTTTCTCCTCTCCTCCTCTCCCTTAGCTTCCCTGCTTAGCCTCTTGTGTCCTTGTCTAGTCTCGTGTTTTTTTGTGTTACTTTTCCCTGGAACACTCTCTCACAGTCTGTTCTCTAAAACCTAAAAGAGAATTATGGATTTGATCAACGGGTCAATGCTATTGACACCCTTTTCTCAACGAGAAGTCTGGGCTCGGGTGAGCCTGAGTGTCCGGGTGGTACTTTCCCTGCCGGATACACGATGGACGGGTGGCATTAATGGAGGGTCGTGTGCCTGGCGGACTGTCGATTGAGGACGCTGAAGATATCTACCTGTTCGGAACCATGATAACAGGGTTCTTGCTGATTGGAGCTGGCTTGGCCCTGGCTTATCGGAGAATTAAGAAAGCGGAATCGGCTGTTCAAAACCCCACAAGGCTGCCCGCTGGGATTCAAACGATGGGACGAGGTGTGACTTCTCAGAAAGGGCACATTGAGTGCAGCATGGATAAGATCTTGGAGAAGCTTACGGCTGCCGTGAATACTCAGAATAACATCTCTGAGCGCAAGTTTGATAACATCATGGAGAAGCTCACGGCTCACCAACGGGAGATTGAGAGACCAGTGTTGGACTGTTAGAACAGCTTTGAAATTCTCATGAGCTGTTCGCACTAAAGAAAAACCACCATCATAATGCGGCTATCCCTTCGGCCCCAGCTGTGGGCTCAAGGCTGGCGCCGAACAACAACACCCTGATAACGACTGTTTTTAGACTGTTCCTCCCACTCCATGCAAGGCCACCTGGGTTGGCTGGAAGACTGTTAGACTACTTAGCCTGGCAGGGCGAAGGACACTGTCTCAGCTGAACTCTGGACACTCACACACATACACTGATAAGCACTCATACATCCCCCGTCCCCTTCCAATGCCTTCGATGCTTGTTGCCTCCTGGGAACACGAGGCGGGTCTGGGCCCGCGCTGGAGAGTCGGCGCAGTGGCAGGATGGCTGCTGTGTTGCCTGGGATTACTCCTCACCCCCTACCCAACCCTGTTGCTGGTCACGTGCTCTATAATGTTGTACTGTGGACATTTATGTGCAGAGGAGTTTTTTTGTTTCCTGTTCTCATGCTGTTTCTAAGTTTCTTTTTTTCCTCTTGTACTTTCCCATTGTAGTGTACATTTCAGTGTTTTTTCTGTAATGCAACCGTTCTCTGACTGTATCCCCATGTGATGTCTGTGTTGTGTGTGTGTAAGGTCAGGGGGCGAGTTCATTCCACTGCAGGGCAACCTGCCACTGCATGTGGCGAATAAAATTTGAACTTGAGCTTGAACTTGTAACAGACGATTTCACTGTGACAGTGGGTGTGTCGGCTCCTAAAATCTAAGAGAAAAACTATTTTGAATTTGTTGTGTTTTTTGCACAGTTAACTCAGGACTAAGCCATCTGAACAGCCCTAACCCCAGCTCACTGTTTGGTCTTTTTATTCCAGGAAATGCTCCTTATCATTCTTTAATACACTGTAAAAAAAAGTCAGTAAAATATACAGCAAAACGCTGTCAAATTCCAACGGTAATGGAGCGTAAAACCAAAAACTTCCTTTTACTGTATTAAATAGATTGAATAACCGTTAATTGTGAGACTGGATAAAACTTTGTTTTTTACTGTAATAAAATGTTGAAATTATAAATATTTTCTGTGAAAACAAATAAATATGCATACATTTTATAATTACATATTGTAATGTTGAAAATGTCTGAAAAACTTAGATTTTACGGTATTATTTGAGTAAAACTACATCTTTTGGGGTTGTGCACATTGGAATTCACAGTATAAAGCTGTAGATTTTTAAGCAAACAAAAACATTCATTTTTACAGAAACAAGATGTTAAAAAATAGGGTCCACCGTAATAATACAACCAGTACATACCATTAAAAAAAAAAGAAAAAAAAAAGCAAATATCAGCAGTGAAAGACAATAAAACTGATAGTATTTTTATTTTATTTTAAAATTCAGATACTGATATACAGATTAAAAGTTAGGCCTGCAGTATATCATTGTTAACCTTCTGATAAAAAAAAATCAACAGCAAAAGAAGATGTTAAAAATAAAGTTTATGGTTGTGAATAAAATTGATTTCAATAATCTTTTTTAATTATTATTTTAAAACAACTTTATGTTGTTGTGTTTCACGCCATATTATCAGACCACCTTAAGTGGGTCGGCCTTAAATTTTGAATTTGTGTGATCGCTGTTGATTGGTAGCTAAACTGCTGGTAAACTGTGTACAGACGTTTTACGTTCGAATTGCAGAGAAAAAAAAATCTGGTAGCAACATTGTGCAGTATGAGCGAACCATTTCACCAAAAAAAGGGGAAGCAAGGCAAGACGTGGCTGCAGCGGTCTGCAGACGTGACTTCTGATCAAATTCGAACCTCCTAAAGAAACAAAGAGCGACGTTACATTGCGGGATGACGTCACCTGAAAATGACCAATAGCGCGGCGCGCTGCTGAGCTGTGTGCCAACCGCTCTTTTTTTCATGCAGGACACTCAAGTTGGCTTCACTAACGGACACAGTTTTGAACTCGTATATTAGCGCCATTTATTGCTGCTTGGACCACAGCATCTTCGGAATTTGTAGACATCCTGGCAGCTTACAATTAGTTCGAGGTGAGGTGAGTACATGCAACTTCAAGTTATCTCTGTTATAAAAATCCACCAGCCCAGCGTTTATAGATAATTTTAGCAGTTCGTTTTTTATGAGTGAGGTTGTGAATTTAGTTAGCATTTGTGAGTTGAGTTAGCATTACTGTCGCGAGGGAAGCATTGCTCTGGATTAGTTTCTGTATATGGCGTGCTTAATTCGCTAGGGAGGAATTACCAAAGTACATGGAGTTATGTTAACCTGTAATTTCTGTGGTAAGGTAGTTCAGTCATCAAGGGGCTACGTGCTTCATTGTAAACTGCATCGGAATGAGCCACGTTGTTTCTTTCGGTGTATTGAAGCAGGCTGCAAGCAGACATACACCAGGTATGGCGCGTTTAAGGCTCATTTTTACCGAAGACACTGCCCCCACCCATGTCACTGGTGTGGCGGTGGTTTCTTCGTTTACATGTGCAATGGCAATGTGTGAACGTCAGTGTCAGAACTCTAAAGAGTTAATAGCGCATCTGAAGAGCCATATTGTGGAAGGACACGTGGTCACTTGTCCAGTAAGAGGATGCACAAATACCTTTAGAGTTAAATCATCTTTTACTGCTCACATGTCACGTAAACACAGAGTTTTCAGACAGCAGCATTGGTGATTTATATAGAGAGTCTGCATGTCAATCATCATCTGTTCCAACCACATCAGATGACTTTGTACCCTTGATTTCCGAGCCTGCTGCACAGTCTATTACAGATGAAGATAACATGGAAATGCCCCCTGAATTCTGTGATCTTTTTCTGAGAAACGTTTCACTATTCTACTTAAAATTGCAGGGTCAGTTTCTACTGCCTCCTTCAACCATAGAGAACATTGTGGAGGCAATGCAGAACATGCATGAGTTGGGACAGACATACAGTTTGGGTAAACTTGCATCACTGTTAAAAGATGACACATCATTATCAGAGGAGGACATCAACAAAGTCTGCGAGTCTGTCAAAAGCTATGATCTTTTTTCTGCATGTCATACCGGGCCATTGAGGACAGTGCACTCCAGAGCTCAGATCTTTAAAAAAGCCTTCAACTATGTGGAACCAAAGAAAATATTTTTAGGGAGAGATGAAAACAGAAAAGATAGGTTTGCCTATTATGTGCCTTTAAGAGAGACTTTGAGATGTCTGCTAGAGTCTGATCTGTGGCAGAAATCAGAAGAGCCCTCTACTGAGCCTCCTGCTGATGTTCTGTGTGACATAACTGATAGTAAGCTGTTTTAAATAAAATGATTTTTTTGGTCAAAACCCATCATGTCTCAAGCTAGTACTCTACCAGGATGCCTTTGAAGTCGTTAACCCTTTAGGCTCTGCAAGGACAAAACACAAGGTATTAGCTGTATATGCATCAGTGGCAAACTTGCCACTTCATGTACGCTCAGACACAGATCACATGTCTCTTTTTTTTTTTTTGTCTTCTTTAGCTCTCAGCGAAGGCGGTCACACTTTTCTCCTCTCCTCCTCACCCTTATCTTCCCTGCTTAGCCTCTATGTCCTTGTCTTGTCTTGTGTGCATTACTTTCCCTGGAATAGACTCACACTGTCGTTCTCTAAAACCTAAAAGAGAATTATGGATTTGATCAACTGGTCTCTGAATGCTCTCGCCCTATGACAGCTGGGATAGGCTCCAGCGCCCCCCACGACCCTGAAAAGGATAAGCGGAAGCGAATGGATGGATGGATGGATGGTCTCTGAATGCTATTGACACCCTTTTCTCAACGAGAAATCTGGGCTCGGGAGAGCCTGAGTGCCCTGGAGGGACTTTCCCAGCCAGATACACGATGGACGGGTGGCAGAACTGGAGGATCATGTGCCTGGCGGGACTGTCGATCGAGGACGCTGAAGATATCTATCTATTCGGAACCATGATAACAGGGTTCATGCTGATCGGAGTTGGCTTAGCCCTGGTTTATCGGAGAAATAAGAGAGCGGAACCGGCTGTTCAAACCCCCCCAAGGCTGCCCGCTGGAATCGAAATGGAACGAGGCGCAACCTATCACAACGAACGTAATATGGTCAACACCTTGGAGACGCTTGCAGCTGCTGTGAAGGCTCAAAACAACACCATTGAGCATATGAGGGGAAACATCAGAGAGAGGCCTGCTCAAAATGAGACCCTTGAGCGACAGTTGGAAAACATCGCGGAACGGATCACTGCAGTTGTGAGGTCTCAGAATCAAAAGAACGATAACACCATGGAACAGAAGTTTGATACCATCATGGGGAGGCTCGCGACTCTCCAACGGGAGATCGAGAGGCCAGTGTCGGAGTGTTAAAGAGCAGCCTGAAAAGTTCTCCTGGGCTGCTCGCATGAAATTAACAAAACCAACATAAACATTGCGGATCCCCATCACGGCGCCAGCTGCAGGCCCAAGGCTGGAGCCGAACAATCACTCCCTGATAACGACTGTGTTACGGCTATTCTTCCCGTCCCATGCAAGGACACCTGGATTGGCTGGAGGACTGTTTACTTAGCCTGATAGGCCGAAGGACACTGTCTCAGCTAAACTATGGACACGCACACACACACACTTACACTGATAAGCACTCACTCATCCCCCCTCCCTTTCCAACGCCTTCGATGCTTGTGCCCTACCGGGGAAGATAGCAGTCAACTGGACCAGCACAGATGCTGCAGGACCGGATGCGCTGTCTACACCGGCTCTCTCTTACCCTTTACCCGCCCCTGTTGCTTGTCTTGTGTTTCTATGGTGTATTGATAGTCATGTGCTTTTGTGCTGAGGTGTTTTTTCTGTTATCAAACTGTTCTCCCACTAGGAGCTCAGTCTGAGTGGAGTTTTTTTTCTCCTCCTCTTACCTAATGTAGTGTATTTTCGTTGTTTTTTCCTATCAGCCTACCTTTCTGACATGTCTGCCCAATGTGATGTTTGTGTAAAGTTGGTCAGAAGGTTCCTTTGTAAGTGCGCATGAGCCATTAGCGTGCTGCCTGCTGTAACCCTAATTTCCCTCGGGATGAATAAAGTATTCTGATTCTGATTCTGATTGTCTTACTGTGCAGGGAGAAAGATTTTAAAGAGTTTGTTCATGCTAATGGGTTCTCTGAATTACTGGCAGACTTGAAAGAATTGGAGGACAGTGGGATTGTTGCATCAGATGAAACTAGAGTCAAAGGAACTTTGTATTGCATTGCTGGTGATAATCTGGGTTCTCACTGTATTGGTGGCTTCACTGAAAACTTTAGTTCTTCAAAGTACTTCTGCAGGTACTACCTGATAACGAAATCTGAATTTCAGGGTGCTGACCCAAATCTGTGTGGACCAGAACGTACCAAAGAGAACTACAACTCTGCTGTTGATCGCCTCCAGATTGACAATACACCAGACGTCGAAGGAGTGAAGTTCAGGTCAGTGTTCAATTCACTGAAATACTTCAACGTTTGTATGCCAGGCTTGCCACCATGTCTAGGTCATGATATCTTTGAGGGAGTTTTGGCTTATGATGTGGCACTGTATCTGAAATACTTCATAAAGAAAAAAGCATGGTTCACTTACTCAACTCTGAACCGACGCATCAAACAGTTTAGTTACCATGCCTCTGATGCTTCTACAAAGCCATCTGAGGTCAGTCCTCAAGCAGCTAAACTCTCAGGACAGGCTATACAGAACTGGAACTTCCTCCGACTGCTGCCTCTCATAGTTGGTGACATAGTGACAGACCCCACAGATGATGTGTGGAACTTAACTCTGCAGCTGAAAGATATTGTAGACATGGTGTGTGCTCAGAAAATTTCAGTGGCTCAGGTAGCATATCTTGATATTCTTATTCAAGAATATTTAGAGTCAAGAAAAGCTCTGTTCCCAGAATGCAACCTGAGACCAAAACACCATTTTCTACGCCATTACCCAGCACTGATTCTGAAATTTGGCCCACTGATAAGATTATGGACAATGCACTTTGAAAGTAAGCACAGTTATTTCAAGAGGTGTGCCATAAATCTGAAAAATTTCGAAAAACCTCTGCCATACACTCTCTGAAAGACATCAGATGTTTCAAGCCTAGCTTGCAGCAGGGTCATTGTGTCAATCTGTCTTGAAAGTCAAAGATGGTTCTCCATTTTACTCAGTGCTGTACAGTAAAGCCATTCAAGAAGCAGTTCAAATGTTTGACTTTACTGAAACCAATACAAAGGTCACAGTAGAAATGATGTACAAGGGAACACAGTACAAGAAAGGACACTTCCTTGTCACAGGGGGCTCTGACTCTGTTGAGTTTGGTGAAGTAGTTCTCATTTTGATTAAGAATGACAGTGTTTATTTTCTGGTGTCGGTGCACGTGACAGAATACCATTCTCAGTATCATCTGCACTCAGTGAGAAAGGAAAAAGAAAAGATGCAGTGTGTGAACATCATTGACTTAATTGATTTCTATCCATTAACATCTTACATGAAGTATGGGTACCAAATGGTTCCATTAAAACACAGTGTGCTGTCACAATAATGGTGCTGTTAGTTTGGTACTTACGAAACACTGTATAAAAGTGTAGTATCAAGCAAGATCTGCTTCATATTTTAAGACCAAAGGTACCACTTGGTGTAAATTGACCTTTATTCACATTCTTTTATCAGACATCTTGGAAATGGGGGACAGCATAAGGAGTTCCATTACTAAGGTGCTGCCGGACCTGTCTGCCTCAATCCTTGAAATTGTACTGGAGGCACTACAATCATTAGGAGTGGAGACATCTGAGAAACAAACCAGTAAGTATCCGGTTGTTCAGTGATGACGCGACGAATCCTACTTCCGGGTCTAAAGTAGTCTGCGTTTAATATGGCTTTTGTGTTGTTAACATGTTTAATGTTATGTATTTTCTTCTATTTGATCTCAAAAAGCTCCTAAAACAGTCAGTGATCACTGTTGACCTCCCTCGGCTTTTATTACCGCTAATCATTTATTTAAGCTCAGTTTTTAAAACCTTAGGATGTAACTACAGCCCACCCCATGCAGCAGTATATGAATGACTAACCTCGTATTGTGGATGGATTATCTCAGTTGTTCTCCTGGCTGAAGTTTGGTCCTTTTACAGCATCCTGCCATGCGATTACATTTGTTCCTGACCACCGAGAACACTCACGTTAACTTTTATCCAGTGGAAAAAAAGTTAGCTTGTTTATATTATGCTAACATAGCTGTGTTAGCTAGCGGTCACGTAGCACATCATTATATACCAGCTAGCCCAACTTCAGTAACCCTACAAACGTCACTGCTGTTTAGTTTTCTGTCTTCATTTATGTTGGAAGTGATAGCAGAGCTGTACATTTTAATTTGTTTCCAAAACCCCGCAGTCAGGACATGCTATATGGTATTTAGATAGCAGGGAGTTAGCTTGCTAGCTTCTAACTTCTAACTCTGTTAAATGTCATAAATTCCGTTTTCATGGATGCCTGGATGTTAAACTCAATTGTTACACCTGGTAGAGCAGAACGCTGATCATTTTAGATGAAAGACTTTAGACAGTTTTTCAACTCTCAATAATGCCACAGTGATCGTTTGATATATGGACCTGCAGCGGAGTTTAGACCCAGACACGGCTAGTGACGTCAGACTGAACAACCGGATTATGATTTCATTGCACAATAGCCATGAAGGGCTTTCTGTTTTTTCTATTATGCTTTGGCCATTGTCCAAAAAGTACAATTAATCTATTGTTTGTGATATTGTTTTACAGCACCAAATAAGGAAATTTCAAGCCAGGCCAGCATATCGTCTCCATCTGTTTTAAGGTTTAAGGGTGGTGGCACAGCTAAGACCCAAGAGTCTCTTTCAAGGTTAGTAAAGTAAACAGATTCAAGAAGATATTTTACACATTTCTTTGTTGTCTGTCTCTAAATCTTATTTTGTCTTTATTATGATTAAAAAGGTTTGTTTTGTTCCTACCCTTTTCAGACACTGAATTTGAGCAGAAACCATAAGGATACTCAAAGGACCTGTGACTCTCAGGAAATGGTGAGATTTCAGGTCATAATGTTTTTTTCTTTTTTTTCTCCATTAAATTCATTTTCCCTTTTCCCTTTACAATATTGCTGTTTTGTTTTTGTAAACAGCATCAAATGAGAGGGACAGATGAAACAGTTTCAAGACAATGGCAGGAAAAACATGCTGAAGATTGAAACAAACCTTGGCTGGAAATATTTGGTATGTGTTTTACCGTAAATCAAATTGTTGAAAAACATTCAGCTACACTGCAACACAGGGAAACTTGATTTGCACTTATTTTGTTACTTTAATTTCTTGTCTCATTATTTTTGTCAGTTATTATTGTTTATGGTGTATGCCCTTCTTGTTTTCTTTCTGAATGCAAAAGGTATCTAGCCAGTCCACAATGAAAGCTTCGTTGCACCCCATGAGTCTTCTGGCAGAAATGATGGCGCCTGTATTCTTTGGTTTCCCTACACATCACACCCTGCCTGTTTATACGAGGCTCTTCAATTAAGTCTGCACCCAAAGATTCAATGAGAGGTAAGCAGTGGTATTATTCAAGTTTTGCTAAAGAAAGATGGACAGGAGACACTAATTTTAATCAGCCGAGCTCAGGTTCATGTCCAGGTGAGCAGTTTCATACGCTATAAAATGTAGATTGAATGATAGGTCTCATCACCATGCATTCAGCCATTAACTTCAAGTTCTATGATAAATCAATACGAAACTTAAATACGTTTTCCAACAAATTATGATTGTGATTAGGGCTGCGTTGTCTGTGTATCACTTTTACAAAAGTAGATTTAAAGGATAACTATTGCCAAAATGCAAACTGGGCTGTTTTTTTTTTTTTTGTTTGTTTTTTTTTCCCTGTATCGATTTTGATGCGCTCAAATTTATGCCCCGGCCCCCTAGTATTCCCATTCACTGGCTATTGACCACAAAACAAAATCACGGTCAATCTCAAAAACGTAATTATGCTTTTAGATATGTTTGTCTCGTTTACAGTTAAAAAAAAAAAACCAGCCCATGTTGCATTTTGACAATAGCTATCCTTTAAGAACTGTATATTTTACACTTAAGAAATAATTTATCATTAGATCTGTTTTTGGCAGCACGTTTTGTTCATTTCTGTGCATTTTGCTCAAGCACTGATCAAACTTTGTCCATTTTTTTGCTGCAGAGGGGATCCTGCCAGTCCAAAGTGAACTCCTGATGGACATTGAAGTACTCCTGCAGAGCTTGTATTTTCGACACCATGCGCATTAGAAAGTCCACTGAGTTCTTTCCTTCACCAAGGCAGGACCCAGTGACTCATTACTGTTGATAGGTCAGGGGCAGGTAATATTTTGTTTCATGTTTATTCATTCCTCCATGGATTACCAGCCATATATATGGACACATGCTGTATTCTCAAGATCTATGCTGTTTTGTAGGAATAGAGAAAATGATATGTTTAGTCTGTTTTCAAATGGTATGTCAAATTTTCTCATTGTTTCAGTAATATTCTCTACCTTGGTTGTATATGAGCATCTTTAGATTTTTCTATATTTAGCGGTTGCAAATGTAAAATGTACGGTAAACCATTTATGTTCCTCATATTGTACTGTATTTTTAGCGGTAAAATACCGGCAGCTGTGGTTGCCAGGAATTTACCGTAAAATGTATCTGGTCAAAATAAAATGCTGTAATTTGTTATACAATTTCACTGTGTTTTTTACTGTCAAAGGTTTTAATAAGGTTTAACATATTTCTGTTATTTTTACAGTTATTTACAATAATAGGGTCTATCCTATTACTGTTAAGTTAACAACAAATTACTGTAAATATTATTATATTATAACTTTTTCTTTACTGCAAATATCCGTAAAAAGCTATGGAAAGTTGCATTTTTTACATTAAATTGCTGTATAATTGACAAATATATTTGTTTTTTTTCTATCATGATTTTGGTAAAATAATACGTTGTCTACCTTAAAAATTAGGGTTACAAAACCAATATACCGTATTGTCTTTTACAGATTCCACATTTTTTACACGGTATGTTCCTGGCAACCACAGCTGCCGGTATTTTACCGTAAATTTGACAGTTTTTTTTTTACAGTGTATTTGCCTTTTTCTAAATATTGTCTCCATTTTTATTTTATTTTTTTTATTTTCAGCTCTTTGTTCCTGCCTTTCTCTTTTCTCTGAGCTGAACTGAACATGTCTGTGTTTTGTAGCATCAGCAACAACGCGATGGTTCAAACAAACTACATTTGAAAGGAGTGTGGTGGTGGTGCTCTGTGCGTGTGTGTGTTTGTGTGCTTGTGCATGCCGAGAAACTCATGAAGGCAGTAAAACTGCTGTGGTACAGGATGCTGATGGTTCTGTGTACTGAGACCTTTGAAGCTCAGATAGAAAGAGTTTCCTCCAGCAGTAACAACCACTTCACTTTATTCTTACACATCAAGCACAGAGAACAAGAGGACACACAAACGAGGGTTTCCAAAGCCACAGACTGTTTGGGATCGTGCTGTAAATACATTCACTCATCTTCTTAACACCTCAGCAGCTGTCTCAGCTGTCCTGAGGCAGGCCAGCCTGAACAGGTGATCAACAAACTCAGCCTCCCAGCCTGGGCCGTCTGCGTGTTTAAGCATGTATATTGTGTTTGAGATGTCATCAGGTGCTTCAAACACACTCACATGGAGACTGTAGGTTATATAATAAACAGCCATTAATTAATTTTATGTGGAAAGACAATTGGCCGTGGATCACAGTGAGATCATGGCCCTGAGATAACAGACATGCACAAAACTCAGAATGTGTGTAATTATTAAATCAGTTGTTGTTGCTTAAGCAGAGATAAATCACACGTGTTTGCATAACACTGTTTTTGCTCCACAGTAAAGCTCATGTAGTACTCTCAGCTGTACTATCCACACAATGTTTCACTATTACCGTTGTAAAGACAAGCAGAGAGTGAAAGGAACATGAACGGTTTATTTCTCCACACTCCTCAGTGTAATTCCAACGGTAGGTGCAATAGACAGGAAGTGTTTAAGTATCTGTGTGGTTTGGTAAAGATTCATACCTCCTCAGTCCAACCCTTCCACCCTGGGGAGTGCAAAGGAGCTTGCACAAGCAAATTTAGCACATGCTATTGACTTAAGAGGACTGCATTTTCCAAGGCAATGCCTCAGAAAAAAGGGAGAGAGAGACAAAGGAGGATTGAAGAGGAGCAAGGGAAAGGAAATCCAATATACAATGATGGAAGAGAGAAATATATGGGGGGTATGCTTAGCTGCAGTCACCGCTGTCTGTTCATATGGATAAACAGAGGACGGGCAGACGGATGGATCCTACAGAGGGTTTCAACACAGCACACAGAGGCTTGACCACTGCCAGCTGTTCAGATACTGAGTTACACGTTTCTTTCTCTCAGTTTCTAAGGCAATCATCAGAACACGTCCAATGTACCTGATCCACATCAGCACACACCGAGCATCAGTTTGCATGTGTGCTCGGGTATGTCCAACACACACTGGATAAAATACTTTGGCCCACAGAACATCAAAACAGATGAAGTACAGTACTGATACTGTAATGCTGTATTTTTTGCTTTTTTAAATATTGCTGTGTTACAATGACGAGCTGCTCACTGCGTACGTGTCTATTTCCTGGCAGGAATTGGTACAAAGCTTTGCATAAACAGCAGTTGTGGAATCTGCTGCACTCGGTGAAGGATGTGGAAGTTTGTACTGTGACAAAAAGTTTGAACCTGATGACATAAAGACGTGAAAACTAAAAAGTCTGTTGAGCAGAAGATTCACATGCCAAAGAAAACACCAGGAGGGTTGAAGCTCATCGCTGCACTTCAGCAACAATAGTTTCACTTTTTATGACCAACATTTGTGTTTTCCACAGATGAAAAAAGTCTGCGCAGGAAAAACAGCAAAATGATGCGACAAGATCTGCCCATGTGTACCAGAGGCAATGAACACACACACAGACACACACACACACACACCATTAGCTTCTAACAGACTGCTTCCCCGAGGAGTCGTGGCGTTTGTGTAGCCACATGAAACAAAGTGTGTGTGTTTGTCAATCCCAGCTGCTGCGTTCTCTCTGTGCATGCGTGTGTCTGCATGTTTGTGTGTGCGGACAGCAGCCAGGTGGTCTGGGCTGCCCTGTAAAGGTGATGTGTGCTGACTATTTGGAGTCAGGACGTGGCAGGTTAGCTCACTGCAGCATGCTTGTATTTTATGTGGCAGCTCTCTCCAGTCTTATCATATTTTATACGGCCGCAATAACAGACTGTCTAGAGAAAAAGGGACCGCCTGCCACCGCACATGGTGCCAGCAGTAAAACCAGGCAGGCGCATGCTCGCGCAGAGCCATGCAATGTGCTGGCACGTAACACGGCAGCTGACCGATCTGCTGAGTACTTTTACAGTAAACAAACAGAGTGAGGTGCAGAGTAATAACTGAAGCAAAACAGCACGATTAACAGAAACACAGCCATCGGAGGGACAGGCATGGAGCCACGTCAAGGAGTGAGCCAGCACTTACTCACTGCTGCTCTCAAATTCAGGTCTGAGCTGACATCTGTCTCTGTGCTGCTGCCCGCTGAACACACACGGGCGCACACACGGGCGCACACACGGGCACGCACATAGGCACACAGCTTAGCTAACAGTTTTGAGTCCATGATCATGAGTGCATGCATACCAGAGCAGAAGACATGGAAGTAGTGAAGTGTGCACGGATCATTAAAGTTTTTCCAAAGTGCCAACCTGTGAACATGTTTGTATCAATAAGACACACAGAGCTGGGTCACAGTGCCACTGAAGTAATAATAGAAACAACAGATGCAGAATAATAAAGAAGAAGAGGAGGAGAATGAAGAGAAGCTTGTTTGCTGGTGTTGTGTAATGTCTTACCTGGGGCAGATAGAGAAAAGCAGGCGGGCACTGCAGAGAGTGGGCCAACATCCCCGACCCGGACAGCAGTACACAGCCAGAGTTCGCCATAGAGCACAGCATGTGGAGGCGGGACAGCTTACTCATGGAGAGTCACTCACACTTCTGTTTACTTCACTCTCACTATCCTCGCTCTCTGCCTTCACTTCCTGTCCCCTCCCTTCTTGCTTCTTTACTTCTTTCAGTGGCAGCGATGAGCAGTCAGAGTTAATACAGCTGATGCACACACACCACTGAGGATGCCAGCACACACTCTCAGCAGCTGAAGCTCAAGAAAATCCCGTGTGTGTGTGTAGGAACGTGAAGCCTCTGCTTCTCTTCTTCTCTGTTTACTTTGAGAACGAGGTGCAGAAACCAAGGCACACGAGCAGCTACAGAGGGAGGGAGAGAGGAGGGATGCAGGAGGGAGAGAGAAAGGAGAGTAGAGAAGGAGGTGGCGGCAAGGCAGGACTAAAAAGATCTGGGAGGTCCTTAAGGAAAGGAAGGGAGTGATTGGAGGAAAAAAAGAGGGACTAGGAGGGACGGATTGGATGGAAGAGGAGCGGCTGGAAAAGAACAAGGAAGGAGAGGATGGGGAGGAGGAGAGAGGAGGCTCTGGAGTATCCTGACATCAAACGCGCGAGGATAAGAGACTGTGCATCTCTCTGTGTGTGCACACTCACACACACATAACAACAGAAGCTGGTCCACGTCATTAACACTTACTATAGACAGCTCTGCCATGACCAGCTCTGCGTTAACGCAGATCTGCTCTCCTCACACACAGACACACACACACACACACACTCACACACCTCTACCATCAGTATCTCATTGAACAACACAGTATCTCAGCAGTAAGACCACTCAATGCAGCACTGCGCCTCCTGCATGCATGAACAGTGGATCTGCATGTTCTGCCCACACGCTGGCAGAACAAACCGTACTGTGAGTGGTGCTAACACCAAAGTACAAACAGAGCTGTTAGGACTGATGAGGCTGTGAAGCTGCTGAACAGTGTCTCCAACAGGTTTAGTTCAGAGGCCTCCTGCTGCCTCCTTCACCACACAGCCTCAGCACCTCCGTACCAGCTGAGCTGAACAACTACTGGCCAGCTGTCCTCAAACATACCAGAGAGTCCACCTAACAGCATTGATGAAACATCTCCTTCTGAGACTGCGTACAGACTGAATCTGACAGAGGACGATGCAGTCGTCTGTATATTACAGTCATGGCTGCCCAGTGAGGATCAGCGTCTTTACTTACTGAAGTCTGGCTGTTTCTACTGAGAGTCTTCAGGAAATGTCACTGCTGACGGATTACTGCCTGACAAACATGCTGCAGTGGTCTGTCTGTCACGGTCAGAGGTGGCAAAGTACAGACTTTCTTTAGTACAAGTACAAATACTTTTGTTAAAAAATACTCCTGTAAAAGTTAAAGTACTGAAGAGGTATCGTGGCTTTGCCTCCACACCTAAACAGGAAAATGAGTCCAGTCAGGGCAGCCGAGAACATACAGGAGGCCTCCTCAACAAAGTTCTACTCAAACAATCACTTAAGAAAATAACTCTGCAAACTGACCAAAGGAGAGCCAGCTCGACTTATAAAGTAAGGGAATGAACCATCGTATACTTTAAAGGGGAAAACCATAGAGACAACAGCTCAGTGTAATAAAGGATGAACTGCATTCCCTCCTGTGTGGTCACAGCAGCTCCACCCTCAGCCTCCTCTTACTCAAACCAGAGCAGCAGCCAGGTAACTAAAAACCAGCACAGCAATTACTACCACACATACCACAACAAACAATACAACACAGGTCTATGCAGTCATTTACACTATGGCCCAATGAAGGACTTGAGTTACTTCCTGGTCACTGAAGCTTAAATAGAAAGGTAAACATGAATACTACCAGAGTGTTTCAGCTGTTGGGAAAATAATCATAAGTCAAAGATGATTGTACTGCATGTAATCTTTAAGTCTGCACTTGATGAAAGTGAGCATCCTTCCCTTTAAATCGAAGCTCTCTTCTTGCTCTCCTGTCTTTCTCATCTTTCTCTGAGTGAAGTTAGCTCTGCAACACACTGTGAGACAAACTGCACACAAACAGTTTGTGTGACTGTTGATGGTTGTTGAGCTGATAGAAACGCTGCATTTGAAATTAAAAATCTAACTCCCTTCATGCTCGTTTCTCACAGGTTAGATGCAAACTTACATCCTGGCCCACTTTAACCCCTCAGTATAAAAGCTATAAATGATACTGTTAAAGTAAGGAGCCTGTTTTGAAACTGTAAGAAGCTTAAAACACGACAATGATACTTAAGCACAATAACTGTTGCACTTATAAATAGTTTCTGCTCTACAGGAGCAACAAAGCACTTTATACAAATGTTTCTCACATTCATTCCAGCATTCATATGTTTTATTGAAGGGTCTACCTTAAATCATAAAGCGCCTTTAACGCTGTATAAATGAAGTTGAATGCTCCAATGGATGCATTGTAGAGCAACTTAGCATCTCTCTAAGGATAACAATGTGGGATCAAACCACCAGCGTTCTGATCAGTAGATGAGCTGCTCTACCCGCTGAGCTACAGCCACCGCTGTGCTGCGGGCTTTCAGTACAGGTCTGGGTCACCCACAGCTCTACAAGGCTGATCTGTCCTGATCTGGCATTATTTAGTATTAACACTATTATGTGTATTAGAAAGTAGATTTTTAGTCTCACTATTATTATTTTATGTATTACTATTAGTACTAGTGTTGTTAGTATAATGTTCATATGCAGCATGCTGTTATTAGTATTTCATCGTGGTTTAAACTGCTGTAACAAACTATGGGCTGAGAAAACATTGTCTTGTACCCACATATATCTAACAGTTTAATGGGTTGGATGAAAAGAAGACATCAGTGTACGGTGGAATAATCCTTCAGTTACAGATGAAAACAAGCATGTCGTTAACACCCGTATACGAGTCATAGAGCTGACTGCATGTAATTTATAGCTCAGCTGTGAGGAGGATATTTGGTTTAAACGCAGTCTTTCCCTGAAAAAAAAGAGCTAATGGATGAATAATGAGCAACACTAAAATATGTATATGCCCCACTCTGTTCCCTCTCTATCTTCCTAATTTATGGGCCCTCAGAGAGGGACAGCAAACAGCAGTTTCTTCATATTTTGCTGCTATATTTATTTTTCATCCACTACAAAACTCACCAAATAACAAAGTTATTAAGTTAAATAAAAAAAGTGAAGGTAAGTCATAATTTTAGATCTAATCCGCTCGGAGGAATGGCAGAGAGAAAAAACAGGAGTGATGCTGTCCACTGCTGTTCACCCTGCTAACACATGACGTACTGCACAGTACAGCTCAAATCATATCATCAAGTTTGCAGATGACACAACAGTGGTGGGTCTCATCACCAACAATGATCAATACAGAGAGGAGGTGAACTCCTGGTGGACTGGAGTGAGAACAACAACCTGTCTCTAGAGAGATGGTTGTTAACGTCAGGTAGAGCTCAACGACCCACAGCCCACTGCACATCAACGGATCTGCTGCTGAGATGGTCAACAGTGTGAAGTTCCTGGGTGTGCACATATCAGCTAACCTCTCCTGGAACCTGAACACCACCACCACCATGAAGAAAGCCCAACAACATCTTCACTTAGGAAACTGAATAAGGCCAGTCGCCCTCCTCCCATCATTTTACCAGTTAACCATTGAGAGCTACAATGTGTATGCAATATATCTATATCTATGTATAAAAAAAACACCCAGCACGCCCCTGCGGGCGGTTTATCCTTCAAGCTCGGGTCCTCTACCAGAGGCCTGGGAGCTTGAGGGTCCTGCGCAGTATCTTAGCTGTTCCCAGGACTGCGCTCTTCTGGACAGAGATCTCCGATGTTGTTCCCGGGATCTGCTGGAGCCACTCGCCTAGCTTGGGAGTCACCGCACCTAGTGCTCCGATTACCACGGGGACCACCGTTACCTTCACCCTCCACATCCTCTCGAGCTCTTCTCTGAGCCCTTGGTATTTCTCCAGCTTCTCGTGTTCCTTCTTCCTGATATTGCTGTCATTCGGAACGCTACATCGATCACTACGGCCGTCTTCTTCTGTTTGTCTACCACCACTATGTCCGGTTGGTTAGCCACCACCATTTTGTCCGTCTGTATCTGGAAGTCCCACAGGATCTTAGCTCGGTCATTCTCCACCACCCTTGGGGGCATTTCCCATTTTGACCTCAGGACTTCCAGGTTATACTCTACTATATATGGTAAATGGTAAATGGCCTGCATTTGTATAGCGCTTTTCTAGTCCCTAAGGACCCCAAAGCGCTTCACACTACATTCAGTCATTCACACACACATTCACACACTGGCGATGGCAAGCTACATTGTAGCCACAGCTGCCCTGGGGCGCACTGACAGAGGCGAGGCTGCCGGACACTGGCGCCACTGGGCCCTCTGACCACCACCAGTAGGCAAACACGGGGCTAGTATCTTGCCCAAGGATATTTGGCATGCAGCCAGGAGGCAGCCCGGGATCGAACCACCGACCTTCTGATTAGTGGCTGACCTGCTCTGCCACCTGAGCTACAGCCAGGTGGCATATATATAGTATATAGTATGGTATATATATATAGTATAGTATATATATATATATATATATATATATATATATATATATATATATATATATATATATATATATATATATATATATAGGGACCGGTCCCCTCCAACTACCGATCAATAACCTGCCTCAGTACTACATGGAAGCTCCTGTCAGGCATCATATCGGCTAAGATGAACAGGCACATGGGTCAATACATGAGTAGGACACAGAAAGGAATTGGCAAGAATACCAGAGGCGCAAAACACCAGCTACTGGTAGACAGAACAGCCAGCCGAGACTGCAAGACCAGACTGACCAACCTGTGCACTGCCTGGATTGATTACAAGAAGGCCTATGACTCAATGCCCCACAGCTGGATACTGGAATGCCTAGAATTGTACAAGATCAACAGGACCCTAAGAGCCTTCATCAGGAACTCAATGGGGATGTGGCGTACAACACTAGAGGCCAACTCCAAGCCCATAGCACAAGTCACCATCAAGTGCGGGATCTACCAAGGAGATGCTCTGTCCCCACTGCTGTTCTGCATAGGCCTGAACCCCCTCAGTGAGATCATTAATAAGACTGGCTACGGATACCGACTACGGAACGGAGCAGTTGTCAGCCACCTCCTGTACATGGATGACATCAAGCTGTATGCCAAGAGTGAACGAGACATCGATTCACTGATCCACACTACCAGGCTATACAGCAATGACACTGGAATGTCGTTCGGACTGGAGAAGTGTAGTCGGATGGTAACAAAGAGAGGGAAGGTAGTCAGAACTGAGGGGATTGAACTACCAGAAGGCAACATTGCAGACATAGAGGACAGTTACAAGTACCTGGGGATCCCGCAGGCAAATGGGAACCATGAAGAGGCCGCTAGAAAAGCTGCAACCACCAAGTACCTGCAGAGGGTCAGGCAAATCCTGAGGAGTCAGCTGAATTGTAAGAACAAGATCCGAGCAATCAACACCTACGCCCTGCCCGGATCAGGTACCCTGCTGGGGTAATAGGCTGGCCAAAGGAGGAGATAGAAGCCACTGACATAAAGACAAGAAAGCTCCTTACCATGCATTGAGGGTTTCACCCCAAGTCCAGCACCCTGAGGCTGTACGCTAAGCGGAAGGAAGGGGGCCGGGGGACTGGTGAGTGTAAGCACTACAGTCCAGGATGAGACAACGAACATCCAAGAATACATTGGGAAGATGGCCCCAACTGACCGAGTGCTCAGTGAATACCTCAGGCAGCAGAAACCCAAGAAAGAGGAGGGAGATGAAGAACCATCATGGAAGGACAGGCCCCTGCATGGTATGTACCACCGGCAGATAGAGGAGGTGGCTGATATCCAGAAATCCTACCAGTGGCTGGACAAAGCTGGACAAGCTGCTTCTAACAGCTTGGACGAGTTTACGGACACTGTCACCTCCTATATCCACTTCTGTGAGGACAGCATTGTGCCATCACGCACCAGGGTGAGTTATAACAATGACAAACCCTGGTTTACTCCTAAACTCAAAAAGCTGTGGCTGGAAAAGAGAAAGGCGTTCAGAAGCGGAGACAGGGACTGCTACAGAGAGGCCAAGTACAGGTTCACTAAAGAAGTGGACATTGCTAAACATCAGCACTCTGAGAAGATGCAGCAGCAGATCTCAGAGAATGACTCGGCCTCTGTGTGGAAAGGTTTTAGGAATATCACAAACTACAAGCCTAAAACCCCCCACTCCACTGATGACTTGCTCTTAGCCAACACCCTTAACGACTTCTACTGCCGTTTTGACGAGCCATCAGGCAGCCTTCACACCTCCAACGGCCCCAACAATAGAGACACTTTGGACACTCATTCCCCCACCTCTCCCCCCTCCATAGAGCCATCACCACCTTCAAACACTTCACCTACAACACCCCCCTCCTCACCCCACACAAAAGAGGATTTCACACCACCTCCTCCCACCACAACTCTTCATATTCATGAAGCAGATGTGAGGAAGCAGTTTAAGAGTCTGAATGCTCGGAAAGCTCCCGGCCCAGACGGTGTGTCTCCTGCCACCCTCAGACACTGTGCAAACGAGCTGGCCCCAGTGTTTTCTGGCATTTTCAACTCCTCACTGCAGGCATGTCATGTGCCTGCCTGCTTCAAGTCCTCCACCATAATCCCTGTCCCCAAGAAACCTAGGATCACTGGACTAAATGACTACAGACCCGTGGCTCTGACATCTGTGGTCATGAAGTCTTTTGAGCGCCTAGTTCTCTCCCATCTCAGGACCCTCACGGCCCCCCTCCTGGACCCCCTGCAGTTTGCATACAGAGCCAACAGGTCTGTAGACGACGCCATCAACATGGCCCTACACTTCATCCTGCAGCATCTGGACTCCCCAGGAACCTACGCCAGGATCCTGTTTGTGGACTTCAGCTCTGCCTTCAACACCATCCTTCCAGACCATCTCCGAGACAAGCTTTCCCAGATGAATGTGCCTGATCCCATCTGCCGGTGGATCACTGACTTCCTGACGGACAGGAAGCAGCATGTGAGGCTGGGAAAGAATGTCTCGGACTCCCGGACCATCAGCACCGGCTCCCCTCAGGGCTGTGTTCTTTCTCCTCTGCTCTTCTCCCTGTACACCAACTGCTGCACCTCCACCCACCAGTCTGTCAAGCTAATCAAGTTTGCAGATGACACCACCGTTATTGGACTCATCTCGGACGGGGACGAGTCTGCCTACAGGAGGGAGGTTGAACGTCTGGTGTCTTGGTGCAGCCACAACAACCTGGTGCTGAATGCCCAGAAGACAGTGGAGATTATTGTGGACTTCAGGAAGCACACAGCCCCACTCCCCCCCATCATCCTGACTGACACCCCCATCACCTCTGTGGACTCATTCCGCTTCCTGGGTACCACCATCACCCAGGACCTGAAGTGGGAGCCCACCATCACCTCCGTCATCAAGAAAGCCCAGCAGAGGATGTACTTCCTGAGGCAGCTGAAGAAATTCAACCTGCCAACACGGACGATGATGCAGTTCTACACTGCAATCATCGAGTCCATCCTCACCTCCTCCATCACCGTGTGGTACGCTGGAGCCACTATCAGGGACAAACAGAGACTGCAGCGTGTTGTGTGCTCTGCTGAGAAGGTGATTGGCTGCAGACTCCCATCTTTGCAGGACCTGTACACCTCCAGGACACTGCGGCGTGCAGCTCGGATCTCAGCTGACCCTTCTCACCCTGGACACAGTCTGTTTGACCTGCTCCCCTCAGGCAGGAGGCTCCGGTCCATTCGCACCAGAACCTCTCGCCATAAGAACAGTTTCTTCCCCTCTGCTGTTGGACACATGGACAATAACCATATGACTGTATCCGCCACTAACACATGACCCTACGCTGTGTCACTGCATCATTCTATGTTTGGCACTGATCACCACCTGCACTCATGTATATATCTTTCAACGTAGCACTCTTAATTCTTATTCTCATGTATATATCTCATGTATATCTCATGCACATATCTTTCCACGTAGCACTTTTAATTCTTATCCCTACTTTTATTTTTTTCCATGTCTATTTAAGTGCTATTTATGACAGCATGTTTGCACTGAAGCACCGCAGCAATTTCCTAATGTTGTAAACCTGCTCAACATTTGGCAATAAACCCCATTCTGATTCTGATTCTGATTCTGATTCTGAAAGTCAGCACAGAGGCACTAATCATGGCAGCACAAGAACAAGCTCTGAGTACAAGATCCATAGAGGCTTGGGTCTATCACACCAGGCAAGACCCCAGGTGCAGGCTGTGTAAAGATGCCCCAGAGACAATCCAGCACATAACAGCAGGGTGCAAGATGCTAGCAGGCAAGGCATACATGGAACGCCATAATCAAGTGGCCGGCATAGTGTACAGAAACATCTGTGCCGAGTATAACCTGGAAGTCCCGAGGTCAAAATGGGAGATGCCCCCAAGGGTGGTGGAGAATGACTGAGCTAAGATCCTGTGGGACTTCCAGATACAGACGGACAAAATGGTGGTGGCTAACCAACCGGACATAGTGGTGGTAGACAAACAGAAGAAGACGGCCGTAGTGATCGATGTAGCGGTTCAAATGACAGCAATATCAGGAAGAAGGAACACGAGAAGCTGGAGAAATACCTGGGAACAGCTAAGATACTGCGCAGGACCCTCAAGCTCCCAGGCCTCTGGTAGAGGACCCGAGCTTGAAAGGATAAACCGCCCGCAGGGGCGTGCTGGGTGTTTTTATATATATATATATATATATATATATATATATATATATATATATAAATATATATATATATATATATTGCATACACATTGTTCATGGCACTTGATATGGTAGATTTTTAGCAAGTACTCAAACCACAGAATTTCTTTGGGGCTATTTTTGAATTTGGATTAATTCACAGTTGGTGCTCGAGTGAGTACATGTGCCAGCAGAATGGTGTGGGTGGGCCTGACTCAAAGCAGTGTGCTGATGAAGTGAGGAGTCAGTCTGGGATAGACACACTTTTTAGCAAAGCACATCTATTCATTGTCATATACACGTGTGAGTTGGCAGTAAAAGTATGCAATGACCACCAGACCTTATATAAATAAATGTGACATGAAACAAACTAATTCCAAGAAGTTGATACACACACACACACACACACACACACACACACACACACACACACACACACACACACACACACACACACACTTTAAAATGTAAATAAAAGATAATGCATCCATCCACTTCCGCTTATCCTTTTCAGGGTCACGGGGGGCACTGGAGCCTATCCCAGCTGTCATAGGGCGAGAGGCGGGGTACACCCTGGACAGGTCGCCAGTCTGTCGCAGGGCCAACACCCAGGGACAGACAACCATTCACTCACACATTCACACCTATGGGCAATTTGGATAAATCAATTAACCTATCCCCACAAGCTGCATGTCTTTGGACGGTGGGAGGAAGCCGGAGTACCCGGAGGGAACCCACGCAAACACGGGGAGAACATGCAAACTCCACACAGAAAGACCCCGGCCTGATGTTGGAATTGAACTCAAGACCTTCTTGCTGTGCGGCAACAATTTAAAAACTCCCCAGTACACCTGAGAGACCATGACTTTGTTTACATTGCTTGGCCTTCATGTTTTTGAACCATTGTATGTCAGGAAATGTGTGTGTGTGTGTGTGTGTGTGTGTGTGTGTGTGTGTGTGTGTGTGCGTGCGTGTGTTAAGAACATTTACTGTTATAAGCCTTTGAGCAGTTGGGTGCTGATAACATCCTGCTGTCTCTAATACCTGTGAGTGTTGACCTGGAAGTTCTTTGGTCCTGATCAGATTGTGTTAAGAATCAATAAACTCCACTTCTTCATCACTCTCCCTCCTTCTCTTCTCTCCTGTCATTTCATGTGAGGTGTAATGGAGGGCCTGACACAGAAGTATCTCATCCACACTGATACCAGGGCTCCACGTAGGAGGGTCGCCTGAGACAGAGGCTGTGGGCCGTAAGGGGGTCTAAACTCTCCCGTGGACAGTGGAGGGATGGAGCCTCTAATGTTCAGCAAACCTGTTCAAAGGCCACGGCAGACGTCACATCCTCATCACTCCAGTCTTTCACTCTCTGCATGTGCGTCTGAATCACAGAGAAGCTTTTTTAAGAAAACAATCATTTGCTGCAGAGAACAAGAGAATGGCTGAAATGCTCCAGTCCGTTTTTCTGAAACAAAATAGGTCCTCAGGACGCAGTCCAGTGCCTCTGTAGATTTGACGTCACAGAAGTGCAATTCTCAATCCAGCCCGTTCAGGTTTAGCACTCCCTGTGGCTGGCTGCAATATATCACACACACACACACACACACACACACACACACACACACACACACACACACACACACACACACACACACACACACACACACACACACACACACACACACACACAGCAAGAGGCAGTAATATATCTCTGGGAGAATTTAACTGCACTGACACCAACATTTGCATTTCTGTGAAACGAGTGCATCTGATTTATTGAACCACCGGCCTAAAGCATCTTGGGAAATGAGGCGAGTGGATGGAAACTACATTTCCCACAGGCCGCGTGTTTTAGCCATGTCAGCAGCAGGCATTTCAGAGATGCTTTGCAGTGCTGGTGAACTGCTGAAAGCAGAGAGAGAAGAAATGCAAGCAGAGAGAGAAATATATAAAGCACAAAAACAAACAGCAAAGGACGAGTTTCCAAGAAGACACAGTCCTCTTTTGTTCTCAATGATTTGTCTTTGAGAGTATCAAACCAGCAAACTAGATCATTCTGTGAAGATTCAAGAACTGAGACAGTAGGACAGCAACAAAGGACAGAAGAAGAAACAAGCTAAAGCAGCAGAGCAACAGAACCTGTGAGACGAGAGGAAATATGAGAAAGGCCCAATCAGAAAGGACAGAGAGGTCCCTCAGAGTGGTGCCAGGCACAGAAAATCTTTGTCCGGATATCATCACTGCATCTTTACTCCAGCTGTGTCCTCAGTAAATAATGAAGGGAATGAGAGAGAGAACGGTGATTCCTCAGATAGGACTCATTTAACAGGGATGAGTGGGAACACATGGAGGGATGGAAAAGTGACATTTCACAGAGCGGACGGCCAAACGAGTGGATGTAAGCAGGTAGAGCAGCGAGAGGACGACACCGGGAAGAGCGAGAATCCCCTTTGTGCTACACAAACACTGAATCAGGACAACCACAGACTGATTTTTCCACACTTGTGTACTTCTGCCTGAAAGTGTCACTTTGTCCCACCACCGTCTGGCTGCTGCAGCAGTCCACTAAGGGTGTGTTCAGTACAACCAAGTCCATGTTCAGTGTCACAATGTGTGAGTCACCCACTGTGTCATGGCCGAAATATCACATTCACAGAAGTTTAACCTTCACGTGTTTGCTCTCTTTAACTTTAATATGCTGTTTGCTCGTTTGTGTTGTTGTGTTTGCACATCTCTGTTGCTTGTGGGGCTCGCACACAAGAATTTCACTCGCATGTGCTGTGCCAGTGTGCCTGCACATGTGATGTGACAATAAAAAGTGATTTGATTTGATTTGATTTGTTAATATAAAATCATTACTTTCTGCATCAGTTTCAGACTGAAAGCCATTAAACGTGTCAGTGGGTAGAAACTTGTTATTATTAAAAAGGCCTTTAGTCAAGCTGATTAAATACAAACCCTGAGTGTGTTAAACAGGCCAAACAACATAAGTAAAGTTAAATGAACAACTGAGCACAAAGTGAGGAGCTCGTGCTTCCTGCGATGATGCAGAGGTGATGTGTTTGCATTCATGGTCAACAACACGTTCACGCAGTCCTCTCCATAAGTCCCTGCACATACAGGCCAGAGGCACAATAACTAACTTTAAAAGGATGAAAGCTGATCAAAGGCAAACAGCAGCTACCAGCAACTTTTAAGGTGGAATGTCGTCTTGCATGTTATGAACATTCTATTCTATTCTAGTCTATTCTTATAGATTCAACATTGTTTGGCTCCTTTTGTAACCAGTAGAGTAGCAGGTTTAATGGTTTTCATCTCATTCCCATGAAGCCAGCCGTGCCCCTCTGGTCTGCTTCCAAATCCCCCACGGTGTGTTTTTGGATCTCTGGATCTCCTCGTCTGTGTCAGTCTTCAGAATGAAGCCATTCAAATTTAACACAGGTGTTGTTTCACAATATACATAAAGTTTACCTGAAAACCGCTGAACGCTATGTCCACCATCCATCTTCAGCATATCTCTTTAGGCAGGTGTGCATCGAGATCAGGCGTGATGCCTCCACGTTGAGCAGTCCGCTGGCATTTTAACATTTCATCAAGCTGATGTCAGATCAGTCAGTCCTACTGTCTACAGGAACACGCTGCCCGAGAAAGTCAAGCTCTGCAGCTCCCACTCATGAAAGAAACATGAAGCCTGTCAGGCCCCACAGCATCTCTGTTTGGCCCAGCCTCTTATCTACCAATCAGATCGCATTCAGAGCTGCCGAGCGCCAATCCCTCGCCGACGCCGACTCACCTGCACGACCTGACTCTGACCCCTTAATAAACCTCTATGTGCAGCCAACTGTCGCCTCTCTCACCTTCTGTTTCTCTCTATCTCTCTGCCTTCTTAGCCTGATGTTGTCAGCTTTGCATGTAAAGATAAGATAGAACTTTATTAATCCCTCGGGTGGGTTCCTCTGGGAAATTCGACTTCCAAAAAAAGCACAGCAACGACCGAAGTTACAGTTACAGAATTGTTATATACACACACACACACACACACACACACACACACACACACACACACACACACACACACACACACACACACACACATATAAATACAGAGACAAATATAAATAAAATATACAAAGGGGATAAATAGAATAAATAGGAATAAAAATAAAAATACAAGTGAATTGCACATTTCAAGTATTGAGTCTATTGCACTGTTGACTATTTACAAAAAGTATTGCACAAGGTATTGCACAGTGAGGTGCAGAGGCACTACAGCTTAGTTGTTCCCCCCTCCTTTGTCCTCCTGTTTCCCCTCCCTCTCCCCTCCAGAGAGGAGTTAAACAGTCTGATGGCGTGTGGGACAAAGGAGTTTTTAAGTCTGTTAGTTCTTGTCTTTGGGAGAAGCAACCTGTCACTGAACAGACTCTTCTGATTGTTTATGGCCGTGTGCAGAGGATGCCCAGCATTGTTCATAATGTCCAGCAGTTTCTTTAATGTCCTTTTCTCTGCCACTGTCACCAGAGTGTCCAGCTTCATGCCGACCACAGAGCTAGCCTTCCTGATCAGTTTCTCCATGTAGCAGCCAACTGAAGGGAGCGATCATATATTTCACATGACTGCTGAAATCGACTCTCACAAACCTTCTATTAGCACAAAAATTCTTTTCTCCTCTTTCAACAACATGAACTTTCTTCTTTTGCAGCTGCTGCATTCAGAGAATGCATGCATTCACCTGCTGCTCTCTGTCCAACCAGCCCTCTGTCCTTCTTCACTGCATCCACTTTCTCTGAGGTCTTCCTCTCCTGCTCCTGCCTGGCAGCTCCACCTTCATCATTCTTTGTCCAGTATACCCGTCCTCTGCACACCTCTCACACTCACCCATAACACATGTTAATGCAAAAAAACTGAAAAGCAAACTGAAGGGGTGAATTTTATCTGGATAGTCTAGATTTTTGCATATTTACACTTTTAAACCACGTAAATGTTTTTTGTCTTCAAATGAACTAATCTATACTTGCATTCTGTTAGTCCGTAGTCTTGAGACAGCCAGCTGCTATTTTCAGTTTTATTGTCATTTTTCAAATTGACCTCGATCTGCACAGAATTGTGGAGGAAGCCAGAAATAATAATGGCCTCACCATTGAATAATATTACGTTTACTGAGCAATTCTTTGTATTTTGGATGAACAGACTGTGAGTGTCAGGGTTAAACTCAAGTTAGACAACAACTGAACTGCAACGTGTGTGTGTGTGTGTGTGTTCCTGTTTAGCTATTTTTGTGAGGACCGAACTCTGCGTTCTACTATCCTCGTGAGAACCAACCAGTGTCGATCCCTCCATGCTGTTAATGCTGCCAACGGTTAGGCTTGAGAGGGAGGAGCCATTTGTATGAAAGTAGTTTGTGTATTTGCAAGTCATTGCATGCACTACACCAGTGTGTGTGTGCGTGTGTGATGAGGTGTTGTGTTGGCTTGGCACAGTGCATAGCTCTGATGCCCACTGGCAGCGGCGCAGCACCTCGTTGCAGTTGTTGAAGAGAAAGGGAACAGCTGGCACTGCTGGGACACACACAGGGAGCAGGCAGCGAGCCCGAGCCTCAGAGAGAGCAGCAGGGAGGCTTCGTGTTCATACTGAAAGAAGTCAGCTAACTAACACACACCCACACACTGTTATACTGCTTTCATCCAGCAGATCACACACACACTCACAAGGACACACTAAAGCAAACCCTGTGATCACATAACTCTGTAAAACCCAAAGAGAGTTTTAACATGAAACAACATTAAAGCTGCAGTCATTTAAGCTTTTAAACACTTAATGAAACATCTGAACAAACTTGACTTTCTCACACCTGTGAGTCAGTCCAAGCCAGACCGTGGCACCGGCTTCAGCCATCGCCACAAAAATGTTCTCACCTCCAGCTGAACCTCTGCAGCCCGCAGCACTCATGACGTGATCAGCCATTAAAGCCTGCACTCAAAAAAATAACTCTTTGAATGAACATAAAAAAATCACGGAAAGAATTTCCATGTAATTAAATTGCTTTATTTTAGCATTATGCAATTCTGTTATTCCAACTTAATGTACTTGAGTTGGACTAACGTGATTAATTAATGATGATTCAACTGTTTTACTACAGTTGTGTCCAACTTAATTTAATTGATTTGATCCAACCCAGGCAAATTACGTTAGTGCAACAAAACATGCTTATTCGTGATAGAAATCCATTTATTTTAAGTTCATTTAAAGAGTTATTTTTTTGGAGTGTTCAACAAAGTCTAGAGTCTGGTTAACATAAAATGTTAATGGATTTATAATAACTTGCACTCCATCCATCCTCTTATCTTTACCAGGGTTGCGGTGAGGCTGGGACAGGGTGGGGTGTGATAAGGTGGGAGTCAGAATACTGGACAGGTCATCAGTCTATCACAGAGAGACAGACAACCATTTGCCCTCATGTTCACAGACATTTTAGAAACACCAATTAACTTAACCCTAATTACTGCATGACTTTAGCTGTACCCAGAGTACCCAGAGAGAACCCACTGCACACTTGGCCAGATTGCAGATTTGAACCCAAGACCTTCTTGCTGCGAGGCCACAGTGCTAACCACTGTGCCACCGAGCTGTCAATCTAGACTTCAAAAACATAGGGAAACTATGATTACAAGGCTTTATATAGAATTTTAAAAACCACAATAAATAGCTGAGGCATATACGTAGTGTGTGTATGGCTGTCTGTCTCTTCTAACCCAGTGATTTTCCTGTGGTTTGAACTCTTGTGTGATCTTGTGAATTGTGTGAATCCAGGAAACTAACCACTCTTACTAGATTGTATCCTGTCATCTCAACAAGAATAAATTAAGTTGCTGGATTTCATGCAGATCCTACATGATTTCATTACGTTCACCACAGACACAGGAAATTATTTTGTTCACATTACAAGTTTGAATTTTGTATATTTAACAACCACCCAATTTCATTTTTTTGAGTGAGCCAAACTTAAAAACAAAGTAATTCCACCTTAAAGGACGACCCTAACCCAAATGATGTCACTGAGCTAATTAAGCAAATGCATCACAAAGTGCTTCTATTATTGAGGGAAATACTGAAATTGTAATTTATTGTTTATTACTAAGTTAAAAAAGGATATCATGCCATCCTGTTATTATTGTTGTCATTATTATTTTCATTATTATCCCAAAAAAAAGTTATTAACTGACAGCTCGTCGTTCCTTCCGGTCTTTCCTATGCATGTGTTCACTTACCAGGAGCCCGGTAGGACAACGCGAGGGCCAGCATGAATAAATGAAAGTCATTATCTCTGCCAGAGACAACACTGAGCTGTTCATTACCGGTCATCAGTGTTGGGTAAGTTACTTTAAAATAGTAACTTAGTTACATTACTAGTTACTTCTCTCAAAAGTAACTCAGTTACTTCAAGTTACTCGTTACTTTCAAAGTAACTAGTTACTAGGGAAAGTAACTTTGGTTTTACTCAGAATTCTCTTGTTAATGTGTTGCTTCCATAACTTTGCCAGTCTTCTAGCTTGCTTACTTGCCACAGTGCACTGTGCCACCTACCAATAGAAAGGAAAAGATAATGTGCATATTTCCACGAGAGAAATCCCACGCCTGGACCGTCATTGACTGCTGCCATGATTCTAGCCTATGTCACAGCGTCATGTGCGCCTTTTACATCCAACACAAAAACTGCAGTCGTGGTGCTTTTGATTGTACTCAGAACTCGGAAATTCTGCCTTCTGAATAGGAAGATGTTGGTAACACCAGACTGCAGATGAGCTGCATACAGGGCTGGACTGCGACAGAAAATTGGCCCGGGCATTTTGACTAGAGACTGGCCCACCATTATAGCAAATATCATAAAGCCTTTGAATGCAAACAAACGCTGTTGTGACAGTGATGTACACTGTTTTGATGGTATATATGCATCAATCTATCAATCGTTTGTTGTTAGATTCAGATAATTATTTAATAACAGCGAGACATTTTAAATGAGAATAAGAACGAAAAGTATTTTATTTGTGCCCACCTCTCCCTGTTAATGCCCTACCTGCCCCCTGGCAACACTTTGCTAGACCCGCCCCTGCACAGTTACCAGCTGTCAGCTGCTTAGAAAAGGATCCTGGTGTTATTTGTGTCTCAGAAACAGTTCATAACTTCAACTCATTCATGTCACCTAAAAGGTAAACCTGTTTCTCCATCACAGCTCTGATGATTCAGTAAGGACATCTCCTGGTTTCATCTTCATGTTTCCCTCTCACCACATATCCAAACCGACATCATGACCAGCAGCTTTACAGCTGTGGCTCCAGCAAATATCAGCTGATACTAGAAATTAATATTAAATAAATTCTAACAACAGCTGATCAAGCTTAAACGTGCTGCTGTTGTTTAGCGCGACATCCGCTGGTTTCCTCTTTCGGCGCAAAGTGGGCGATAAACAAACAAGAGAGCCGATCAGCTGATTATTGATCAGTTTCATGATTGAAGTAGAAACGGTGCAGCGTAAACACAGAATAACTCCAGCTTTGTGTCTGTTTCATTGTAGCTGAATTACGGGACAAACTGTTCCTTTTCACCTCAATACGAAACGCGTAATATTTTCTCTGAATACCAGACGGGACGGTTGGCAACTCTAATAACTTATGAACAAAATAAAGTTTAACATCGTTAACATCATAGCACCACCCAGC